>NC_091474.1:77357473-77660598 GCF_036971445.1 Narcine bancroftii
TATAATATCCTGGCCAATGTTCATCCTATCAATATTCCCAGAGAACATCAGATAATTGTTGAGACAATTTAGTGTACAGCAATTTGTATTAGTGCTATCGCGTTTCCTGTCTTGCACAGTGACTGCATGGCAAAAATACTTCAACTGTACAATCTTTTGAGGTGCCCTAAAAGTGACATTAAGTGACTTAGACATGCAGATCTTTTCATTGTTCCACAATTTAACAGTTAATATTTTTCATGACAGTGTGAAAATATTTTGCTTACTTAAGCCATTGTGATGCATTAAACCTCGTCTGATATTTCTGAATGAGGGGGGAGGGGTGTGGTGGTGACGAGACTTTATTGTCATGCCCATCAGTACAATGTACAAATGCGTTGAAATGTCTTTTTGCTTGGTGCATTCTAATAAACAATAACTATACATTTAAATTACCACAAGAGGGGGAAAAAAGGTAATAAAACAAAAGGATAAGAATTCACAGTTGCAGTTTGTGCCAAAAAAATGTTGAAATGGCACGGATAGATCTGTGGTCCTGGAGCAGAGTTCTGGTTAGAGTAGTGCAGGAAGTTTCAAGAAACTGATTGTTATTATGGCGGAAAATAACTGTTTGAACCTCTAGGTGCCGTACTTCAGGCTTCTGTACCTTCTGTGTGAAGGTGAGCGTGACAAGGGTGAAGGGGCCGTACGGTTTGCGTAGCAGTTTGTGTGGTGACACAGTTATCGCAGCATTGTTTTTGAGTGATATACATGTGGTTTTTAAACATTTAGCAACTCCACTGATGTTCTTCCATAAATACACGTGTGAATCCAAGCATGACCACTTCTTGTTTGAAGGTATCGTGTAGAGGACAGAATTAGAAATTAAATTGCAATCTTGTATATCTATTATTTCTTGTAACCCATTTCTGCTTTTTAAATGGTGGTAGATTTTTACATGTAGAGGCTGCTTTTGGGTTGAAGCAATGGTCTTTATGGCAAAGGCATGCTGGTGAGTTACAAGTGCAGCCTGAATGATGTCCTGTGGCCTGTGGCCTGTCTATAGGTCTACTATCAACTGTGATAACTGCTGTTCCACAGAATTCACTGTCCACTGAGGCAAAGCTACAAGACAGGTGTCAACATGTGTCAGCCATTCACCACTAGGTGGTTGAAATCTTGAGCTTTATTTTTTTCCCCCTGGTGGGGGAAAAAGATGGATGGGATATTGAAAACAGCTGGAAATATTGTATTTGTTTTTCATTGAACGAGGGAACTATGTCTAATTGGATAATGCACAGACATGTAACCTAGGGGAATTAAACTAACTCGTGCAGTTGAGAATAGTGGCTACTTAACCATAAACTGCTACTGAGGAGAATGTTTAATCACAGTACACCATGGGGATTAACTTTAAAAAAAAATAAAGATCGAAGCACTCCAATGTCTGGTAGTCTCTTGTAGCATTATAAAGGAATGGCTTTTATCGGCAATATTTTGTCTTAAGAAATTAGTGCATTATTACTCTAATTCCAGTCCTCCTCATAAAAAATTATTTCAAGAAATAAAAAAAGATTAAAAATGGAATCTTAAGCTATCAAGATTGAAATGCGTTGTATAACTTTTTAGCGTATTTGGAGATGAGAAATAAAAAGTGCTTCTGAAGTTGCTGAAGGTTCAGGTTATAAATCTGAATAATACAATGCCTTTCAAAAATGCATTCTGCTTTCTTCAAATTAAAATGAATTTAAAAGAAAATGAAAATGCTGCTGGTCATTGAAAAAGCCTGCTTAAAATGTTGGCCCCCAAAGCAGATTCTATCATTTCTTCACCTCATTTTAACATGCTTGAAGAAACTGCAATGACAGCTGTCATCTGACAAGTCGCAGACTGGAGCAAAGCTCTGATGGGATCACAGCCTCTTATCAGTTTTTCCCCTTTTTTTTTATTCTTTTGCATGTGAAAAGCACTTTTAAAGGATCCTGTGCCTTTCAACATGACAGCATCAGAACTGCAGATTTAACCTGAAGCCTACAAGTGTAATTTAGCCAATTAACCCTTGCAGATGCTGGTTTTGTGATGTGGTGTTAAATATGAGAAGACCAATTTGGTCTCTGATCTTCCACTTCTTCAGACTATTTTGGTGCTTGAAACAATGACAGCAAAACACATTAATTTCTTTCTTCCCTGCAGTCCAGAGCTCAGTTATACAACATAGATAGGCATTATGTTACAGTGGGGTAAAATGCTGAGAATTGTACCCACTCTGGAGTTCGAATTCTGGACCCCTTGTCCAATCTATTGACGATATCTAATCATGCTGACTTGTTATAACGTTTTTGCAAAATGAGTCAATCCTGTTCACTCCTGTACTGAGATGTTGATATGTTTGCTAGGCAATTAATGTCAGGAAGTCTGACATGCTGGTGCTCCAGATGAACAGTAGTGAATGCAAGAATTTTACAGAAGAATGCTGAATGTATTATACCAGAAAGAAGACTTGAGAAATTCAATAAGCTTTTTGACCAGGAGTATTTATTCCTGTTCATTTGGTTCAGTCTTTTCCTTTGTTAAATAGCTGAACAGTTTGCACAGCAATTAGTGCCACACTGTTACAGCACCAGCGATCGGGATTCGAATCCGACACCGTCTGTAAGGAATTTGTATGTTCTCCCCATATCTGTGTTGGTTCCCTCTGGGTGCTCTGGTTTCCTCCCACCCTTCAAAATGTACCGGGAGTATAGGCCAGTTAGGTTGTTATGTTGCAGATGGAAACAAAATATATATTTATAACTACTAATAATATAACATCTTAATTAACTTAACCCCCAGTTTTGCATGGATATGTGAGAGAGAGAGAGAGAGATAACCATTTCTAGGCACAATTCTGGAAAGTCACTCCAAAGTTGAGTCTTAGAATTCCTGTGTTGGAACGCAGACTCTTAAACTGATTCACAGAAGTAATCACGGAGGAGGTGGGAGAGACTGAGTGACCAGCTTGCTGAAAACTCACGAATCCTTGTCTTGTTGCTTGCTGAGAAATATCCTTTTAGACGAACGGTTGTCACAACTCCCCTTTTCCTTGTGGGGGAAATGAAATATGTGACTTCCACTATGCTTCCAAATACCCTGACATGGGTCAGTTGAAGTGACCTTTCCTTTGGTCACGGTGGGATTCAATAATTCCCCCGACAGGGAAAATCAGCCAAATTGACCATTTGACACCGAATCATTCCATCAATGTTCGTGACATGCCTGCTGATCACAAAGTGTGCTGTTCCTTTAAATGTTTCTCTCTCCCCACTTGATCCTGGATAAAGCAACAAATGTTCTCTCTCCAGAGGATCAACTTTGGGCACAGTCAATCCCTGATTGTTGCCACTCAGTTCTCTCCACAGTTGTGAATGGTCACAGTGGTGCCAGCATTTAAAGTGACAGTCACTAAATGAAATGGGAGTGCGTCATCAGGTGCCAAAAGGGCCTGTGACCGTGCTATATGTCTACATTAAAATGAAATGCTAATTAAAAGATTTGACTGGTCATAAATTTAGTTTTGTAATCATATGAGTAAATAGTTACGGTTGTGAGCTAGAAACAATAATTTAATTGAAATCTTTAAACTAGTTTATTAGTTTTTGTCCAAATTGGCTATTTCATAAAGTTTTTTTCACCACTTTCCCATTTCCTTCCAATTTTTTGATACAATCTATCTGCATTACTGTTCTTAAATCTTTACTAGTATTCCTTTGACACTAAGGAGGGGTGTGATTGTGCCCAGAGGGAATTGTAGAAAACATGGCCATTTAAGCTGTAAGATGGTCATAAAAATGCAACTATTTTACTGATGTCCTTCAGGCAAAAGAGTCTTTTTGATAACTCTGCCATCCTTATTAAAGGACAACGTGTATGTAATAATCTTCCAACTGATGTGCTGTGCTATGACTTGTGCTGTGTAATTAAACTACCTAATTAGTGCCACAATGTCGTGTAAGTGAAACAGACAATTACTGTATTCAGAAATGGAAACGTGAAAATGGCAGCTGGTCTTGTTTGCTCAAACGTAATGAGGCAAAATATATATTTTGGTATAATTATTAATGAAACCATTAATTAGTCATTGCAAGTACTCGACAGCTCAGTTGAGAATGCTGCTCCTGTCACATGATTGACATGAATATCTTCAGTGGGGAAAATTTAGTTTTTGACATGTGCTATGCAACTGTATTTTCTGTGAAACTTATTTTCTATTGCAGTATAAATTTTCCTAATTGCATTTGAGCTGAAAAATCAAGATTAAAACAGGGGTTTCTGGATTATGGACAACCTGACGCAGAAAGCCAACTTGCATCTTTGAAGTATTCTATTAAGCTAATAATACAAATTAATAAAACATTTAATTAATGATGGATGCAGAATAAATTCCATTAGTTTACTTGTTAGTAGTATTGGCCTAACTAAATGAAAGAATTATAGCAAGTATATGTGGAGTGGCACGATATGGGTAGCTTTTCTGACTTGGAGAGAAATCAGCTTTGGGATAATTCTGAGGAACAGAACTCTTGCATAATCTGGGGGTCTGTACAGTTATACTCTGGGTTTAGTGATATTATTTATTGTGCTGGTAAATTGAATCCAGGAAAGTGTATTGATAATTAATGGCACAATTTAATCAAGCAGTTAAGAGCCCCCTTTGGACATGTTATTACATGTACAAATAGCTTTTGTTGGGAAGGTCTTCAATAAATTAATTTAACTATCTATTTCAGTTAAGTACATTACAAAGCAAAGGTGTCGAGCAAACCAAAGATTCAGCAAATAGGATAAGATGCAAATTAATTTAAATTAGTAAAACTACAGAATATAATTGGAAAGTGATTAATTCTTGGTTTTGGCTAGTTTCTGTTGTCTCATGACAATTTGCTTGTCGACTGATGCTTTGTTACTGTCACATCGATTAATTGCAAGGTTTTATCAACCAGACTGCTGAATTGGTGAATTGTGGGTGTAGACAAAGTGATTCCTTCACAGGAGAATGTACTTTCAAAGTGGGTGATTCTACTTGCAAGATGTATACTCTTTGGAGTTTGGAAGAATGAGGGTTATCATATTGAAACATTCAAGATGTGGAACAAGCATTGGCAATGTTGATGTTGAAATGTTTCCACACATGGGAGAATCTTGAATGAGAGGTCTTGATTATAAGGTAACCGGATGATTTTTAAAACTGAGTAGAATCTCAGGAATTCTCTACCCCAAAGAGTTTTAGAATTTGAGGAGCAAGATGATGCACTTTTGAAAGTGAATGGAGGAGTATGGGAAAATGTCACAGATGAGGAGACGAGCACTGAGGAAGATCTCCCAAAGCCATATTGAAAGGAAGGATATACAGAGGCCCAGAGTGGCTTTATTCCTCCTATTTTCTTGTACTCTGACATAACCTATAAATAAGTAACCAGATAACAATAGTATTTCATGAGTTCTGTTGAGTATTCAATAGACTGTCATGCCCATGCCCATATATTCTCACTTGTACAAATTTAGCTGCCAATATCCTCATCCAAACCTTAACTGACATTCCTAACCCAGACTACAGGCCCATGGGTCATGGTACATTATTCTTTTCAGGATAAAGGCACTTGCTTCATGAGTGGTTTGTAGCACTGACAACAAACAGATAACTGATGCTTAAAAAAACCTTACAGTTTTATTATTTGGTTTTAAACCCTAAAATTAAAAGATTAAACATCTATTTTTTTTATTTTCAGGTGGATTTTGCAAATAAATTTGTTGGAGGTGGTGTCACACGTGGTGGCCTTGTGCAGGAAGAAATACGGTTTTTGATAAACCCTGAACTCATTGTTTCACGACTGTTTACAGAAGCCTTGGATCACAATGAATGCCTCATCATCACTGGTTAGTTCTTATTGGCATTAATACAATATGTTGTTGGTTTGTAAATTTTATCTGATTAGTTGGGTAATGTTAAGAAATATCATTGAAAAGCTAATCAAATTTCTTGTTTTCTGCTCTGATTGATTTATAACTCTAATGTTGGTACCTGTTAAATTTATGAACATTAATTCTACTAAAAATATGTTTTTGGAAATTATCTAGTGCATTTTAAAACTTTCAATAACTTTTGACTCTTTTCCCCACAGAACATATTCCCATTGGATGATGAAACATATCACTTTTTTTTATTAAAAAGCCTTGCCTGCACATCTCCTTTAAACACCCCCACCCAAGTCTCACCTTAGAAACGTATCCTCTAGTATGTGACATTTTGAACAATTCTGATTATCTAGCCTATCAATGGCTCTCATAATTTTATAAACTTCTATCAGGTCTCCCCATTCCCGCAAATACCCTCTACTTCATTTGATGAGACAAAAAAAAAGTTTCTGGAATTAATCTGATGCAAGCCACTTTCACTTTGACATAACACCATTTTCACTTTTTGTGCTTTTAATTTATCCTTTCCAAAACTTGCAATGAATTTTTTATTTATGGAAATTATTTCTTTAAGGCATTAGTGTGTCCATTTATAATTTTTAAAGACAAGGGCTACATAATCTTAAATGTCCTGTTCCTAATTTGCATGAATAATAGTGGGATAGATTGGAGGTTCAATATTTTCTTTTTAAAATGTATTATATGAATTAAGTTTTGCATTTGTGATTCTGCTTGTTAAACAATTTAAGATATTCATGAATATCGCAGAAAATTTATATCCAGATTGTCTTTGGAAAAATGAGCGTGTAAGTTAGCATCATTTTGTGTTCAGTTTTATGTCTGTGTGTGTGAAATTCTACTTGAATTAAGCAGTTTTTTTTTAAGATGAACGTCCATGAGTTGTAACAACTCTGAGGTAATTTACCATTATCATTTATAGCTAAGGGCCACTTAGTATTATGAAGTTATCAACAGTGAGGCTGGTGTTCCCTTAATAGAGATAAATTAATAGAAGTTTAATCTTACATTATTTGAAGTCTTGCATGTCTATTTCTCTACCTGACTTTAACCAAGTCTTCTCAACATCATGTCTGCCTGATATTTTCATTATACTTAGCTCAAAATCATGCCATAGGTTTAAAGAGTGTAATCAAGTTGCTGCCTTTTAAGAGGTTAAGCATTTTAAAAAACACAATAAAATTTTCTTTGCCAATGAAATTATTCAGAGATGAGAAGAATTTTAAAATGTTGTATTGCATCAGCAAAAAGCAAATTATTTTATAGGGATAGAATATATGATAATGCTGATTGGATTTTATTGTGTAATATTTTAAATATTTTATAATTAACTAAAATGTTTTGCCTGGAGGTAACACGAGTTATTTCACTGATGTATTGTAAAGCAATTTTTTTAATTTTAAGGTTGTCCTTAGACAGCAGACAACAAAGGTCACAGCTTTATTTTCTTGCTTTTGTTAGTGTTCACTTTTAACAGAGACATTCTTTTCAAGCTTGTCAGAATTTTGAGCAGTAAAGAGCTGCTGGTGTTTGAAGTTCACTGCCCACAGCAGTAAATAAACATGAAGCTGATATCAGTTTCTTTCTGCCATGATTAAAATGCATTTTCTTTTTGTTCTGTCAGCTAACAGACGTTGCCTTGACTGTCTGTCATTTTGAATATTATATATGGAAATATAAGTAATACATCCGCATTAAATGGTTCAATAAAAAAAGACAGGAAGTCAGTAAACAGAAAATCATTGCTCAGCATATTAAACTTAATCTTATTCATGAAACAATTCTATTACCATGCATCCTAGTTTAAGATATTATTTTTACAAAAAGATATCAATTTCTAAGAATGCCTTGTCAAATAGAATGTGCAACTTAGAAAGTAACATTTACATTTTTTTGTTAGCCAAAATTGAAGTTTATGAAAATCAATTGCCATGTTTAAGTCTGTCGATCAAGTCACCGAGTAATCTTGATGCAGAATTTCCATGATCTGATTTGGACTCCTGTTTCTCTGAAGAACTATCCAAAGACATACTGCACATAACCAAGGGCAGATTCAGCTGCATCTTGGTAAAACCAAGGCCTGAAATGTATAAGGATAATGTTATAATGCAGCTTCCCAACACACTGTAGCTTGTCAAGCTAGATTGCCATTTGACAAATTATCTGGACTAATATAGGAAGAAAGATGTCAACTTCAGAAAATCTGTACTGGGCTTTGAGGTGCTTCTCCTAAATGCTGGGTCAGTCCCTATTTTCCTTGGGTTTTACTTGGCCTTAATACTGGATGACTGATTTTGGCAATAGTGGTCGAATTCATTCAGAATTTCCATTGCCATTCACGTTGTCTTGAAGTTTTTTCAAGATTAGGGAGGCATGGATAGCATAGGGGTTAGTGCAACTCTGTTAAAGGCCAGCGACCCAGGTTCAAATCCTTTGCTGCCCGTCAGGAGTTTGTACGTTCTCCCCTCGTCCACGTGAGTTTCCTCTGGGTGCTCCAGTTTTCTCCCGCCTTTCAAAAATGTACATGGATTGTAGGTTAATTGGAATATTATGATGCCATGAGCTTATGGGCCAGGAGGGCCTTTTACTGTCTAAATTGTAAAATATTTATTTTTTTAAATAAAGAGGTCTGTTTGCTGAGATTCAAGCTCTTCCAAGCAGCGATTTTGGAAAACCATTTTGAATCTATTAAGTTTAATTTCATTGCTTGTAACGATGGCATTTTCACTGGTTAGTTCTGGATTAGTGTTTGAGGAGCTGAACAATTATTTTTAACTGGGGATGGCTTATTATCCCTTTGCTAATGTGTGGCCTGTCTTCACCCTCTCAGTGACATATGAACAGATCATCAATTGGATTTGCCAAAGTGGCATTTTTCTTTTTGAATTGCAGTTCCCCAATGAGTCTTTTGACTGATTCACCTCCTATGATAACAGAAGAACTATGGCCAGTGCACATCACTGACGGCAGGTGAACTGGCACCACATGCTACGGTCATGATGGTGGTCATGATGGTGGACCAGTACAAGAAACGAAAAGGATAGCTGGAGTTCATCCAGCAAATTGGGTCAATCTACTGGAGGAACTCAGCAGGTCATGAAGCATCAATTCAAGCAAAAGAATGGTCAACATTTTAATTGAGACTGTGAGTTTCAAGAAAGGGTTTAGGCTCAAAATGTTGACCATCCTTTTTCTTCCACTGAGTTGCGCCACCAGATTGTGTTCAGGTTCAAAAACAATTTAAAATCAATAAAAAGTTCAATACAAATGAAAGATTTGTCTTTAGTTTTATTTTCAGCAAATTTTTTCCTTCTGCTATCTGAACTTGACCTTATTTGAAAATATCAGTTAGTTAGTTGATGGTGCATCAACTAGCATCTCCACCAAAGAATTTTCTTTCATGTAATATGCCGACAATGAAGTGAAATTAATCTCTTTTCAATCCCTTGTTAAAACACGCAGATGCACAGTTAATCAAGGAAAATTGATCCATTTTAATAAATCCACAACACAATTAAATGTTTTTTGTTTTGAATTTTTTTTATTTTTCACACAATAAACCATACTGACCAAAATACATAGACATTTTTCTCTTGAATATATAGTGTCATTTTCTCCCCTTTTTCCCCCCTCCCTTCCCTCCCTCCCTCTCCCCCCTTCCCATTTATTGAAAGTTCAATCTATAAGATACATTAAACCCGTTAAACAATGTCGTCACTTAATAAAATAAACAAGAAAAAGATAAAAATTAAATGTTTTCTTGAAGTGACTAATGCAAGCTGCGAGTTGGCAGTCTTGTTGAAACTGGAGGAAGTTGCAGTACATAGGCAGCAGTATTGTGTCTCACAGTAGAGGGAGCTGCAGTTGACATTTCTAACAGCAGCAATCCATTTTTGTCAATCATAAGCCATAAATACCTGGTGAAATAATATGATTTTAAACATAGACTTTTGAATATACTATACCTTTTTGTCCTAACTGTCTATTCCAATAGTTGGGAATCAAATGTGGTGTTACAGAGTTTTATTATTGTGGTTGTCAACAATTTGACCTTTTGGAGCTTCATTTTAATACAATTGGCTAATTATCATTCATTTGAAAGGGAGCTGTCACATAAATGATTGTGAGTTTGTCAATTATCTTTGTTTCCTTTGTGAAGTGTATTTTTTGCAGACTGACTGGAGTAGATTATTGAGCTGGATTACTGAGGAATCTCCTGACGGAAACATTATCACCAAGTGCAATTTGATGTCAAATGCTGAAACGGAAAGCTCCAGTGTTTTTTTGCAGACAGATGGTGTTTACAGTTGTATTATTTTACATTGTTTTTAACAACTCAAAACTAATAGGGTTACAAAACTGTAATCTAATATCAGGCTTGAAACTAGATCATGAATAGCAGAAGAAAAGCACCAATATAGTTCATGGTTAATATCAAAAACAGGATTCAGTTACACAAATTTTGGTTGTAAATGGTGGATTTTCTCTTTGTTTTTACCATTTTGATTTAAAAAAAATTATTTGAACAAAAACTGCTATTTCCAATGGTCTCCGCATTTTGAGGGATGGTTTGAGGCGCATGAGAATATAAAGTAAACAGAGAAAGCTTGCAAGTCCTGTGACTTAATAAGGGAAGCAATGTTAGGGTGATTCATACTGATTATTAGACAGGATTTCTGAAAATTTAAAATATCAAGTTGGATTTGTGGAATTGGATTAAATAATGATTCTTGCAATCAACTCTGAATGTAAAAGTTTACCCAACAAAGAATGGGCGAACTGTTTGCAAGAGGGCTTCTGATCACTGAACAACAATCTCCCATCAAAAGGTCTACACTGACAGGATATCTTGTAAATTATCTAAATTTTAAAAGGTGGGAGGAAACCCACGCAAACACAGGGAGAACTTATAAACTCCTGACCTACTGTTCTGGATGCTGGTGCTGTAATAGTGTTGCGCTGTTTTTAAATACAAGACTTTGTTTTCAAGGATATTTTGATGATTTGTTCAATTCCATTTTTATTTCCTATCCCTATTTTGTTTTCTGTAATTAAAAAAAAGCTTTTAAAAATTTAAGTAAAAGCTGCTTTTTTACTACCTGTACCCATTTTGCTGTCAATTCAATTTCTTCAGATTGTTGGTTAGACCATAAGACATGTTAGCTAGAGGCTCCGATAGCTCAGTGGTTAGAGCACTGGCCTTGTAAACCAGTGGTCGCAAGTTCATTCCTCATTGGGACCTCATTCCTGAGAGGGGTGCTTGACAAAGTGGTGACTCTCTATCTTCCTTATGTTACTACATGTATGTAGATTATTTGACACCTTTAAAGGACTTAAAGTTCAGGTGGAATACATGAAATTGTTGACCACCTCTGCCAGGTGGTCGGGATAGGTGCAAGTGTGTGAGTACCAAAGTGGGAAATACCTGCTGGGACCATTGGAGGCCAAATCCTCCTAGGTATGTATACCTAAAAGTACCCAAGGCAGCTCATCTATCCAATCTGGTCCTTTAAGATGATGATGTTATCCAAATATGACAGTGAAAATGTTCCACTCGGCCTTCGACCAATGCAGCTGTGTGCCCAACAACTGTGCAATTGTGGACCATAACCCGGATATAAACTGAGCTCTTCTGTCAGAGGAGATATGCGTGGGTAGTCCGAAACGCGCTGTCCAATTGTTTTTTTGTTTTTTTTTAATTTTTTTATTTTTCACACCATAAATCACATTAGCCATGATACACACTTTTTCCTTTTCACACATATACAGTGACATTTTCTCCCCCCCCCCCCCCACTCCTCCCAAGCCACCCCCCCCCCACCACCCCCCTCCCATCCATTTAAGGTATACAATCTAGGTTATATTAAACCAGTCAGACAATGTTGTCATTCAACAAAAATACACCAGAAATTCTACTGAGTCCATTCTTTTCTTTCCTTCTCCTTCCATCAACTTAGGTAATGATTGTCCCCGGTAGGTTTTCGCATTGTATTTAATGTAAGGCTCCCATATTTGTTTGAATATTTCAATATTATTTCTTAAACTATATTTTATTTTTTCTAATGGAATACATTTATTCATTTCTATATACCATTGTTGTATTTTCAGATTATCTTCCAATTTCCAGGTTGACATAATACATTTTTTTGCTACGCTAGAGCTATCTTAACAAATCTTTTTTGTGCATCCTCCAAATCAATTCCAAATTCTTTGTTTTCTATGTTACTTAGGAGAAAGATCTCTGGGTTCTTTGGTTTATTGTTTTCTGTTATTTTATTTAATATCTGATTGAGATCTTCCCAAAATTTTTCTACTTTCTCACATGTCCAGATTGCATGAATTGTTGTTCCCATTTCTTTTTTACATCGAAAACATCTATCAGATACTGTTGGGTCCCATTTATTTAACTTTTGAGGTGTAATGTATAGTCTGTGTAACCAGTTATATTGTATCATACGTAGCCTCGTATTTATTGTATTTCTCATCGTTCCAGAACATAATTTCTCCCATGTTTCCTTTTTTATTTTTATATTTAAATCTTGTTCCCATTTTTGTTTAGTTTTACCATTTGTTTCCTCATTCTCCTTTTCTTGCAGTTTAATATACATATTTGTTATAAATCTTTTGATTAACATTGTATCTGTAATCACATATTCAAGGTTACTTCCCTCTGGCAAACTCAAACTGCTTCCTAATTTATCCTTCAAGTAGGATCTCAATTGGTAATATGCCAGCGCTGTATCTCCAGTTATATTGTACTTATCTCTCATCTGTTCAAAGGATAAAAATCTACTTCCTGAAAAGCAATTTTCTATTCTTTTAATCCCTTTTTTTTCCCATTCTCTAAAGGAAAGGTTATCTATTGTAAAAGGGAGTAACTTATTTTGCGTCAATATTAGTTTTGGTAATTGATAATTTGTTTTATTTCTTTCTACATGCATCTTCTTCCAAATATTGAGGAGATGATGTAATACTGGAGAACTTCTATGTTGTACCAATTTTTCATCCCATTTATATAATATGTGTTCAGGTATCTTTTCCCCTATTTTATCTAATTCTAATCTCGTCCAGTCTGGTTTTTCCCTTGTTTGATAAAAATCTGATAGGTATCTTAATTGTGCGGCTCTATAATAATTTTTGAAGTTTGGCAATTGTAAGCCTCCTTGTTTATACCATTCTGTTAATTTATCTAGTGCTATCCTCGGTTTCCCCCCATAAAAATTTCCTTATTATTTTCTTTAACTCTTTGAAGAATTTTTCTGTCAGTTGTATTGGCAATGCCTGAAATAAGTATAATATCCTTGGAAAAATGTTCATTTTAATACAGTTTATCCTTCCTATCAGTGTTAGTGGTAGATCTTTCCAATGCTCTAAATCGTCCTGTAATTTTTTCATTAGTGGATTATAATTGAGTTTATATAATTGGCCTAGATTTTTGTTTATTTGTACACCTAGGTATCTTATTGCCTGCATTTGCCATCTGAATGGAGATTCCTTCTTAAATTTTGAGAAATCCGCATTATTCATAGGCATTGCTTCACTTTTATTTACGTTTATCTTGTAACCCGACACTTCTCCATATTCCTTCAATTTCTTATATAATTCTTTTATTGATAGTTCTGGTTCTGTTAAGTACACTATAACATCATCCGCAAATAGACTGATTTTATATTCCTTGTCTTTTATTTTTATTCCTTTTATATTATTATCTATTCTTATCAATTCTGCTAGTGGTTCTATAGCTAACGCAAACAATAAAGGTGATAGTGGGCATCCCTGTCGCGTTGACCTGCTTAAGTTAAATTGCTTTGATACATGTCCATTTACTGTCACTTTCGCTAACGGTCCCTTATATAATGCTTTAATCCAATTAATATACTTCTCCGGTAAACTGAATTTTTGCAATACTTTGAACAAATAATTCCATTCTACTCTGTCGAAGGCCTTCTCTGCGTCTAAAGCAACTGCTACTGCAGGTGCTTTATTTCCTTCTACTGCATGAATTAAGTTAATAAATTTACAAATATTGTCTGTTGTGCGTCTTTTCTTGATAAATCCAGTTTGGTCTAAATTTACCATTTTCGGTACCTGCTCTGCTAATTTGTTTGCTAATAGTTTAGCTATTATCTTATAATCTGTGTTTAGTAAAGATATTGGCCTATATGACGCTGGTGAGAGTGGATCTTTCCCTTGTTTTAGTATTACTGTAATTATTGCTGTTTTACATGAATCTGGTAAGCTTTGTGTTTCATCAATCTGGTTGATTACATCCAGGAGGGGCGGAATTAATAAGTCTTTAAATGTTTTGTAGAATTCTATTGGAAATCCATCCTCTCCTGGTGTCTTATTATTTGGTAATTTTTTTATTATCTCTTGTATTTCTACTGTTCCAAATGGTTCTGTTAATTTATTTTGTTCCTCTATTTGTAGTTTTAGTAGTTCAATTTTAGTCAAAAACTCATCTATTTTCCCTTCTTTCCCTTTGTTTTCAGTTCGGTATAATTGTTCATAGAATTCTCTAAAGTTTTCCTTAATTTCTTTTGGATTATATGTAATTTGTTTGTCTTTTTTTCTTGATGCCAATACCATTTTCTTAGCTTGTTCTGTCTTAAGCTGCCATGCTAGAATTTTGTACGTTTTTTCACCCAGTTCATAATATTTCTGTTTTGTCTTCATTATATTCTTCTCTACCTTATATGTTTGTAGTGTTTCATATTTTATTTTTTTATCCGCCAATTCTCTTCTTTTAGTTGTATCTTCCTTCATTGCTAATTTTTTTTCTATATTTACTATTTCCCTTTCGCTATCCAATTGTTGATGAGGGCTCTCGCGGAGGAGTTGGAGAGCGGGATAACCTCTGGCCATTTAGTGAACCTGTGTAAGGAGCTCCCTGTCAAATGCACTGTATTTCTGTTCTGGTGTCATTTAGACACCAATAGTCCCCACAGGGTCTCCATCCTTCAGGAGCCTTAGGTACCATATGCAGTGGTGATGTCCAAGTGCTGTCGAAGCGGTGAACAAACCCCATTTCCTTTGGAATTCATCTTTAGCCATCTGCAATTTATCTGGAGGCAGCCTACGCACTCATGCATGCAGGGGACGTCCTTGAGTCAGAAATCGTGTTGTACTCCATGTTTCAGTTAGGGTGTCATGAAGGGTGGAGTAATAATGTTGGGGAATTTCACTAGGATTCTGGTGTACTCATTGTCCTAGAGCATCACCAAGTCAAGGTGAGGTGCGGGCAACACCACAGGGTGCAAGGCAAGTGTCTCAAGTCTTTGAATTAACTCGGCAGTGACCTTTGAGATCTACTAAGGCAATGTGCTTGCAAAAAATTAGTGCCCAGTAGCGGCTGTGATACATCAGCAACAGTGAAGGACCAACTGAACCACGACGAGCCGAAATTGAGTGGAGTTATCCGTGACCCATATGTTCAAATGCTGCTTTTTGGTGGCCGTGAGGGAAGGGCCCCTCTTTCCTGAACGTGTATCTGGACGGGAGTGGGGGAGCACCTTAACCTCCGCCTCAGTGTCGACCAAGAACCGTCGGCCTGAGTGCTGATCCCAGAAGAGAAAGGAGGTTGATTTTGTGGCCAGCCGTCATGGCCACTACTGACAGCGTGTGTGCGGGGGGATGACAGCGATAGGCTACAGCACCCCACCTGGTAATAGCACCACTGATCTCTGTCTGTGCTGCATCCTGCCAAGGTACCGCTACACGTCCAACCAAAAATCCTCCATGGTACTTAGCGTGCCACAACTCACCTGCACGGGCTGCTCAATGATGGGGGTCCCCAAAGTCATTGTTTGCAAGCAGCAAACAGATCTCTTCTTGCATTTGCTCCAGAAAATGTTTCTCGAAAAGCAGACAGGGCCTGCGTCCATCCATGAGCACAAGCATCTCGTTCGTTAGTTTGGAAGGAGTGTGGTCACTCAGGCCATCCATTTGGAGAAGACGTGCTGCCCTGTTGTGTCGGGAAAGGTGGAATCTATGTATGAGCAGGTCTTTGAGGGCTTCATACCTGTTGTTGGCTGGATGCTGGTGTAAGAAATTGACAATAAACCTCGTGGTGTCTTGGTGTAGTAGTAGTATTTTGTGCCGTCAGTGGTAATCTGGCACAGATGGAACTGGGCCGTGGCCTGCTTGAACCTGACTTGTGGCTACAAAATACTTGAAGTTTGAGTGCAATGGCATTCTGTCCAGCCAGAGTGAGTTCCAAAATGTCATTTAGACCGTCAGGGTCACCACTGTGTAATGAATGGTAAAACAACAAAGAACACGAGATGTTATGAGTTGGCTGGTTTAATGCGTTCTTACTGTTGTTTAACTGTCTGAGATCTGTGCGCTCCCCGCATCACATGACTTCCGGAAATGGCGCAGCTCTCAGAAGCCTTAGCGTAATTAGTCACCGGGAACTCACGGGCGCACAGAGACCCGCGAGTCTAAAGATCCGGTGAGGTAATTAGTGGTGCATTTCACCACAACACCAAATATTAAGATGGGTCATTAATTTTACAATGCAGGAAAGACCTTAACTGAACATTATTTATCTAAAATATTTTTTTTATTATCCCTGGATTTTAAAAATCTTTTTTAAAGAGTTACTTTGACTTATCACAGACCTTTTTTGATGGCCTTTCTGTTTTAGGGACAGAGCAGTACAGTATCTACGAAGGCTACGCTGATACCTACAGATGGGTGGGGAGCTGCAATGATCAGACTCCAAGGTATTATTTAAAAAAATATTTCTTTTTACATTAGACTATAAAAATTGTTGATCTCAAATCACAACTATGTTTTCTCTAAAATAAAAGGTGATGGATGAATGATGTGTACCAAATGGGTATGTGTCCAGGAATACAGTAACATAGCAGTTACATCACTGGACTAGAGGCTAGAGTTCTGGATCATTGATCCTGAGACAGGAACTTCGATGCCATTGTGTCAGTGGGGATTGCCAAGATCTATTTGGTTCACTTGTGTCCTGAAGAGAAGGAAATCTGCCACCCTGAGCCGAATCTGACTCATAAGTGATTCCAGATTCCCCAAAGTGACTGGCTCCTCTGCGGAAGGACAATTAAGGATTTACATGCCAGTATTTCCAATGATATCTACGTCTCGTGCACACATTTTTTTAAAAATTGCAGAATATATATCTTTAAATATGTAATTATAATATCAGTTATTTCCTTGTCAGAAATTTTGTCCCAACAGACTTTTATTAAATTAAACAAATTGTTGAAAATTCTATTCTGTTTGAGATTTTGGCTGTTTCATAAAAAAATGCACAGTCAACACTGGATATGACACATGATTTCTCACTTGGAATCATGGAGTCATGCAGCTCAGAACAGACCCTTCAGCCAATCATACCGACTGTCATATCTATCCATATCAGCCATTCTCAACCTTTCTTTGGCTCTGGCACCATTAGGATTCTGTTCAAAGTTTATAGGTTCCCTTTCCTGTGAAGTAGTCAAGATTTGGTTTCTTCGTACTTCTACATAAAAACATTTTAAAAATATTTGTTAATGGATGAAAATAAAATGCGGCTTTTATTTAAATGTACTGTGGCCACTATTGAGAATGGCTCATCTAAATCAATCCTATTTACTCCTCAGCCTTACTATTCCTTGATTCTAATGTGGATTCTAGTGTGCATTCAGATGCTTCCAGAATGATAAGAGAGTAGCTGCCTCCGCCTGAGGCAATGGATTCCAGGTTCCAACCATTCACCAGCTGAAAATATTCCCCTGAACCTCTCTTGATGTCTTGCTCCTTACTTTAAACTTCTGCTCCCTGGTTTGGGCACCTTTATCATGGATAAAAATGTTGTTATCATTTGCCTTTTTGGCTATGAGTGGCAGGACAGAACCCAGTGATTCAGATGAGAGAATTAATTCTTTTGATATCTCAGCCGTGCTTTCCTCTCTAGTCAGCAGTACCAGAGCTTTTTACTCAAGGCCATTTATGGTTAAGGACATATACAATACATGGAATGTAATGGTGGTATAGGGAGAAAGAAAATGACCGTGTAGTACGCCGTCAGGGCCTGATGCCTTGTGAGGGTTCACCCTCTTGAATGATGTTCTGGCATAGTCCTCAGAGACAGGTATCACACGTCCTTATCCTTAGTAGGCACTGTTTGGTTCTCCTTCTCAAAGCGGGCATAGAAATGTGTTCAGCTCATCGGGTAATCTATGTTGTTCATCCTCACTTTGTAGACTGTAATGACCATAGGTGGCGCTTCAGAGATAGCCTTCCACAGGCTGTACTTGTAGAAATCTAGATCCCCAGTCTTAAGCGCCCTTGATCTCACCCTCAGTGGGTTACGAATCCTCTGATTCATCAATGCCTTCTGGTTGGGAAACACGCAGTATGTGTACGTAAGCACACTCTCATCTACACGGGTCTTCATGAAGTTGGTGACAACTGTTGCATATTCATTCAAGTCTATTGGATGAGTTTTTAAATATGTTTCAGTCCACCAATTCAAAGCAGTCCCGCAGATGCTCTTGTTGCATTGTAAGTTTCATACTGGAAAGACTCTGAAAGCGTCCAGATTTATAAACAGCAGATGGTGTCATCATCATGTATTACACAAGGACAGCATAATTTATCAATTGCTATGAGAGATTTTAATCTGTTTTTCTTTTAAATAAAAAGTTTTCTATTTCCTCCCTTGTTCTTAGCAGCTGACTTTGAGAGTTTTACGGAGACCAGTGTGGACTCGAAAGGCCAACATGGCTTGTTTCCGCTCCGTAAATGGTTATGGATATATGGTTATAATAGTTTCAAACTTCATTTATTCATGATATGAGTGCATATCAGTTCCATCAGTTGTCAGTTTGGATTTATCATATTAACTTGGATTGTTCTTTAATAAGTATTTCCTTCTTGATTTCATCTAGGGATGCTTGGCAGAGGCACAACACCGAGATTGTAGCCATAGATGCATTGCCTTTTCGACATTATCTTGACCAATTTTCTCCAAATAATTTAAAGAGAGAAATGAATAAGGTGAGTGTCTAAATCTCATTATTTTATGTTCTAATTTCCCTCTATAATTAAATCCTATTTTATCTTGTACTTTTGAACAATCAATCCCAATGTGGAAAATTAGAATTAGAATTTTTTTTTTCAAGAATGAATCAAAATGCAGTTTCATAAATTTGTTTTGCATTATAATCAATTATATTTACAGGACTGAACTGTTAAAAATGATTCTTTAATAAGAAGTGAATCATGAAAATCTGTAGATACAGTGGTTTAAGTAATTTTCTTTAATAAGAAAGTCTCAAAACCTTTAAAATCAACAATGAAACAAATGCTCCCTTAAAATTATGGAAATGTAATAAGTAGAAAAAAGCTTAAATTGTCACTCATTCAACGGCATGAATGCAGAAAAAATGAGATGGGAGGCAGACAAGTATGTCATTTTAGCTCTCATATGTTTAACCTCAGAATTTTAAACTTTCAAATGCATGAAGCCACTTTGATTATAAAATAGTTACAAAAGAAATCTTGAGCCCCTTGATAATTCTCATAAGAAATAATTTAATGGCTCAACATCTTACTAAGTTAAAATTTAAATCTGGAAACTAACTTTGGCAGCACAAAAACATATGAAAAAATTTATTTCTGATTCAGTTGTGAAAGTTTTGATACTTTTATTTAAAATTATTTGTTACGCGTTTTGCAAGGCACAAACAGAATTGTTCACTATAGAATTGGGGTCAACAATATATTGTGTTGTCCAGTGGCTGCTACAGATTTATCAAGTGATTGCACATTTATCAGCTTCTCTGTCAAACTGGGGTTAGCATTTTGAGAATCCTTTGTATTTCAGAGATATTTGATACCAACCAATTTGTGAATTCAATATTGTTGTGCCTTTAAATCTCACTCTCTGAAAAATGAACGAAGCGGTGGAAGTAGTGACTGCTTGGAGTACAAATTGTCACTTGAAAGATTTAGATTTAGATTGCCTGATGGCAACAAGCATCAACTTAGCACATTGTGCCATTTGCTTCATTTAAGTGCATGCAGGGGAAGTGGTGGAGGAAGATATGATAGAAATAGTTAAAAGGCATGTATGATTGTATCCTTTTATCAGTGTTTTGAATGCAATTTTTGACAATTCAAAAGTAAAAAAAGATTTGAGAAAATTAGGGATATTTTTGCTTATTTTGAGTTACACTTCCTTATCTTCTTGCAACCAAGGACTTAAATGTAAAACTCTGGTTCAGAAACTTACAGAGTAAGTACACTACCACCTGTAAATTTTTCTCTAGAAGTAGCTTTCCATCAAGCAGAGCACCATTTAACCATGCATTTGGGGTTTTAAGATCCTCGCATTACCAACTGAGTTTAATAATTGCTATCTTCTTTGGCACATACAATTTACTTCCTCAATGATATCAAATAAAGTAGAACCTATATCTAATGAGCTATTCCTTTCATTACTGAAAAGAGAGGTTAAAAAAAATAAAGCCGCTGCTAGCAGCTTTGCCTGAGCTACTTTCAGCTGCAATGGGGAATACTCTGAGCAGGATATTATGCCTACTGGAGAAGGGTAGGGTGAGTAGACCTCCTGGCCGGCTTTTCCTGTTTCAGATGGCCACCCGACAGCCGCACAGGAGTACAATGTACGGCTTTACAGACGGGTGTTGTGGCCATCTGAAAGCGGCTTGTGATATCTGCAGTTTGGTTTAACCTCATTCTGCTGTTGAGGATTTGTTATTTTGACATGAAATGTTTTTAAGACACCTAGAAAAGCAGTGAAGGAGTGAGACTTCCTGGCTTTGGCTTATCAGGCTTCGGCGAAAGCAGGCAAGGAGAAAAGGTAAGCTGAGTTATTTGCCTTCGTATTCAGAGTCATGCCAATAGGGTTAGTGCTCTGTACTGGGTGTCAGATGTGGGAACAATGGGTGACCTCCACCCTCCCAAATGGCCACATCTGCACCAGGTGTACCGAGATGCAGTTACTAAGCGAGCGAATTAGGGATATGGAGTTGCAGATTGATGACCTGCGGCTTGTAAGGGAGAGTGAGGAGTTAATCGACTCAACTTTCAGGGTGATAAATACTCCAGAACCCATGTCAGGTAAGTGGGAAACCGTCAGGGGAGGAATGAAAAAAACGAGAAAAACGGAGAGCACACCAGTGACTATCCCACTCAGCAACAGTTATGTTGAGTTGGATTCTGTTTAGTGAGATGACCGGACAGAAGATGGTCACTGGCACCAGGTCAATGGCAATGAGCCTGGCAGAGTGGTGGAAAAGAAAGTGGTGCAAAAGAAAAGGAGAAATGCAGTAGTTATTGGGGACTCCATTGTCAGGGGTACAGACAGGAGATTCTGTGAGCCAGATAAGTATACCCGCATGGTGTGCTGCCTCTCTGGTGCAAGGGTACGAGATATCACAAATCGGGTCCAAAATATTCTGAGAGGAGAGGGAGAGCAGCCTGATGTCTTGGTACATGTGGGTACAAACAACATTGACAAGAAAAGGGAGGAGGTAATGAAAAGGGATTACAGTGAGCTGGGATGAAAGCTGAAAGACAGGAACTCGGGATTACTACCTGCTCCAAATGCAAGTGATGAAAAGAATGTAAGGATAAGGAAAATGAACGTGTGGCTGAGGTGCTAGTGTACAGGGCAAGGATTTGGCTTCTTGGATCATTGGGATCTCTTTTGGGGAAGGCATGATCTTTACAAGAAGGACGAGTTGCACCTAAATCCAAAAGGTGTCAACATTTTGGCAAGTATGTTTGGTACAGCAGTGGGGCAAGGTTTAAACTAATTTGGCAGGGGTATGGGAACCAGAGTGATAGGGAAAAGGGTAGGGAAGATAAAGTAATGGCCAGGAAAAGTAAAATAGGAAAAGTAATGTTGGGAGGAGAAAGTAAAAAATCAGATGGTGCAGTGAGTTTTCGGGTCAATGATAGTGTTAAGAAAATTACGAAGAAAAATAGTGGGCAGAAAAATCAAAAGAAAAGGTTACAGAAGTCACTAGATATTAAAAGGACAAAGAGCATAAGGGCACTTTATCTGAATGCCCGCAGTATTAGAAATAAGGTTAGTGAACTTGAGGCGCAAATCGGTACCCATGCCTATGATTTGGTAGACATCACGGAAACATGGCTACAAGGTGACCCTAAATAGGAATTAAACTTTTAAGGGTATCAGGTGGTGCAAAGAGATAGACAGGATGGTAAGGGAGGTGGAGTTGCACTCTTAATCAAAGATGAGCTCCAGGCAGTAGTGAGGGATGATATAAGATCTAAAGAGCATAATGTTGAGTCCATTTGGGTAGAGATAAAGAATAACAAAGGGAAAAAATTATTGGTGGGTGTTATCTATCGCCCACCAAATAACAATAGTTTAGTGGCACAGGAAATAAATAGAGAGATAAGTGAGGCATGTAATAATGATACGGCAGTAGTCCTGGGGGGGACTTTAACTTCCACATAGATTGGGAAAATCAAGTTGGTCGTGGGAGTCTGGAAGAGGACTTCATAGAATGCGTCCGTGATAGCTTTCTTGAGCAACATGTAAAGGAACCCACAAGAGAAAATGCTCTCCTGGATTCTAGTGTTGTGCAATGAGATAGGTCGAGTAAATGATGTAATAGTCAGAGACCATCTGGGAAATAGCGATCATAGTATGATTGAATTTCTCATTCAGATGGAAGGGGAAATAGTTAGATCTAAAACTAATATATTATGTTTAAACAGGGGTGACTACCATAGGATGAGGGAGGAATTGGGCAGAGTGGACTGGGAGCACAGGCTAATTGATGAAACAGTTGAGGAACAGTGGAAGATTTTCAAAGAAATATTTTGTAATGCTCAACAAAAATATATTCCGGTCAGTAAAAAGGGCAGCAAGAGAGGGAAAAATCAACCGTGGTTAACAAAGGAAATAAAGGAGAGGATAAAATTGAAGGTGCAGGTGTACAAAGCTGCAAAGAGCAGTGGGAAACTGGAAGATTGGGATAACTTTAAGAGACAACAAGGGGTTACAAAGCGCATAATAAGAAATGGGAAAAAGGATTATGAAAGTAAATTGACACAAAATATAAAAACAGAAAGCAAAAAATTTTATAAATATATAAAACGGAAGCGGGTGGCCAGAGTTAACATAGGACCCTTGGAGGATGAGAAAGGAAAACTGGTAGCAAAAAATGAGGAAATGGCCGAGGCATTAAACAAATATTTTGTGTCAGCCTTCACGGTGGAAGACACGTCCAGCATGCCCAAGTGCGGAGTTAAGGATGTGAATGTTGGGGAGGGCCTTGATAAAATAGTTGTTACAAAGGAAGTAGCGATGGAGAAACTAATGGGACTAAAGCCAGACAAATCACCTGGTCCTGATGATATGCATCCAAGGGTTCTGAAGGAAATGGCAGAAGTTATAGTTGATGCATGGGTGGTCATCTACCAAAATTCTTTGGATTCTGGGCAGGTCTCAGCAGACTGGAAGACCGTAAATGTCACGCCACTTTTTAAGAAGGGATGTAGGCAGAAGACTGGAAATTATCGGCCAATTAATTTGACATCTGTGGTTGGAAAAATGCTTGAAGCCGTCATTAAAGATGAAATAGTGAAACTTTTGGAATATAAGGGTTCAATCAGGCAGACGCAGCATGGTTTTAGAAAGGGAAGATCTTGTTTGACAAACTTGTTAGGATTCTTTGAGGATATAATGGGTGCGGTGGATAGAGGGGAACAGGTTGATGTTGTGTATTTGGATTTCCAGAAAGCGTTTGATAAGGTGCCGCACAAGAGACTTAACAGTAAGTTACAGGAAAGTGGAGTCCGGGGAAGTATATTGGGCTGGATTGAAAATTGGTTGTCTGACAGGAGGCAGAGAGTCGGGATAAATGGGAGTTTTTCAGGTTGGCAGAGAGTGGTAAGCGGGGTGCCGCAGGGGTCGGTGTTAGGCCCACAACTGTTCATCATTTACATTGATGACCTGGAGGAGGGGACAAAATGTGGTGTAGCCAAGTTTGCGGATGACATCAAATTGAGTGGAAGAGCAAATTGTAATGAGGATGTGGAGAGTCTGCAGAGAGATATACTGGATGAGTGGGCAAAGGTGTGGCAGATGGAGTACAATGTTAGTAAGTGTGAGCTTATCCACTTTGGCAAGAAAAATAAAAGAGCTGAATATTATTTAAAGGGTGAAAAACTACAGCATGCTGTTGTACAGAGGGACTTGGGAGTGCTTGTGCATGAATTGCAAAAAGTTAGGTTGCAGGTACAGCAGGTGATTAAGAAGGCAAATGGAATGTTGGCCTTCATCGCTAGAGGAATTGAATTCAGGAGTAGGGAGGTAATGTTGCAACTGTATAAGGTACTGGTGAAACCACACCTGGAGTACTGTGTCCAGTTCTGGTCTCCATATTTGAGGAAGGATATACTGGCTTTGGAGACGGTCCAGAGGAGGTTTACTACGTTGATCCCTGGGATGAAGGGGTTGACTTATGATGAAAGATTAAATCGTCTAGGATTGTATTCGCTCGAGTTCAGAAGAATGAGAGGAGATCTTATAGAAACATATAGGATTATGAAGGGTATGGATAGGATAGATGTAGGAAGGTTTTTGAGCTGACCGGGGAAACTAAAACGAGAGGACAGAGTCTCAAGATTTGGGGGAGTAGATTTAGGACAGAGATGAGGAAAAATAGTTTTTCCCAGAGAGTAGTGAATGTTTGGAATTCTCTAACCAGGGAAGTGGTTGAGGCTGCCTCATTAAACATATTTAAAATTCGGTTAGATAAATTTTTACATGATAGAGGAATTAGGGGATATGGGAGAAGGCAGGTAGGTGGAGTTAGGTCGTAAATTAGATCAGCCATGATCGTATTGAATGGCGGAGCAAGCTCGATGGCCATTTTTGGCCTACTCCTGTTCCTACTTCCTATGTTCCTATCTTCCTGTACAAATATATATGGATTTATAGAAGAATATTTGAATGACTTAAAAATAGTTTTTGAGCATGTGTCTAAAGTTGCTCTCCTGTACCTGAGAATGTGATGAAGAAATGGAGATCCAACACTGCCCTGATACTAAACCACTGGACAGAAACTCAGCAGTTCAAAGGCTTAAGGCAGTTCTGAATCTCTAAAAAACATAATTAGTTTCAATCATTTTCTGGAGTTCTCAATCTAGCGTAGCATGTGGCAGACTATTTTTGGTAACATCGTCCTCTCAAGGCAACAATTCCAAAGAAGCAACCAGACTAACATCAAGTCCCATTAACTCCTGAAGTCAAACTAAATCCTAGCATTCTACCGAATGCAATTCCTTCTTTGTAAAATATGATGTCGAATGGTTTTTTTTTCAATAGCTGGAGACAATTTAATTGAAATGGCCAATCACTCCTGATATGGTAATTAATTACCCATGCAGTGCAAGATCCATTTGAGCAAGCTTCCTGATGCTCTAAAAAAAATCTTGTAAATTGCAAAAACAAAACCAATTTTTAGTTTCATGGATGCTCTAGTCTCCTGAAGTGTGGATGGGCATTCACAATAAGTAAGAGAAGAAAATGTAAAGTTAAAAGAGTAATTGTACATCTTTACCAGCTGTTACTTTTTCAGCGTAAAATACACTTCAAAAAGAGCCGACTATTTTTTAACAAGATCATGTTAAGTTGATGTGTATTTGCTATAATGTTCTGGTTAGCAAATCTTTTTCTGCACCATTAAAATAATTTAATGAAACTATAAACTTTTTTTTCCTCTGAAGCACATTTTTTTTTAACCAATTGTGTGTTAAGAACAGTGGTCATGTGCATATTAATCTTTCAGAATATTTATTATCTTTATTTCGTTGGTTTAGAACTACAACTTTTCCATTAAATAGTTGATTAATAAAATGGCATCAAATTTTTTAAATGTCTAAATACATATTAGACATGATATTCTATCAGTCGTTTAAGTGAACGTGTTTAATAAAATTTCCATACAGATTTCCTAATCACATTGCTGACTGGTTTTCTGACAGCTAACATTTTGTTTAAAAATGACGCTAATGCATAAAGTACCATTTGAAGTAAATCCAGACCTCCATAAATGTATGAAGTGATGTATTGCTATAGAATTCGGAGCAGAATTCTGGATGTTAAATTTAGATTTCTGAAATTTCCTGAACACAAGCAAGATTGTGTACCATATCAAATACTCATCTTTTGCTTTTCATTACAGTTTCCTGCAGTCTAATTTTGTTGATTGTAATGTATTGCCTTTCATGTTTAAAAGGTAGTAGTTATTTTTCAACAAAAATTCCTTGCAGCAATAATCATCGTGCTATTAGGATGCGTTATCAGATTTGGTTTTGAAGATCTGATTTTTCCACATTGCAACATTTCTGCCTGAAAATAATAGATACGGTATTTTTTAAAATTACAAGAGTGAAAATTAGTTTTTAAGCTCATCATTTGCCCTGACTGAAACAAAAAATTCTCAGTGGTTCTCTTGGAATTTTAATTGTCCCATCTGTTATTGTCTTCATTTCAACCATAACTTCCATGCATTTTCTGTCAATGAGTTTGGTACTTTAAAGAATTCACTGTATTTGTGATAGTCCACCCCACTCTGTGGTGGTAAATAAATTTTCAGGACCAATGTAAGTAAGGTCAAGGACATTTATTGTTTTGCAAAGCCTCAGTACCCAGTTGCAGCAAGAGGCACTGCAAAGGAGCTTGTCCTACTCTAAGGGAATCTCCCCTCCTCCTATATTTGCACTTGGAGAATAAATTACAGTTTGTTTTTCAGTTATTGAAGTTACATTGTTGTAATACAACTCCTGCTAACATGAGATATTCCATTGTAAATAACCCAACACTGAATACTTTTTATCCTTAATCTAACAATTAATATCCTGGTCATCAGTCTTGTGTCAGTAGTATGCAAACTTTTGGAGAGGATTCTTATGGACAGGATTTATGAGCATTTGGAATCTTTGGGATGTTCATCATGGTTTTATGAGGGGAAGGTGTTGCCTCATGAAACTAATCGAGTTTTTTCAGGAGGTAATAAAAGAAATTGATGAAGGAACGCCGGTACGTTTGTGTATGGATTTTAGGAAGGCATTTGACAAGGTCCCCCTTGAGAAACTTGCTCAGAAAGTCATGAGTCCCACACTGAAGACGGCAGAGGTTGCAGGGGAATCTCTCCCTCAGTGTGACAGGAATACATGAACGTATCCAACAACTTGATACATTGTGTCTCTGTTCCTACACATAGGACATATACAAAAAAGCTATTCAACTTTGAGTGCCACACAAATCGTCAACAAAACTCAGAGATTTAGTTAACTGATTCATATATTTTCCCATCTCACTTCTGACCACGTGGAGATCCATTGGATTGATGCTCTCCACAGGGTCTCTGCGGAGTCACTCTTGTGTGAAACCATGGCCAATTCAGACCAGTTCTGTTTTATTGCTAGCTCCTTGCAACAGATTTTAGTAACAAAGTGTGGTCCATTATCAGAACTCAACATTGCCAGTCATCCATACCTTGGGATAGCTTCCCTAAGAAATATTTGTAATCAGAATGGCATCTATCCATCAGCTAAACAGATCAACAATAGCTGAACAATATTTTTAGCAATGTACCTGCGGGAAATCAATAAAATTTAGCTGTAAGCATGAAAAAGGTCTACCTGGAAAGGGAATAACTCCTGGTGCATGTGGTATACCTTTCCAATGTTATTCTTTTTACATGTTAAACAGCATTCGATCCTTTTTGCTGCTATCTGGTGAAAATTTGGGTGCCACCTTGATTGCAAACGATTACTTCTCATTCCCATCTTACCAAGTTAAGTCCACTTTATTTATCATTCATACTATGCTTGCATGTAGGACAATAATGCGTTTTTCCAGGACCATGGAGCAGATTTACATAGATATGTTAGGAAAGCATTTAACACATTAAAATATTAAGGTATTAAGATGTAAACACTGAAAGTCCATGGTGCACTATGTACATCTGTACTGGGAGTTTTGGAGCCTGATGGCTTGGGGGGAGAACAGTTTACATGTGTATGAATATAATGAATGAACAAGGGTAAATATGTCAGAACACATGGTTAGCTGGGTAAGTCACAACTTTGTCCTTTGGCAGAAGCATCAACCCATATCCACCCATTGTTGACGCTCCTGATCAGAGGCATCCCTCTGAAGCGTACATACCCTGATTCCATGTCTAGCAGGCTCATCGTGTTATTAGATGGGACCAAGAAATTAATGGGTCCCTGAGGAACAAGTAAATCTCTGCAAGCAGCAGCTTCCTTATCAACCTGATTAGCTGCTGTATTGCCCTGAGCCACCATTGTGTCAGCACCTTTGTGCAGAGAACTTTGCATCTTCTCTCCAGGAAACTCAAGAGATGGTGGTGCTGGCAATGGTGGATACAAGGATGGCATCAGCCAGTCCTCACCCTCTTGTTCCCAATCCCTTTCTTCAAACAACATCAGGAAGCCAAGCATGGGGTAAAGAGCCTTATAAGACTCTTTTGGTCTTTTATTTCCCTCCTGATCTTTCTCTTTCTCTGTCCTTCACTCCCTCTTCCTCCATTTTCTTCCATCCATCACACTCTGCCCTCAAGTCTCCCAACTCTTCACTGTCCCATCACCACTAAATATTGCTATCCCTCTCTGACATGCATTATCCCTCCAGCTAGCCAACATAAACTCTTCGTTCTTCGGCTGAGCCTTCGCTTTCTACTGTTAATGAAATGTTTCCATTTATGGCCATTATTTTTCTTCCACACCCCTCAGACATTCCATGTCTCCCCACTCCCCGCCAGCCAAATAACTTCTCCTGATCTCCGAGTCAATTGTGCTGATAACTGTTGCAATTCCTTCTGAAATTCCAGATACTCATTACCCATCATATTTACAGGTGACCCTATTCGTGATTTGTTAATAATCTTCTCCATGTTTTT
This sequence comes from Narcine bancroftii, assembly GCF_036971445.1. Taxonomy (NCBI): domain Eukaryota; kingdom Metazoa; phylum Chordata; class Chondrichthyes; order Torpediniformes; family Narcinidae; genus Narcine; species Narcine bancroftii. The sequence goes on from NC_091474.1 coordinate 77,386,381, forward strand.
GTTTAGCGATTTAGATTAAATTTTACTTAAATACCAGTGGGACTCTAACCCACTCTCAAATCCTTCCATGATGGGACTCTAACCCACGATTCTTACCGTAGGACTCTAACCCACTCTTGTCATTCAGGTCCTTTGTGTTTCACCAAGATAGTCTGAGGCACACGGGCAAGGGCAGCGTTGGGAAGGGAAACAACAGAGACCAAGTTAATCTCACCTTGTGGGGCCATCCGTCTCCCAAGTTCTGTTCCAACATGTCTCGCTTATTCAGCCCACTGCTGCCTTCCATTTCCTATCTTGAAACCCTGCTCACAGCGCCAAATGTGGTAGTCTGCACCACTTCAGACTTGTGAATAAATTTCCAGGCCCGGTGCAAGTAAGGTCAAACACTTTTATTGCTTTGCAATGCTTGACTGCCCCATTGCAGCAAGAGCCACTGCAAAGCTTGTAGTACTGTTCCAAGGGAGTCTCCCTTACCTCTAAGGTACAGGTATATTTGCGCATACAGAGTATGTGACAAAAATTTTTTAGTTCTCACATTTATATTGCTGAAACACAATTCCTGCTGTCACAAGATATTCCATTGTAATTAAACCCAACACAAAATAATTTTTATTCTTAATCAAACAATTGGTAACCTTCTGGCAAAACCTCAGAGCGTCTGCTTATCATCTTGCTTCTTGTTTTTCTATATTTTGTAAGTTCTTAGACACTTTTCCAAGTCCCAATCTCTCTGTCTCTCTCCGTGGCCCTATTAGAGCTGTGGAGAATTCTGAGCATTTTTGGTTTATTAACAACCAAAAATCATGCCCCCAAACTCAGTCACAGTCTCACTGCTGGCTCATAGAAACATAGAAGATGGGAGCAGGAGTAGGTCATTCGAACCTTCGAGCCTGCTCCGCCATTCAACGAGATTATGGCTGATCTTAAAGTTCAGTACCCCGTCCCCGCCTTCTCTCCGTAACCTTTAATACCCTTATACTGAAGAAATGGATCTAATTCCCTCTTAAATATATTTAATGAACCTGCCTCTACTGCCCTCTGTGGCAATGAATTCCACAGATTCACCACCCTCTGGGTAAAGAAATTCCTCCTCATCTCGGTCCTAAATGGTTTCCCTATTATCCTCAAACCATGGCCCCGGGTTCTGGATTTTCCCATCATTGGAAACATCCCATCTGCATCCATTCTGTCCAGTCCTGCCAGAATTTTATAGGTCTCTATGAGATCCCCTCTCAATCTTCTAAACTCCAGTGAGTACAATCCCAATTTGCGCAATCTTGCAGTGTTAAAAACACATACAGGCCCATTAGTTTAGTTTCAGTGGTTGGCAGATTTCTCAGCCTTTGAATAGATTCCAAAATTATCTTTGATTTCGAAAAAGACTGATCAATTGGGGACAGTCCGAATGGATTTGTTAAGGAAAGGTCATGCCTGACTCACTTGATTGAATTCTTTGAGGTCATAAAGGGCAGTACGTTTGAAGTAGATTATGTAAGTTATAGTAAGGCTTTTGACAAATTGAACATGGAAAGCTGGTTGAAAAAGTGAGACATTTGGTTGAGAATTGGTTCAGTGGCAGGAAATCAATTCAATGGTCATTGTGACAAAAGTTTGGTGCCAGTGAGGTTCCAGAGGGCTCAATAGTTAATTATTTTTTTGTAATCATTATTAATAATTTAGCCCTAAATGTAGGGATATGATAAAGAAGTTTGCAGATGATGGAAAAAAAATTTTCGTGTGGTGTCAATAAAGAAAACTTGAGACGTCGGGGAGTAGAAAGGGTCTGATCAGTTGGTCAGTAAAGTGGAATTTAGTTTAGAGAATTTTAAGAAAATTAATATGTAGAGGTTGCTGAGACGAGAAGGCTTGAGTTATATGGAGAGATTTGACAGGCTGTCACTTTTTTCCCTGGGGTAAAAGAGGTTGAGGGGTGACTTTAGAGAGCTTTATAAAATCATGGGGGCACAGATAGGTGGATGGCCACTCTTTTTCTCAGGATAGGATAATTAGGTGTAGTTTCAAAGTGAGAGGTAAAAGATTCAAAAGGAACCTGAGAGGCACTTTTTCCCCCCACATTGAGGGTGATAGGCACATGAAACAAGCTGCCAGGTGAAGTGATGAGGTGGGAATAGTTCCAGCATTTAAAAAAAATAATTTGGGCAAGTTCATGGATAGGAAAGATTTAGATTGAAATGGACCAAATCCAGGCAAATGGGGTTTGCTCTGGAAGGCACCTTGGCTGGGATGGAAGATTTGAGCTGAAGACCCTGTTTCAGTGCTATTTAACTGAGTGGGAAATTAAATTAATACATTCAAAATCTACAGTCGGGCATAAATTTCCATTGTAAAAGGAACCTAAAGATAGATGTAGAAGGTAAAAGTCATATACCAAATTGAGCTGAAGTAAACTGCTCTATTCCAACATTCAAAAATTGTCCAGAAGAAAAGAAAATCAGCAAAATTAGCCATTTGGGCTAGCTTAGATGTTGCTCATATGTACAATTTGTTTGACATCAGGAACACAATTTGCCACAATGTGACCCATCCTGGTTTATTCTGATTTTTAAAAAAACATTTATATAGCTGAAGTGGAAGTCTTTGCCATTGCAAATTGCAGATCGTCTTAGAATTAAGTTGGCAGTAAAAGTTGAAGTTCCAAATGTGTGGAATACATATATATTTAAAATTTTTGGTTGTACTTTTTTTTTTGAGATTTGGAGGTTCTCCAAGTAATAGGGAGAAATATCCTGTTCCTCATTGGCGAAAATGTCTCGGTTCCAAATGCACAATAAATGAATATAGTAAAGTTTAGTGACAGGTTAATTGGAAAAGTAAATTAGCAGCCCAACCATATTTTATTGACAAATTAATCAATTGAAAAAGGAGTATTTTCATCTGTATTAGGATAGATTTATGAATGACCAAGTTGCACTTGTGTATAGATGAATACTCTTTGTAATTCAGATTTATTTTATAAATCATTTGTTAGTAATTCATCAAATGATCGAAAATGCTGAGTTTGGACATTTTGTATTCTGTTAACAAATGTAAACCCAAGTTAAGCAAGTTATGACAATTTTTCCCGAGCGTTGGAACTCGGCAGTCTCTGTGAGAGATACGCAGCCATTAATTCATTTTTGCTGTAAGGCTACAAGTCAAAAAGGCCAGTGTTGAGTCTTGTCGCTTCAATGTCTTTGATTTCTTACTGAATTTGTTAATGGGTCATTATTTCCCTTCCATGCAAATCATGGTTAAATTTGAACCTGCAGTTCACAGTGCTAAATTCCTGCTGTCTTTGCCTCATCATTAAGTGTTGGTTTATTATGAAATGTGCATTGTCTGAAATACCATTCCCAATTTAACGCATCAGTTAATACCTTAATTTGAATTAACAAGGGAATGTGGCATAAATACTCACAACTGTCTCACCAGCAAAATGTTCTTGTGTTCAAATGATCAAAGAACTGTCAGTTAAGCCTTTCTTTTTAAATTGGGGCTTGTATCTACTGCATAAATGAGTTGAATTTTATTGTTGAAATAAGGTTCCTTTTATTCAATGTCTTTTTAAAAAAATTTGGTACCTGTAATGCTTTAAAATTTATGCACCTGGAAATGTTTTGAGAAAACAAAAAAAGTGATCTTTCATAACAGTTCCTGTCCTCTTTAAGAGGCACTTAAAACTGAGACCACAGGTGCATGTTAAAGACCTCACTGCACCCTGAAAAGTGCTGTTCTTGTGCAGCAGGTCAACTCACAATGAGTGCTACAGAAGGTAAAGTTCTGCTGGAGTGAAATCTTGATTATTCTAAAGTGGCTACCCCAGTATATTCATCAGATTTCAATAGAGTCCATGACTGGCTCACTTCCAGGAATTGTGATTAAAATGCTTTGCCATCGACAAGTTTGCCGATGACACAACAGTTTTTGGCAGAATCACAAATGGCAATGAGGGAATGTACAGCAGGGAGAGAGATCAGCTCGTTGAATTGTGTACAACAACAACCTTGCACTCAACATCAGCAAAACCAAGGAGATGATTGTGGACTTCACGAGGAAGTCAGGAGAACATGACCCAGTCCTCATCGAGGGCTCAGTAGTGGAAAGAGTCAAGAACTTCCAATTTCTGTGTGCCAACATCCCTGATGATCTTTCCTGGAGCCTCCACATTGATGCAATCACAATGAAGGCTGGCCAGCGGCTATACTTTGTGAGGTGTGTGAGGAGTTTCGGTACGTCACCGAAGACTCTTGTAAATTTCTACAGGTGTACTGTGGAGAGCATTCCGGCTGATTGTATCACTGCCTTCTCTGGAGTCGCCAACTCTCAGGAAAAGAATAAACTCCAGAGGGTTGTTAACTCGGCCTGCAACATCACAGTCACCAGACTTCACTCCATTGAAGACATTTACAAGACCGAGTCTTTAAAAAAACCCAGCCTCTATCCTCAAAGACACCCGCCACCCAGGCCATACCCTCTTGACTCTGCTACCATTGGGGAAAAGGTGCAGGAGCCTAAAGACGAGCACTCAGTGGCTCAAGGGCAGGTTCTTGCCCACTGCCATCAGATTCCTGAATGATCAGTGAATCAAAGACAATGCCTTACTTTTCATGCACTATTACTGTTAGGTTTATTTTATTTTGTATAGTAATGTCATAAGGTGGTTATAATCTGAATGTTTGCACTACAACGCTGCCGCAAAACACCGAATTTCATGACAGTAAATTCTGATTCTGTGTTAGTTTTTCACTGGCACAAAAGCAATGGTAGTGTGTCTGAATTAAACTAAGACTGTTGGGGTTAGTCATTTATAAGAAATATCCTGTGGGAAAATTATTTTGTTTCCTCTGAAGTTTGTAATGTTCATGCAAAAAGGCCTTCATCAAGTACAGGAAGGTGGAGTGCAAAATGTTTTAATAGAAAGTGTTTTAATAGAAAGTGACTCTCCTTCCTGATTTTTAAAAAAATAAAACCATGAGGTTACCACATTCCTAAGCCCTTCAGAATCATCTCTTCCTTGAACTTATTTATGCTTCAGTAACATCCCCAAGATGTCCCGTTCATGATTCTGTTGCTCTTTTGGTATTTTTTCTGATATTCCATCTCACAGTGCCTTATGGTTTTTGAACTCCTAAAAAAAACCAAATGAGTTTGTTGTCTTTAAAATTGTAGACTTCACTCACATTTTCTTTTCCAAGGGAAACAAACAACCTCTCCATATGTTACATTTCCTTTTTTTTTTCAAATGCCTTCAATTACCAATCATTTTTTTTTTTGTGCTTCATATTGAATTACATCTGTCTTAACCCACTCTCTGCAAAACAGTAATTTATTCTGAAATTAAGTTGTCTATTGCAAATAGTGTTCTATTTAATATTTCTGTGTTTGCAGGAATTTCCAGTCACTCTGCTGTGTTTTGGCTCTGTTTATTTTCATTGATTATCATTGAGCAAGAGTGTTGGGATCAAATCTCAGGCAACATGATTCAACTTCTTTCCATCTAAACCATTATCATTGCTTGGAAATGAATCTCTGCTGGTCAGGCTGAACATTTGCACAATTAGTACTTCCACCTATGGGCATGTAATAGTCGACCTCCCCCCCCCCCCCGCCCCCTCAACCCGAGCGACTCAGGTTCCCTATAAACCCTTGGCTTCCCCACCCCACCCCCAATCCAAGCTCCTGGTGCTCCATCCGCAAACCCTTGGCCCAGTCGCCCATCCATCTGAGCTCCCGATGCCCTGGCCACAGATTCTCCTAGGTCCTGGCTGCCTGCCCATCCGAGCTCCCAACGCCTTGAACGGCTCAGATACTTGACCACGATCAAGAGTGTGATCCGTGTAAAAGTCAACTCCTCCAAATTTGACCCAAACAATTGATCCAAAAAGTACAACTTTTGCACAAGTTTATATGCTACTCACAATAGTTTCTTGAGCTCATTTTCTAATTTAAGATGTGATTTACCCTGGATTCTGGGATCTAATTTTGTCTTCTAATGTTGTTGAGGAATCTTGTGAAAGCCCTCCTATTGAAGGCCATACTATATATTACTTTCTACTGTATCCTGTATTATCAGCATTAGAAAGATCTTTTGGATAACAGTTAGATTACATGATCTATTTATTGTCCTCATTGTTTATCACTGTACTGAAACAAAACTAAAACTATGCTGGGGTACTCAGCAGATCACCCTCACCATTCTGATGAAATCATCAACCCGGAGATTCGCAAACAGAATGGAGAACTGACTGTTAACCAGGAAGAGATAAATCAATCTTTCCAAAATTTTTATACATCCTTATATAGTACAGAATCCCCTCAAGACCTTAGTAATATGTTTAATTTTTTAGAACATTTGAAATTCCCAAAAGTATTACCTCAAGATAACTTAGAATTAAGTAAACCCATTACAGATTCGGAGATCAATAATACTATTTTCTCACTGAACTCGGGGAAAGCACCAGGTCCCGATGGATATTCTGTGGAATTTTATAAAGCTTTTTCTTCTACTCTCTCTCCCTGGCTGATTAAGATGTTTGATGAATCTATCACATTGGGTAAACTACCACAATCATTTTACAGAGCTACGATTTCTCTAATCTTGAAAAAAAATAAAGACCCGACCGATGTTCTTCTTATAGACCTATTTCTTTGTTGAATGTTGATTCTAAGATCTTCTCTAAAATTCTAGCGACAAGGCTAGAGAAGATATTACCATATATTATCTCTGAAGACCAGACTGGATTCATTAAAAATCGTTATTCCTCCTTTAATATTAGAAGATTGATGAATATTATTTACACTCCTTCACATAAGTCTTCAGAATGTGTTATTTCACTAGATGCTGAGAAGGCCTTCGATAGAGTAGAATGGCCTTATTTATTTACAGTTCTTGAAAAATTTAATTTTAGTCCGATATTTATATCTTGGATTAAACTTCTTTATAATTCCCCAGTTGCCTCGGTTTTTACTAATACTCAAAGATCACCATATTTTCGATTATTTCGGGGCACCAGGCAAGGGTGCCCCCTTAGCCCTTTATTATTTAACTTAGCTTTAGAACCTTTGGCAATTGCTATCAGAGAAGCACCCAATATTACTGGTATTATTCGTTGCAGGGATATTCATAAAGTATCACCATATGCAGATGATTTATTGTTATATATTTCCAATCCTGAAAATTCTATTCCTGCAGTTTTATCTTTATTAGCCCAATTTAGTAATTTTTCGGGATATAAACTGAATTTAAATAAAAGTGAATTATTCCCTTTTAATGGATGGGTCCCTATTTATGATAGTTTACCTTTTAAAATAGCTAGAGACCATTTTATATATTTAGGGATTAAGATTACTAAAAAACATAAAGATTTGTTTAGGACTAATTTTTTCCCTCTATTGGACCTGATCGGCAGTTTACTTACCAATTGGTCACCATTATCCCTATCCATGATAGGCCGAATTAATGCTATTAAGATGATGATCTTACCTAAATTTTTATATATATTCCAAGCTATACCTATTTTTGTTCCTAAATCTTTTTTTGATAAGGTCGATTCTAAATTGTCCTCGTATATCTGGCAAAACAAGAATCCTAGATTGGGGAAAAAATATTTACAGAAATCTAAACTAGAGGGAGGGTTGGCATTACCCAACTTTAGAATTTATTACTGGGCAATTAATATTAGTTACTTAAGGTATTGGTTGAATTATTCAGAATTATCTCTAAATCCCCATTGGGTAAATTTAGAAATTAAACCGATACAAAAGTTTTCAATTAGCTCTATTTTGGGAGCTGCTCTCCCTTTTACTCTTACTAAATTATATAAACAAATTGATAATCCAATTGCTAAACATACACTACGTATATGGTTTCAATTCTGGAGATTTTTTGGCCTAAGTCATTTTATCTTGGAAACTCCTATTGTACTAAATTTCCTTTTTCATCCCTCTCAAATTGATCAAGCTTATTTACTCTGGAAAGTTAAAGGTATAACATGCTTTTCGGATTTATTCTTGGATAACTCTTTCATGTCATTTGAACAATTATCCATGAAATATGATTTACCTCGATCTCATTTCTTTCGATATTTGCAGATTAGGAGTTTCTTAGTTTCGACTTTACCCTCTTTTCCCAATCGGGAGACTACGACTGTTTTAGAGGATATACTATATTCAAAATTCCCTCCAAAAGGTGTGATATCTAAATTATATAATATAATTACAAAAATAAATTCTGGGACTTTTGAAAAGTTTAAAAATGATTGGGAAAGAGAACTCAACCTTCATATTTCTAATGAAAATTGGAATAAAATTCTGCGACTGGTAAACTCTTCTTCTCTATGTGCAAAACATTCACTAATACAGTTTAAAGTTGTTCATAGAGCTCATATGTCTAAAGATAAACTCCATCGCTTTTATTCTCATATCGATCCTATATGTGATAAATGTCAATTGGAAATAGCTTCCCTTACACGTATGTTTTGGCCCTGTCCCTCTTTACAGAATTATTGGAAGGAAATTTTTTCCATTATATCTACTGTTTTGAATATTGATTTACAACCACATCCCATTACTGCAATTTTTGGATTACCTATGATAGATTTGACTTATTTATCTCTTCCTGCGGATCGTATGATTGCTTTTCTTACACTAATGGCTAGAAGATCTATACTATTAAATTGGAAAGAGGTAAATCCTCCCACTGTTTTCCAATGGTTTACCCAAACTATACTATGTTTAAATTTAGAGAAAATTAGAAACTCTGTCTATGAATCCCCTTCTAAGTTTGAGTTAACCTGGCGACCATTTATTCAATATTTTCATTTGTGGTGAGTTGATCTGGCTCTGTTTTCTTTCTATGATTATGTATGATAATTGGGCTGTAAGATGAGATCGGAGTGATCGGCATGGTTTAGCTATATCTGTAGGTTTTTTTTTTAAAGTTTTTTTTAAGTTTTTTTTAAATTCAGATTTGTTTTTTCTTCTTTTTTGGGGTTTTTTTTTCTCTTTTTTCATATATTGTTATTAATTATATCTTTTTTTTAGAGATAGTTCACACCCTAAACTGATCAAAATTTTTTTTTATGATATATTTTTATTCTGTAATATTATTGTTTAATATCTCTGTATTAATTCATTACTTACTATGTATTTTTTTTATATCTCTTTGAACTGTATGTGTTTATAAATTATAATAATAATAAAAAGATTGAAAAAGAAAAGAAAGAAATCATCAACCTAAGATATTAATTCTTCCTCCAGAGATGTTGCCTGACCTGTTGAGTGTTGCCGGAATTTCTGGGTTTTGTTTCAAATTTCCAACATATTACAGCTTTTGGCCTTTGCATTTGTCAACATACCATTGACCTTCACTTCAGCCCTTTTGGTAATCTGGTTTGAGCACCTTTCATTGCTCTCAGAAGAAAAAAAACAATTGATTGGTAACTAACACTGTGAGTTTCACTCCCTGACTCATTAGACTATTAATTTTCTTTACAATATTTCATTTGTTGGAGAGTACTTTGGAACATCCTAAAATTGCACAATGTACCACAGAAATTTTTTTTTTCTTCTTTCCGCTTTGTGGTTGGTGAAACTGTTAGTGCAGAGCCTTTACAGCGCCAGCGATCAGAACAGGGATTCGAAACCCACGCTGTCTGTAAGGAGTTTGTATGTTCTCCCCGTGTCTGCATGGGTTTTCCCCGAGTGCTCCAGTTTCCTCCCACTGTTTGAAATGTACCAGGGGTGTAGGTTAATTGGATTGGGCAGAACGAACTTGTGGGCTGAAATGGCCTGTTGCCATGCTGTGTGATGTCAATTTTTAAAATTGTTTTAAATTTTCCCTTCCCTGTTTGCATTTACCTTCCCCGTTTTCACCTCCCCTCACACTGTATTTACTCACGTGCTTATCTCATCACTTTGACCATCATGGATCAGTTTTGTTCAACAATAGTTTTGATTACAAACTAACGAACTTTACAAAAGATGTTCTACTGCAATCAAAAATATTGTTCACTGTTGTTCTATTTTAACAATAATAGGGGGTTAGTGTAGTGGTTAGAGCAATCCTATTACAGCGACAGTGAACAGAATTTGAATCCGGCACTGTCTGTAAGGAGTTTGTACACTCTCTGCGTCGGTTTCCTCTGGGTGGTCCAATTTTCTCCCATCTTTCGAAACGGACCAGGGGTTGTGTGTCAATTGTGTATAATTGGGCAGCATGGGCTGGAAGGGCCTGTTACTGTACTGTATGTCTACATTTAAATTTAAAAAAAGTTTTCATATTTTTTAAATTTCAGATTAATTTAGACCCGCATCATGGTTTTTAACCCTGTGTATTTTTAATACTTTGCCAGTGTCAGAATTAGTGTCGATAACTTTGTGATCTCAGTGGATTAAAATGTGTTTTTAATGCAAAAAAAACCCCTAATTTTATGTTGGTTGTGAAAATATGATGTAGAGATTGCTGTTGCTCTGGCCAAAGAATAATTTATTCCTATGAGATGTTCTATTAGCACACAAAGCCCATTTCAGACATCTCTTTGGTAAGTGAGGAGTCAAACTAAGGCACATACTGATGTTAACCTATTACATCAGGGCCTACACCCCCAAATGGAGGACTGACTGAAACCAGAAGTCAGTGTCATTCATGATAAGCAGAAATTCTCCATCATGGATGCTTTCATAATTTGGAGATTGCACTTTGGAACCAGGCTGATATGAAAGTCAATGTATAAATTTAATTTCATGTGTAAGTGGTATTGCCACATTATTTAAGATCACTTCTTGTGAAATATCAGTTTGCAAACTAAGTAATAAGGCTGAAGGAAAATTATAGGTTTAATGAAATTTACACTTTCAAAGGTGCAGTCAATCTGGACTTTAAATGTTTATTAATCATACAGTGAAAAATTGTATAGAGGAAGACTTAGCCACAAAAATATCAATGAACTGTCAGTATCAAATGTATTGATTTCCCAGTGGTTTGATTGTTTTGATTTTTAGGTGCCAAGTTTGACACCAAATGTGTTCCTTCCACATTGATCTGTGAATCGATTGATCCTTTCATCATCAGATCATATCCACTGCTCGACTGAGGAGAGAGCATGTCTTTCTGAGTATAATCTGAGTAATGGGGAAAGAAGGCAGCTTCCCACATGGCACTTCTTGTTTTCCTTCCAGTGGGAGGCAAGAACTAGGGGCAACATTGGGGGGCGGGGGAGGGGGGGCATTTCTTCACACAGAATGATGTGAGTGCAGAATGAGCTGCCAGCTGAAGAAGTAAATTCGGACTCTGTTTTAACATTTAAGGAAAATGTGGACAGGTACAAGGATGGGAGGGGTATGGAGGCCTATCGACCGGGTGTAGGTCAGTGGGACAAAGTGGAATAATAGTTCAGCACACACTAGAAAGGCCAAAGGGCCTGTTTTTGATGTTCTATGGTGATGAATTAAGAGTATTCTAACCAAATTGCTGGAGAAGTTTGGTTGAAATGCATGGAAAAAGAACAAGGGGATTTTAAAATCGAAGTAAATAAAGCATATTACCAAAGTGAAACTTCTGTCAAGCTGAAACCCTTTGAGACTGTTAAAATCTGCACATAAAGCCAGTGTGCATTCAAGTCTTGGAAATGCAACTGTGCTGCTGTAGAAATGTTCACTGTGGTGATTTCTTCAATCCCTAGTTTTCTCACCAGTCGTGCAGTGAGTAGAATATGATTGTCTTTTTCTAAGAGTACAAGTCAAAATAAATGGTTCTGAAATAAATGTATTTGGTTCCATTCAGTCTTTATATATTTCATACATATATCGGTCGTCCTTCGGTTCGGAGAAGATACACTGGTGTGCAGTTCATCTGTGGACACGAAGGTGACTTTGCAGTCCCAGTCTGGAAGTGCAAATTCTAGCACATCGGGGGCTCTGGAAGTCCATTGTTGTGATAACCGTGGCTGCTGCTTTGTGACGCCGTTCACGGTTTTCCATCAGTTTTTGGCAGCGGCTGTCTTTGAAACTGGTGTCGGCTTCATCGCATAGGCCTCGCCAACAGGATCTGTAAGCAGCCGCAGCTTCTAGTGGTTTTGCCTGGATGCCACAGTGGCGTAGTGTTTCCTTCACACCTTCTTTGTAGTGCTTGCGTGAACGACCCGGTCTTTAGTTCACTATTAAGCAGCTGGCAAGGCATTCGGTGGCTGTCCATTCTGATGACATGTCCTACCCACCGCATCTGGATTCTGATGATCAGGGACTCAATGCTCATGGACTTTGCATGATTCAAAACCTCAAGGTTGGTGCACACAGATAGTAATCTACAGTTCTCAGACGCTGCTACGCTCTTTGGCCTGACCATCAACCTGAACAAGATTGAAGTACTTCATCTGTCTGTGCCAAACACCAACACCATAGAATCAAAAATCACTATTGACAACACCCAGCTGACAAATGTAAACAGACTCCAGGATCAGAAAGGCCAGCCAGACTCTGGGGAGGCTGCGTACCAGAATGCTCAATCAACACAACGTCAACATCTCCACAAAGCTGAAAGTCTACAGAGCTGTGGTCATCCCTTCTCTCCTATATGGATGGAGACCTGGACTCTTGTACCAATGTCACATCAAATCACTGGAGAAATTCCACGTGCGTGCCCTCCATTGCATCCTTGGCATCTGTTGGAAAGATCGTGTCTCCATCCTGGAGTTCTTGAGTTGCATTGAGCTAAAGAAACAAACAACATTGTGATAATCTTTTGATTGTACTGCACCAAGCAGAAAGAGTAGTTCTTAACATCAGTACTTGAAAAAAATGTCTTTCAAACCAAATTTGCCTCTATCTGTATCAGGGATGCAAGTTTGTGAAATATTAAGCAAAGGCTGGTGTTGTTCTTTGCCAATTTTGTTAATTAAATATTTCCCTCTGCTCTTTACTATTTTCCAGGCTTTTTGTGGTTTTGTCCGACCTGGTGTTGATCCCAGGAATCTTTCAGCTGTAGCCACCGGAAACTGGGGGTGCGGAGCTTTTGGTGGGGACGCCAAGTTAAAATGTAAGTAAACATGTTACTTTAAAAAAAAATTCATATGATGTACCATGTGCAAAAGATAACTAGAGACTCATCCTATTCCTTTAGCATAGATAGCAAAGATAGCATTGCTACTTCAAAAGTAGTCAATGGTGAAATGGTTTAAGAAACTCCTGAGAAGAGATAGAAACTGCGCATTTTATAACGATTCTAAATTCTTTATCGTGAGAACAAATAATCACAACTTGTACAAAGAATTGATAGACATTGCAAAACAGATAAATAATGTTTGCTTTTAGGTATGAATAAAAGAAAATCATGGAGAGAAACATTTATTTTGAATCTTTGCTTTATTAATGAATAATTAGTGTGTCACTTGAAGGACATTTTAGATTTGGCAACTTTGGGATGGAAGGTCAAGCAAAAGTCACCCCCACACTGAGCAAACACTGATATTCAGCACAGAAACCTGGTGTTCATTATATGTGCAGTTTGACAGTAGTATATTATTTTAGAGTTCATCTCTAGTCCCTGGGGCCTCGTTACAAAACTGAGTTTTGCTGCATAATGAATGTGTCCAAGAGGGTATTTTTTGGTGCTTTTCAAATGATAATAGTATTGTATTTAAACAGTTCTTATGTATTAGCTGATAGGCTGTTACACTTCAGAAAAGAACTGAAGTGTTGAATGTACATGTATTGCAAACAATGGAGGTAACTGCAGATGCGCAACTGTTATGTTTTCAAAGAATGTGACCGAAAAAAAAAGCAAAATGCTTTAAGGTTTCTATATTCATGCAAGTGAAGTTTGTGTAAGTACAGTATAATATTTTTGACTTTTAAACATTTTATTCTTAATGCAAGTGTATAAGTTAGGCATTGTTAGAGTGAGCCTCAAGCAACTAGAAAACTCGCTTATCCGGCATCTACCAATCCCTGTGGGTACCAGATACTAAGGGTTTTACTGTATTATTAAATCGCTGTCTGGTGCAAAGATCAGCTAGCATTCAGAACCAAGGAGTGGATTGTGGTTTGGGAGGACTCCTCATCAAGGACGGGTTGCTGTTCCAACAACCACAATTCAAAGGGACGACCAGTGACATACATGTGAATTTGTTGCAGCCTTGTTACAGATGTTGGCAGCGGCAGAAGCAGGGCGTGATGTGGTATATTTCACCTTTGGGGACCGAGAATTAATGACCGAGATACACGATATGCACAAGTTCCTAATTGAGAAGGAGCAGACTGTTGGTAAGCAAAAACTCATTTATAACAGAGTGTGGAGTTGTCAACCTTTACAAGCCAGGCATGTAGCAGCAGGTTTGTGAGTGACAGCGACATTTTCCTGCTATATTGTAAAAAAATTATTTGCATCCAAAGAGTTTTTAAATTCTGTAAATGGTATAAGTGCAACATTCTGTTAAATCTCGAAACAACTCTGCCTTGATTTCTTCATGATTCTTTAGGGCTGTAGTTATTACAAGGAATTTACTTGATAAATTTATCAGTAAATTAAATTTAAATTTTAAAAATTATATTTAGGCTGGTAACAGGCCCTTTTGGCCCACAAGCCTGTGTTGCCCAATTACACCCAATTGTCCTACACTTGGGAATGTTTTGAAGGATGGGAGGAAACTGGAGTGTCTGGAGGAAACCCACGTAGATATGGGGAGAACGTACAAACTTCTTACAGACAGTGCCGGATTCGAACCCCAATTGATGGCACTTAACACCGATGTACTGACCACTATGCTGACCATACCGTCCTGATGTAACTGCTCAAGATATAAAATACTTAAGTGAGTTGTAAACTTTTTTTTAACCTTTTTCAGGTCAAATATACAAACTTCTGGAACAATATTGGAGTGAAGTGTGCAGACCCTGTTCTTCTTCAAGACCAAACACTAAGCTCTACAACTTCATCTATGATATTGTGGCTTTATACCTGGATTTAACAGACGAGGATGATGATTGACATCACTTTGAGCTGCATCACATTGAAAGGCTGTCTTTAAACTCATGGGACGGCAGAGCTTCACTGCTCGCTACAATTATCGTTCCAAATGATCTTCAATCTGTCGGCCCATTCTTGTGTTTAAAAAAAAGATATATATATATTGCAAAACATGGTGTATTCTGACAGTGATATTTTCTGGTGTTTTTGGAAGGAATGCTTATCAGTTCTAGCAATCAAACCCAAAGTGGAAATTCAGGGAAAATAACCGTGTGAATCTTTTTAACCCAGGGCTAACGAGGGCAATATACACACCTTTCTATATCGTACATATTATCCAGTTATTATAGAAGACTATATCAATATCAATTCATGCAGTTTTTCTGAAGGAATAAACCAGTTATCTTGAATAATCTCTCTGCTTAAATGATTTAAATCAAAGTTCAAGTCTCAGCAGGCTTTTAGCATGCCTTCATTAGCCTTGGCAACAAAAAGCATGAGGCACAAGTTAGAAGAATGAGGACATCATCGTCAGGCATGTATTGTAAGGCAAAAAGCAACAATGTAAGTGTCTCTTATTTTGTTCAAAATTGCTAAGACTTCAAATACCAATGGTAAGTTCTTAGACTGTGGTACCCAATGCTGAAAATATTCAGGAATATTAACTGCTGACCAATTGATAAAGGGGGAAATTGGACTCCCAACATGTAAAGAAGTATTTTTTTTAATTGTCCAAATAAAAATCTTCAGTTGAATACAAGATTTGGGGAAATTATTTACATTATTGTGCTTTAGGATTCAAGGTTCCTTTTATTGTCCTGTAATAACATATTAAAAATGTGACACATTGTAATTTTGTCTGCTGTTCAATCCATCAGCAACCTGAGCTCCAGATCAGGAAGCCTTCCAGTGCCCGAGGCTCTTTGGAAGCCCTTCCTGCCCCCAGCAATCTCTCGAATCTCTGTTCCGATATCTGGTTCCCATGAGCCTGTCTCCAGCAGGCCACAGCCCGTGTGGTCTCAATCATATTGATCATAAACCTATTAATATCCTAAAAGACCGTTTTCTTACACACTAATAAATGACAGAAATAGGATGACACATGACTTTTTTCTTGCTGTCACTTTCTCGTTTCCAGATTGAATATCCTGCAATATGGGGAATTAGCGATACCATTCATCTGGTTGAGTTCAAGAAGTTGATAGACATTTGATGTCAATACACAGTTGACAGAAATTCTTATGAGGCTGACTGACATGTTCCAGTGGTGTGGTCAAAGCAACATTAGTGAATGTTGTTCAAATTGTCATTCTCTCCATAAGAAGGTTACCACCATGAAACAAAACCCAGTTTCAACCTCTACCAAGTACAGATGAACTAAAATACAAGATTATTTTATTGTCGTGGAATAAAACAGAAAATGTGATATTACCTTTAGTCAATAGCAGTGCTTCTCAACCTTTTTTGGTCTAAGCCCCACCTGACTTTTGGCCTAACATGCCATGGCCCACTCATGGCAATGACTGAGCAATATTTTCAAGTTAAAGGCAGCTCTGTAAGAAACACATCTTTATCTCATTTAATGTTTTTTTTAAAACACTTTTAAAGAACAAAACACACTGTAAGCATAAAATGAACATAAACACTCCCAATCAAAGCTGAAGCTAATTTAATGAGGCCCCTTGTTCCTGATATTTCTTCACCAATTTCCACATCCTTTGTTCTGTTGTAGATAAATGCACATCTGAGATCTGCCTCCACTTCAATGTGGTTTCGTGTCTTTGTCTTTAACTGCATATAAATGTCGAAAAGACTGATTCCAAATACAAGTGCTCGGCAAGGGCAGGATCTTCCGAAGATATTCCTTCACAATGTTAGAGTAACTATCCCTCATTTTTGGCCAAAACTCGGAGATGGTTGAAGTCTCAACCACATCTCTGCATCCAGAATTGAGTCAATGAGTTCATCTTGGAGATCATCAGGGACTTTGTTGACTTCAACAAGAAAGGGGCTCCTCACCAGTGCCAGTCCTTCTCGGCTGATTTCTCGAAAGTTGTGCAGAAATTCTTCTCAGAGGCAGCTGAGATGGAAGACAACTTCCTTTGCAACATCGGCATCCATTCTCTTAGCAGCTGCAGCTGAAAGTTCCCTCCCTCAGCCTTGGGTTTTCAGATTTCAAGCTTTTGTATAAATGCTTTGAGGGCATCAACAGGAATACTTGAGACATGACCTCAGACCCACCCTGACCTCAGTGGGTTGGAAAGTCTCCATGGCCCACTGCTGTGGCCTACCATGGGTCACTGGGAACCACTGGTCCACAATAAGGCAGATGAAGATTTGCTATCAGCAAAAATTGTCCAGCACTCCTTAAAGCCAGAGAAAGAGAAGCAAAAGTGAGTTTCCTCAGAATCATTGAGTGTCCATGTTTTCGCCTCCAGTGCTTCCACAGCCACACAGCCTCAGCCTTCAAAATCTTGCTGATGTGACACTGAAATGATTCAATTTCTCGTAGATGGATTATTGAAACCTATATCTATAGATTTTGTGTTTGCATGCAGACCATGTGTACTTTGCAATCAATTTTATTGAGTTGAGATCTTCTATGATCTGAAAGCAGATCCCACCAACTGAGCTGTTCCCAAGGGTAGACTGCAGTACAGGCTTTTGGTCAGCAGGGGGCCAGTCCCAAAACACTTGCAGAGTGTTGATGTTCTCCTTGCTGTGTCCACTGGGAGGCTCAAGTTTTGAAACTTGCTGACCGGAACTGAGGGGATGATGGTGTTGAAAGTTGCACTGAAATCAATGAAAAGCTGTCTGATGTTCGTGTTGCTGTTGTCCAGGTGATCCAGGGTTGAGTGAAGAGTCAGTGAGGTTGTATCTGCCATAGAATGATTGTGGAAGTAGGCAAATTGCAGAAGATCGAGACCTTGGGTACAAGCTCATTTTAGCCATGACAAACCTCTCAAAACATTTCAGCACAGTAGATCTTTCCACATCACCATCATTTCAACTCTCCCTGTCCACCCCACCCCCCCCCCCCCCCAGAAGATTGCACAGAGGCCTATTCAGGTCCCAACCTGTCTATTTTTGAAATGTGGAAGCACCTGGAGAGAATAACAAACTCTACCTAGTCATCCTCAAATATCAGGGCTGAACCCAGGTCTTGAACATGGTGAGGCTGCAGTTTGGCAAGCTGTACCACTATGCAGTTCAAAGAACAGTGAATCATTGAATCTTGCTGTGTCTCACTATCGAGAATGTCCAACCCGGTTGCATCACAGTGTGGGAAAAGCTGGAGGAACTCAGCTGGTCTTTTCAGTGTCTATTGGAGACAAAGATATATTGGCAACATTTCAGGCCTGAGCCTTTCTTCAAGGAATAAGTGGTAAAGTTGCAATAGAGCATGAGATCGGAGGTCAATCCATAGGACCATAAGAGCACCAGAGACATGATCTACCAGGATCGTTTTCTGAAGAAGGCATGCAAAATCATTGAGAACTCCTCCCGCCCTGTGCACAGCATCTTTCAGCTGCACCCATCGTGAAAGAGATGCAGGAGTATCAGATCTAGCACCACCAGACTGAGGAACAGCTTTTTAATTTTTTAAAAAAATGAAGACATACAGCACAGTAACAGGCCTGTGCCACCCAATTTACACCCAATTATACCCGTTATGTTTTGAACAGAGGGAGGAAACTGATGCCTTGGGGAAAACCCATACAGACAGTGAGAATGTACAAACTCCTTACAGATGGGAAGGGATTCAATCCTCGATCCCGATCACTAAAAGTGTTGCGATAACCGCTACGCCAACAGTGCTGCCACCTTCAGTGAGAATGCTGAATGACTGATGTACTGCTCATATAAACCCTTCGAGAATCGACAATATTTAAATATTACAATATACAATTTAATATTTTTTATGCGTGCTGCATATAAATCACTTGTAAATATGTGTGCTATGTCTATCATATATGTTGAATTTTGTGGACCAATTTTTAGGAGGTCGACTATTACCTGCATACAACTTTTGACAGTGGCTAAGAATATTTAAATATTACAATATACAATTTTAATATTTTTATATGCGTACTGCCTGATTAACCTAACAACCCTGTATGTTCTTGGAGAGTGGAAGGAAAATGGAGCCCCTGGAGAAAACCCACGCAAGCACGGGGAGAACTTACAAATTCTTTATAGACAGTGTCGGATTCGAACACGGGTTGCTGCTGCTGTTACAGCATTGCACTAATCACTATACTAACCACTCGTCTTCATTCTCTTTAATATGTATTCTGACTGGTTGTGCTGGGTTTCTAGGCAAGCTACATCAAAATTAAACAAATTATAATTTCACAGAATTTAGTGTGCAAGTATTGTAATTTGCCTTTTTGATTAATGTAATTGATGGGTATAAAACACCCTAATTATGGCTATACAATCAAATATTTTCTTCTACAATATAAACAAAAGTTGCTGACTCAATCCAAGTCATCTGTCGGTCAGCAAAAGAGTTTCTCATCTGATTGCTTTGAATTCTGTCTGTTCTTCCCCAGTCACAGGAAGTTTGCTTTAAACTTGGGTTGCATAGGTGAATTTAAATCTCCCACAGAGCTGAATAAATACAATCTATAAAATTAACGGATATCAAAGACACATCCCATAAATAATGTTCAGAGTGGGGCAGTGTGAGGTCGATAAGAAAGCACGGTAGGACAGTTCTTTGCTTGCTGTGACCTTTTGAGAAGCCCACCTACCGTAGTAAATGTGGTAAATTGTCTACTGAATCACACTCCTTTGCTTAATTCACATTTTATCAAAATAATTGTGTTATATATATCACCAGTATTGATAATTGCTTTCCTTAAACAAAATATAGCTGGATTGATATTTCCAAATTAGTGAGATCCCTTTATTACAGAGTTCTGTGTTGTGTATTGGCCTATGTGTTGTGTGGTTTTATGTTAAAAAATGACAGTTTGCCTTAGTGAGCCAAGGTGAAGGTGGACTGCTGAGAGAATGGGAGACGGACTGAGCATGTGCAGAAAATTATCTCAAGATTTCTGGACTTGGATGATGAACCACTACTGGGTGGTGCTGTGGAGTGGAAGGAGGCCCAGAGCATGAGTCATGGTCTGGAGGACAGTTTAAAATGTTGGGATTTCAAAAAGGATGAACATTCCGAAGGCAGCCAGAAGGATCTGGACCAGGCCAGTGGTTCCTCTCTCTGCAAGCAACACAAGACAACTTTGAATTTTGTGCTCTCTCTCTCTCAAAGATCTTTTGGCTTCAGTTTACCAATCAAACTGAATTTTGTTTATGATCTTTGCTTAGGTTGAGATCGAAGTTTTGTGAGTCTTGTGCCTAAGTTTTTTGTGGGCTGGTTGGAAATATAACTTAGACTTTAATTACATATGTTATATTTAGGCTGGGGAATTTATTAGTTCTACACTGTTACAGAGATTTGCATAGTAACCAGTGGGAATTGTTATAAAGGGGGGGGGGGTATTTTGAATTAAAGTTTGAAGGTGAATTTTTTGTTTATAAAGTAATTGTTCATCTTTACCCCTGTGTGATATGCCTTCTTTGTGGTTGCTGGTTTGATCTTGTAACATCTTTGACAGATTTTCATACGATTCTCCAATATGATCACTTTCCCTGACTTCATTCATCTGCACCTGTGATAGCCTTGTCATGTTGCAAAGATTTAATCTGTGACCTACATTAAATTGGACATTCTCTATATGGATTGCATTCCTGTGTCTTAATCACTGCTTTTCATCAATTTATGTTTCCAATCTGCAGTGGTCAATACAACCCTCTTTTAAATTAAAAAAGTAGACCTGATTCTAATTATTGGGAGTTTTAGAATTCCAACTTAATACAAAATAAACTGAGGTATAATAAGCAAATTTCTCAACAGTTTGTGCACTACAGTAAATCCCCTATGGGGATTGGTAGGTGCCGGATAAGTGAATTTTCCACTTGTGTGTTGCATGCATTGGCAAACTGGCGGGTGGGGTGGGGGGTGTTAGGTCTGCTTTGTTCATGAATGAGTGAGACAAACACCAGGCTGAGTCGAAATCAGGGTTCTTTGTTCTTTATTACCGGATTGTAACACTTGCGACTAACCATGTTAGTCGGAGAATGCATTCTGCCGTTATCAGCAAAATGGTGATTTTTTATACCCTTGGATATGTGCTTAGAACATCATCATATCATTACTTGTCCAATGACTAAAACTGTTGCTATCCTTTCCCTGCTAGCTTCCTGCCTCTCAATCCATCAATGTCTCTCTTATCTTGTAAGTACAAGGATGCATTCACATCTTGTTACAGCCCTGCACATTCCCATCTCATGATGTTTTACCTAACAGGAGTACAAGGACACCTCCCCTTCTTGTTACAGCCCTGTACAGGGTAACTCCTTACACATTCCCATCTCATGATGTTTTACCTTACAGGGGGGGGGGAAATTTTAAACCTTCGCAATTTTTATCTATTTATTTTCTGCAATTTTTGTCGGCTACTAGAGGCTGCCAGTTGCTTGAATTCTGGATAACAGGGATGTACTTACTCGGAGCAGAGAGATAAAAGTTCCAAATTGTTCTTGGTGTACTGAAATTTACATTGTTCTGGTCTTCATTGCTCCATTTCCTGAGGTAAGTGCTGCAAAAGTTGTCTTATTAAACTTAGAGTAAAGACACAGAAATGCTGGAAGAACTCAGCTGGTTTTGAGGAGGTAAAGATATATTACCGATGCTTTGGGCCTGAGCCCTTCTTCAAGGTACGAGGAGAGAACTTCTTAGCGTAGGCATCCCTCGAAGAGATTTCTCAGTGGAACAAATGAATGGAATGAAACACGGAAGTCTGTAGACACTGTGATTGTAGTAAAAGCACAAAAATGCTGGAGGAACTCAGCCAGTCATGCAACGTCGATAGAAGGTAAAGATATGCATCTGATGGTTCAGTCCTGAGCTCTTCTTCAAGGTACTTTTGGAATTGACTTGAAAAATGCTGTTAATATATAATTGGAGTGATTTTTAACACTCTATATTTCAGCCTATTGTAAAACCCTCAAATATCACTCAAAAAAATGGGGGTCAACTTAAACACTGCATATACTTTTGAGCCCAAATTCACTGAAAGGAACAGACTGACGTAACTTTGGCATATGTTGATGTTGGAAGCACCTCCCCATTGCCAGCGCTGCTGTTCCCTGACACATCCCCACCACTGGTTGTCACTATAACCACAGCAACCTGGGACCCTGACGTCACCATCACCACTCCTGCCTGGTAGGCCAAAGTTATTTCTTACTTAGTTAATTTACAGGTTTGTGGCTTGCAATTGGGGTGTTTTAAGAATTTTTGGGTTGTTCCTGGGAGGCCCAGACAGCCCGAAAAATGGGGGTTGATGTATGCTGTATACCATAAAACCATTAAAATGAGGCTATAATAGTGGGGGTCGACCTATCTGCCAGTTGACTTGTACACCAAAATATACGGTATGTATATTTGTGCATTCACAAGACAGAAGTCTGTTTCCTATCGATACACTGGCATTAAACTGACTAGATTATTACAGATAGATCTGATACTCCTACACTGTAAGATTTGGATTTCTGGACAAAGTATTCTGTGTATATAAATTTAGATTTAGAAACAAGAAACACTTTTATAGTTAAACACAAAAGAAGCAGAATTTTGCTGTCATCCTATTAATGACAAGCAGTCACAAGGATGCTCAGAAAAGTAGCAGCTATTGATGCAGAAAGATGTTTACTGAAGAGCTTCTTTCAAAATTGTCTCAGAACTCTTTACCGTCGATTTGAACACCACCGATGTTTGCATAGATATCACCAATGAATTGAGGTAATCCTTCTGAGCAAGCTCTTCTTTGAGGGCTTTCAAGATTACAGATTCAAGATGTCTTTATTGTCATGTAATAGTACAGGTAATATTACACAAAATTGCCTTCTGCCTGCCGTAAGGCAGACAAAGAGTCACCATTAGTGTCACCTGGTGCACCTTACAGTAAGAGAAATAGAAGCAAAAGATGGTCTTTTCAGAGTCACTGAGTATTTGTGAATTCGTCTCCAGCCCTTCACAAATTTAAGAAAAGCCACTCAAGTACAACGATAGAAATTTGAGAATGATCGGAGCTTGCATAGTTGCACAAATCATTTTTGTTGGAAAAAGAAACATTGTGATTTGCACTATATTTTTTTTTACTTCAATTCTGCATGTCACCATTAGTATTGGTATTTTTAATTGGAGTCTGTGCTGTCAGTACCTGTTCATTGCTATGCACAAACAATGTCCAGTTTATGCACAGCACAGGAATAGAGGGGTTTGAATAACCAGACAGCCTGTCAGCCAGTTACAGACATGGAAACCATGTGAGAATGCAAATACTGACTTCTGACCTGTGTTTACGAGAGCTACATTTCAGAAGAGGCATCAGACACTGTAAGGAGTGCCTGCGTGGGTTTCCTCCCCCACCTTTCAAAACGTATGAGGTTGTAGGTTAATGGGGGGATTTGGGTGGCACTGACTCATGGGCCAGAAGGGCCTGTTACCATGCTGTGTGTTTAAAGTTTTCAAAACTCATTTGACTAAACTGTGCATGTTAAAATAGTAGAGATGGCTTTTCTTGTACTCAAGCTATTGTACTGAAAAAAAAAACCAAATGATTTGACACATAGGTGGAACTCGGAGTTCTTTAGATAATTTTTTTTTGTCTTCTTTCCCCTTGTTCTCAGTTTGTATAAATTGTTCATAAAATTCCTTAAAGTTCTCATTAATCTCCATTGGATTATATGTAATTTGTTTGTCCTTTTTCCTTGATGCCAATACAGTTCATTTAGCTTGTTCTGTTTTAAGTTGCCAGGCTAATATTTTGTGTGTTTTTTTCTCCTAGCTCATAATACTTTTGCTTTATTTTTATTTATGATCTTCTTCTCCACCTTATACGTTTGTAATGTTTCGTATTTTATTTTTTCGTCCGCCAATTCTCTTTTTTTTGTTATATCTTCCCTTGTTGCAAGTTCTTTTTCTGTACTTACTATCTCTTGATTGTAGTCCTTTTTCATGTTAGTTACATAACTTATTATCTGCCCTCTAATGAAGGCTGTCATTGCATCCCATAATATAAATTTGTCTTTCACTGATTCCGTATTTATTTCAAAGTACATTTTAATTTGGCGTTCAATAAGTTCTCTAAATTCCTGTCTTTTAAGTAGCATGGAGTTTAAACTCCATCTATATGTTCTTGGTGGGATGTGCTAATAACAGGGGTGAGTGATCAGATGGCAATCTAGCTTTATATTCAGTTTTCCTAACTCTCCCTTGAATATGGGCCGACAATAAAAACATATAAATCCTTGAGTATGTTTTATGCCTACTCAAATAATACGAGTATTCCTTCTCCCTTGGGTGCTTCCTCCTCCATATATCCATAAGTTTCATTTCCTGCATTGATTTAACCATAAATTTCGCAACTTTATTCTTTTTGCTAGTCTTTTGTCCAGTTTTATCCAACATTGGGTCCAAATTAAGGTTAAAATCCCCTCCTATCAATATATTCCCCTGCGTATCTACAATCTTCAAAAAAAAATCTTGCATAAACTTTTGATCCTCTTCATTATATATTGATCAAATTCCAGAATTCTGAATATATCTGACACTTTATCATTACATAACTCCCTGCTGGATCTATTATTTCCTCCTCTATTTTGATTGGTACATTTTTATTTATTAATATAGCTACACCTCTGGTTTTTGAATGATATGATACCACCTCTAGGTGCCCTACCCAGTCTCTTCTTAATTTATTATGTTCCACTTCAGTTAGATACGTTTCCTGCACAAATGCTATGTCTATTTTTTCTTTTTTCAGGAAATTTAATAGCCTTTTTCGTTTAATTTGGTTATGTATTCCATTAATATTTCTTCTTCTTTCTTCTTCTTTTTGGCAGTTTCCGCAAAACAGGACGTCAAGCGCTGAAGAGCTGGGTCTGAATGGGCAACTAAAGCGGCATCGTCTGCAAAGAGTAGTTCACGGACAAGTTTCTCTTGTGTCTTGGTGTGAGCTTGCAGGCGCCTCAGATTGAAGAGACTGCCATCCATGCGGTACTGGATGTAAACAGCGTCTTCATTGTTGAGGTCTTTCATGGCTTGGTTCAGCATCATGCTGAAGAAGATTGAAAAGAGGGTTGGTGCGAGAACGCAGCCTTGCTTCACGCCATTGTTTATGGAGAAGGGTTCAGAGAGATCATTGCTGTATCTGACCCGACCTTGTTGGTTTTCGTGCAGTTGGATAACCATGTTGAGGAACTTTGGGGGGCATCCGAGGCACTCTAGTATTTGCCAAAGCCCTTTCCTACTCACAGTGTCAAAGGTTTGGTGAGGTCAACAAAGGTGATGTAGAGTCCTTTGTTTTGTTCTCTGCACTTTTCTTGGAGCTGTCTGAGGGCAAAGACTATGTCAGTAGTTCCTCTGTTTGCGCGAAAGCCGCACTGTGATTCTGGGAGAACATTCTCGGCGACACTAGGTATTATTCTATTTAGGAGAATCCTAGCGAACATTTTGCCTGCAATGGAGAGCAGCGTGATTCCCCTGTAGTTTGAGCAATCTGATTTCTCGCCTTTGTTTTTGTACAGGGTGATGATGATGGCATCACAAAGGTCCTGAGGCAGTTTTCCTTGGTCCCAGCAAAGCTTGAAAAACTCATGCAGTTTGGCATGCAGAGTTTTGCCGCCATCCTTCCAGACCTATATAGTTTAACATGGCCATTTCATATTCTGTTTACACCTCATTTCTGCTTCCTCACCACCACCTTTCCCCTTTTCCCCATTTTCATCTCTTAGTTTTCCCTTTTTGAACTCAATGTATGACAACACTTTTAAAACATAAAATACTTTAACAACTCCCAATCTAAAATTCCTTTAACCCCAAATTCCCCACCCTCTGAGTTCCCCCTTGTCCCTTGCTGGGCAACCACAACTCCCCTCTCCATTTGGATTGCAAACCCGCTCGCAAGTGTCAACTGATTTCGCAGTAACTGTTATTCTCTCCCACCCAACCCCCTCCAGAAATGACTTTTATCTTCACATATAACAAAGCTCACCCTCTTTTTTCCCTCCTTATAACCATGTAACCACTTACAGCACAGACAAGCCAGTTTGGCCCTACTAGTCCATGCCGTAACAAATTCCCACCCTCCTAGTCCCACTGACCAGCACCCGGTCCATACCCCTCCAGTCCGTTATGTAATGATAAAGTGTCAGATATATTCAGAATTCTGGAATTTGATCAATATATATGTACCTAATGAAGAGGATCAAAAGTTTATGCAAGATATTTTTTTGAAGATTGTAGATACGCAGGGGAATATATTGATAGGAGGGGATTTTAACCTTACTTCCTTTCTTTTCTTTTCTTTCCCTTCTTTAGTTCTTACTTATACATTATTTTTACATCTTTATATGTAGTTTGCCGTCGTTCTTCGTTCTTGCCTCATCTCTTCACCTCTCCTTCTGTCCTGCAGGCATTCTGCAAATTCTCATGCTTTCTCCGGATCCGAGAACAGTCTGCTTTGCTTCCGCGGGATAAATATTTTAAGCACAGCTGGATATCTTAAAATAAATTTATAGCCTTTTTTCCATAGGATCGATTTTGCTGTGTTAAACTTTTTCCTCTTCTTTAGGAGTTCAAAACTTATGTCTGGGTAAAAAAATATTTTTTGACCCTTGTATTTCAATGGTTTTTTGTCTTCTCTAATTTTATTCCTTGCCCTCTCCCGTATATTTTCTCTCGTCGTGTATCTCAAAAATTTTAATAAAATGGATCTTGGTTTTTGCTGTGTCTGTGGTTTCGGGGCTAGTGTTCTGTGTCCCCTTTCTATTTCCATTCTTTCCTGTATTTCTGGCATTCCCAGGACTTTTGGGATCCATTCTTTTATAAATTCTTTCATATTTGTGCCTTCTTCATCTTCATTTAGGCCCACTATCTTTATGTTGTTTCGCCTACTATAGTTTTCCATTATATCCATCTTCTGAGCTAACAACTCTTGTGTTTCTTTAACTTTTTTATCGCTTTCTTCCAATTTTCTTCTTAAGTCATTCATTTCCATTTCTACAGCCATTTCTTGTTCTTACACATTTTCTAATCTTTTTCCTATTTCTGTCATGACCAGCTCTATTCTACTCACTTTTTCTTCTGTACTGTTCATTTCACTAAATTCTAATGTCAACCATTCTTTTAATGCTCTCATTTGTTCTTGAAATTTTAAAAAATCTATATACTGTCCATCTATTTTACCTTCTATTCCTCTGTGCAGAGCTTGGTCTTCTTCTTCCTCTTCTTCTGTGTCTGTACCTGTGTTTGTGTCTTCTACTTCTCTTCCTTGTATCTGTGTCTCTTCTGACTTTCTTGTTGAGCTGCTTGCCTCACTTTGCTGGGTGTCTTCTTGCATGGCTTCTTGCTGTTGGTCCTCTTCTTCTGGGCTAGTCATCTGTTGGGCCTCCTGTTGCTGTTCTTCTTTCCTATCACTCTCTTTCCTATTGCTTTCCTCTTCTTCCAGCTGAGAGCCCTGATGGCAGGTATCCCTCAGCTGGTTGCACTGTGTTAGTTCACTCCTCAGCTGGGTCCCCCTCGCATCGGTGTTTTCTTTTTCCTTAGTGTGCGCATTGCGCATGCGCATGCTTATGTTTGGCTCAGAGAGCCATTTTTGCAATCCAGCGGTCAGGAGGTTTCGACTCTGCAGGGTTGTCACCAACCTTGGGGAGTGTGCTCTTTTCTCCACAATGGCTCCCTGTTTCTTCATGCAGGTAAGGCCTTCTCCTTTCTCTTCCGGCGTCTTCTTTTTTCCCCCCGTTTTTACTTTTTCCTTCTTGGTGCCATTTTCTTTCTTTTCTCCACAACTTTATCTTTTATTTGTTGTGTTTTGTGCTTCCATTATAGTTTTATTTCTTCTTTTCTAGAGAGGGCTGGCATTCTCCTACCAGCCACTACTCCATCACGTGATTCCTCCGAGTTCTTTAGATAAATTGATCATTATTAACCTTTAATAGGACACCAGCACAAGCATTTCCTTCCTGAGCACTTTTGAGTGCATTTTATGAATTTTGAGCAGCTGATCATAAAAACCACCTTGAAATTTTTCTATCACATGCTGTTTTTGAGATATGGCCCATTTTTGTGGTGTCCTATCATATTTTAAGTCTAATTCAAGCATACAAAACCATGAAGTTCAACATGTCATTGAAAATTCATTTTCTGCATTCACACTTGGACTTCTTCCCTTCATATCTTGATGTAGTCAGTGAAATGTTTCACAGGACATTGCAACCAAGGAAAAGAATGAGGGAAGATTTGACAGATGTATTTAAAATTATGATGGGGACAGACAGAGTAAATGTTGGTAGGCTTTTTCCACTGAGGGTAGGTGATATCCAAACCAGAGGACATGGGTTGAGTAAAAGGGGAAAAGTTTCGGGGGAGCATGAGAGGGAACTTCTTTACACAGAGAGTGGTGGGAGTGCAGAATGAGCTGAGGTGGTGAAATCAGGCTCAATTTTAACATTAAAGAAAAATTTGAACAGGTACATGTATAGCATCATTCTTGTTCATATGCATGAATGGATTCATCCCCAAGCAAATAATTCATCACATGCAATTAATGAACAAATAAAGGAGAAATATTTGCTCAATATTTCTCGATAGAGGTGGATAGAAAGCTAGTCAGAGATATTGATTACTGGGGTCTGGCTGCAATTGCATTCAAACACTGAACGAGAATCACCACTGCATCAGGCTGAATGACACAGTGAATGCAATACTGAGGACGGCAGTAAATCAGTAAAATGAATAATACAGGAATGAGAGAAGGCAGGAACTATTAGGGAATAAGGGAGAACAGCAAATGACGGGGCTCTTTCAGATTGCTTCTTCATCTTGCTGGCAGTTCCTAGTTAATTGAGCAGCCAGTTTGCTGTTGGGATATTACTTGAACTCTTGACATGTCCATGATGAGCGACATTTGGTTGCAGGTGAAATGTAATGGGATCTGCTAATGACATGTGACAGACTGCAAGCAGAGGGCAAGCAAAGCGGTATCAGAAATAAGGCAACTGGCAGCTTTATCAGTAAGGTTGCCTTTCATTTATTGAACCTCTGATAAGCGTTATATTTTGTGCAAGATCTAAAATACTTTGATAATGTATTTCACTCTGACATTCTTTCCTTGATATGTAATTCCAGTACCCACAAGACTAATGCTGGGATTCAAGGCAGTATTGGAAGTTGCAATCAGGGCTGAGGCATTAACTGGACAGTGAGAAGGTCAGTAATCAGACCTAGTGACAAATGACCTGTAACACTGTACAACAATTTTTTTCAAAAGGTTTACTTTCTGAGAAAAATATTGGGGATTATGATAGACAATTTCAAGCTGAACACAAAAGATAATTTCAGATTTGCTGTATCGCGTAGGAAGTTGGAGAAACATTAAATTAACTTCTATTGAATTTTGTGTGTTTAATTGCATAACGATTCTGACACATTGCGTTAGTTCAATTTACCTAAAAAATGTTTCACTGCTGATTTTCATTTGTACTCAGCATCTGATGCCTCTCGTGTCAAGTGTCCAACAATAGTTGGCCAGCATTGACAGATTCCAGTTCCCCTGATACACCATGGTCACCATCCCATGAGTCTTCTCCTCTGCTTCTCCCTCTCAAATGGTGGGTGGGGGGGGGGGTGTAGCCTCCCCATTTTCTGATGCCCTGTGCCAGTCCTCCGCTTCCTCGAGGCTACTGCTGAACATAGGCATCACCATCTTCGACTCAGACCCTATGGCAGGATTTTGAAATAAATCACCATTGGCTCCTTTAAAAGACCATTTAAAGCCTATACGGAGCCATCGATAGTCAGACTGGGTAGTAGGACTCTGCGGAGGAGCACTGTGTCTCCGCTCCCCGATCTCTATAGATCCGCTCCAGCAGCAATGCTGACGATGTAGTAAATAGATTAGCCGATTGTAATAGGAAATTGGTGGTCTTTATTTACCAGCATTTGGACTAGGGTTAATGTGGTAATACCCATTAATCTGGTCCAATAATTGTGGCACAATGACTCAATAACAGATGAGATGGTAGAATGGCCAAAAGCACCTGCAATAGCAAATCATTTTGCTGATTTTTAGCACAGAGCTTCAGAGGGAGGGGGGGTTATCCTTTTAGGAAAAGCAAAATAAATCAACTCAAACTGTTATTACAGCTGGTCTACCTGAAGTGCCCACTGTGACACACTTCCATCTGTAACCTGGATCAATATTTCGCCTGTACTGTTCAACTGCTGACATACAACGATTTTTACATGTTAATATATTTCTACTGCAGTTGCAATTTTTTGGAGCTCATATCTCAAAAATGAACCTCCCTTGGATCCCATCAATATTTTTTTTTTAAATGAAGGAAAGAATGCCCCCTTTGCGTTTCTGAATGGATTTTTAAAAATTATCATAACATCAATATTTTCTAATGTGGAGACATGAATTACTTAAAGTTTTAATAAATTCATTCAGTGTAAATGAGATACCCTGAGGCTTGGCAAGAAATAGAACCTTTATTACAAATTCTCACTAGTATTCCAAAGGTTTACAGTATTAATTCAGGTCCAGTCTGGTAAATTATCCAGAAATTCCAGCGAATAGCATGTCACTGATGGGCGTAGAGCCACATCAATTCAGAGTTTTATTTCTTTATCTGCATTTAGTCAGAATCAAAATTTATTGTCATGAACGTCATAAAATTTGTTGTTTTGCGGCAGCGTCACAGTACAAACATTTATATAAACCACCTTACAAAAAAAAATAAAAGCAGTGCAAGAAAAAGTCAGTGATGCAGTGTTTGTGGTTTATTGATTATTCAGGAATCTGATGGCAATGGGAAAGAAGCTGCCCTTGTTCTGCTGAGTGCTCGTCTTTCAACTCCTGTACTTTTTTCTCATTGGTAGCAGAGTGAAGAGGGTGTGGCCTGGGCGGGGGTTTCTTGAGGATAGAAGCTGATTTCCCAGGATACCGTCTCTTGGAGGGTCTTCCATCAGGGCAAGAATGAGGGGGAAGAGATGGAGAAAGCAAGGATCATCTGTGGTAGGCTGCAGACCAAAGCTGTCAAGATAAGAGTTTGTTTAAAAGCCAGTTGTGAGAAAGAAGGGAATACATTGAAGTATAAAGGACTTTGAGCTTTAGTAACCCTTGTCTCTTCCTCATGAAGGCAGCTCCCCGCTGCAGACCGTTTATTCATCACACTGGTCTGACAGGTATCCCGGGCGTGAATCACAAGTTCAGAATCTTTCAGCTTCTCACCCATGGTGTGTTGATTATTTTCATAGGTTGATCAAGAGATTCATCTTTAATTTTGACTCTGTCATTCGAACACTGTAAAATGGGAAAAAGAGAAGTTTTACTGAATAGTTTAAACATTTTTACAGACAGCAAGAGGCCAGTCAATGACTGGTTCCATCATTTTCTTAAAACAAATAAAACTCCTCTCGATGCCACCATTGTCTGAATTCTGAGATTTCCTGCTTCTGGCTCATTCTTTTTATTTCTTGAAGAAGGGCTCAGGCCTGAAACATCTTTGATTTTTATGGACACTGAAAAGACGAGCCGAGTTCCTCCAGTATTTAGGCGTTCTCTACTACAATCACATGAAAGACCCCAACAATGAAGACGCTGTTTACATCCGGTACCGCACGGATGGCAGTCTCTTCAATCTGAGGCGCCTGCAAGCTCACACCAAGACACAAGAGAAACTTGTCCGTGAACTACTCTTTGCAGACGATGCCGCTTTAGTTGCCCATTCAGAGCCAGCTCTTCAGCGCTTGACGTCCTGCTTTGCGGAAACTGCCAAAATGTTTGGCCTGGAAGTCAGCCTGAAGAAAACGGAGGTCCTCCATCAGCCAGCTCCCCACCATGACTACCAGCCCCCCCCACATCTCCATCGGGCACACAAAACTCAAATCGGTCAACCAGTTTACCTATCTCGGCTGCACCATTTCATCAGATGCAAGGATCGACAATGAGATAGACAACAGACTCGCCAAGGCAAATAGCGCCTTTGGAAGACTACACAAAAGAGTCTGGAAAAACAACCAACTGAAAAACCTCACAAAGATAAGCGTATACAGAGCCGTTGTCATACCCACACTCCTGTTTGGCTCCGAATCATGTGTCCTCTACCGGCATCACCTACGGCTCCTAGAACGCTTCCACCAGCGTTGTCTCCGCTCCATCCTCAACATCCATTGGAGCGCTTTCATCCCTAACGTCGAAGTACTCGAGATGGCAGAGGTCGACAGCATTGAGTCCACGCTGCTGAAGATCCAGCTGCACTGGATGGGTAACGTCTCCAGAATGGAGGACCATCACCTTCCCAAGATCGTGTTATATGGCGAGCTCTCCACTGGCCACCGTGACAGAGGTGCACCAAAGAAAAGGTACAAGGACTGCCTAAAGAAATCTCTTGGTGCCTGCCACATTGACCACCGCCAGTGGGCTGATATCGCCTCAAACCGTGCATCTTGGTGCCTCACAGTTTGGCGGGCAGCATCTTCCTTTGAAGAAGACCGCAGAGCCCACCTCACTGACAAAAGGCAAAGGAGGAAAAACCCAACACCCAACCCCAACCCACCAATTTTCCCCTGCAGCCGCTGCAACCGTGTCTGCCTGTCCCGCATCGGACTTGTCAGCCACAAACGAGCCTGCAGCTGATGTGGACTTTTACCCCCTCCATAAATCTTCGTCCGCGAAGCCAAGCCAAAGAGACTACAATCACAATATCTGCAGACTTTTGTGTTTCACTCTTTTCCTCTCCATGCCTCTCAGCCTCTCTCACTTCCTTCTGTCCCATAATTTCTTGGTGTCTCCCTCCTTTTCCTCCTTTTTTTAGACTTGGTGTCTTTCTTTCAAAGTTCAGATTTATTGTCAGAGAACATACATGACTTCACGTTCATCACTGAGATTCTTTTTCCTGTGGGTGAAGCAGAATCACCACTTATTGGTAGTATAAAAAACTGTTCTCATCATACACATGTAAACAAATAAAGAAATGTCAACAAACTGTTCAATACTGAGAGGGAAAAAAAAGTCTAAATCTAAGAGTCTTTAAATGAGTCCCTGATTGAGTTTGATGTTGAGGAGTCTGATGGCGGAGGGGGAGCAGCTGTTCCTGAACCTGGTGGTGTGAATTTTGTGGCATCTATACCTCTTTCCTGATGGCAGCAAAGCCAACAGTGTGTGTGCTGGGTGGTGTGGATCTTTGATGATTGCTGCTGCTCCCCGATGGCAGCGTTCCCTGTAGATGTTCTCGATGATGGGGAGGGATTTGCCTGTGATGTCTGGCTTGGTATGGGAGCACCAATACTGCTGAGCAGAAACCCTGCTAGAGGTAGTACATCACAGCAAAACCCTCCCCACCATCAAGAACACCAATATGAAACGTTGCCATCAGAGAGCAGCAGTAATCATCAAGGGTCCACATCACCTAGGACATGCTCTGTTCTCACTGCTGCCATCAAGAAAGAGGTATCAGTGCCCCAAGACTCACACCACCAGGTTCAGGAACAGCTGCTACCCCTCCACCATCAGACTCCTCAACAACAAATTCAGTCAGGAACTCTTTCAAGGACTCTTAACCATAACACATTAATCATTACTGAATATTTATTTTCTGTATTTGCATAGTCAATTTCTTTCTTTCATTTACATTTGTTTCTTCTTATCTACAGTTTAGTTACCGGTCATTAGAAATTTTGCCTGGCCCGCAGGAAAAAGAATCTCAGACTTTTATGCGATATCATGTGCAGTAAGTACTGTGACAATAAATTTGAACTTGAGCTTGGTCGGGGCTTTGTGCGTTGAATATATTAGCTTGATTACACTTTTAAAGTATTGTCTTGACAGCACTATAGGTATAAAGCAAACCATGCACAGTTTTGGACTTTATTTCTTATTAATAAAGTTTTTTTGATGGAAAAACTGTCACCTTCTCCTTGGCGTGAATGCTTCGCTTGGTGAATGTGGAAAACTAAATCCCTTCTATTAAGAGATGCCAAATGTCAAAATGAACCCTCAAGAAATTAATTGCACTGTTGGAATCTGATTATGTTATCTGCAACCCCTCAATAAAATTAATTTGAAAGGTTTGTGCTCCAGCCAAAACCACTGTTTCATGTGAAATTTGGGGCATGGTGATACATTATATCATCCCAGCAGCTTTTATAAAAATAATAAGCACAATAACAGTGAGGAGCATTGGGCTAACTTTCACATCTTACATTGCAAGGTAATTATGTTGTAAAATGTCCAATTCCATAAATCATTGCGTTCATGTTTGCTTCAGGGCGTTTAAAGATGAATAGTATTAATAATATGCCAAATATGAGAAGCTCTTACTTCATCTTTGTCAAAACATAAGAATCCAACAACAAAATTTTCCTTTTCAATTATAATTGTCTCAACCCACCCCCTACATCAGACCGGGTCATTGCTTGAAAACAAAAATTATAAAGCAGGTAGGAATGCTGAAGTTGAGCAGAAGCTGCCCAAATACACTCTGAATCCCTTGGTTGACTTTTATTAGCCGCAATTTGCTGTAATATAACAATAAAATACTCTTGGCAATTCCTCTCAAGTGTGGTGTCTGACAGGTGATCATCGGAGATCACTACCAGAAATACCTTGATCGTCCACAGGTCACACTGTTGTTGTCAGCACTCATTGATGGGAACTAGGAATTCTTGTCTACTTATTCCCAAAACATTATTTTAACAGGTTTTTAAGTTTTTAAAAAGTGTATTAATGGATAAATCCTGCTGGAGAAATATCTGCACACAATTCGTCCGTGCATCATTCAACCTTCCTGACTGTTGGCTTGTTCTTGGATCATTTTTTTTATTTAGACATACACCACAGTAACAGACCATTTCAGCCCATAAATCTGTGCCACCCAATTAGCCTACACCCCTGGTATATTTCGAACGGTGGGAGGAAACTGGAGTAGCCACAGGGAAAACGTACAAACTCCTTACAGACAGATCAGGATTTGAACCCTGGTCCCAATCACTGGCACTGTAAAGGAGTTGCACAAACCACTATGCCAACTGCAGCATTCATAGGGTGCTCTGCTTGATACAATATGCCAGTCCATGGTTTCGCTCAATCCACGGGAGTAAGACTGACTGAGTCTTGTGGAAAGTTTTCTGTGCTTCAAGGTGCGGAGATTGTTATTTAGCAAGCACAGAAATGCTGGAGAAACTCAGCAGGTCTTGTGGTCCATTGGAGGTAAAGATATATAACCATCATTTGGGGCCTCAGCCCTTCTTCAAGTTAGGGTCCAGGGCCACTGACCATGTGTTGCGTGGGGATGAGAAGGTTGTAGTGCTGGATGGCGGTTCCTCATTCCTAGACAGGAGCATCTCAGCAGCATGGCCCAAGCAGCAGCGTGCCCCTCGGACCCAGACCATCCGAGCCACCGCCTCTGTGCTTATCCAGCCATGCCGACTGTGCGTGTTCCCATGGAGCCAGTGGCAGTGGCCGTGCCAGTGGGCAGTCACCCTCTGGTTACACCCATTCCCATAACCTGTGCTCCACCGGACATTTGTTCATTTCAAATTCTATCTGTTGCTTGACTGTTTACATATAGCAGTGATATCGAACCTTCCAAGGTGTTGCTCTGCCTCCATTTCCACCTGTTGTTCATCCATTCTTCTATATCTGGTTTCCAACCCTTTGAGATGTTTGTGTGCCTCTATTTCTATCTGTTGGTCATCTATTTCCCTGTACAGCTGGTACAACGCTCTAACGGCTCAGGCTCAAAATGTCAGTTATATATTTACCTCCCATGGATGCAGCAAGACCCTGCTGAGCCCCTCCATACGTTTTCTGTTTTGATTTCGATCACAGCATCTGCACACTTTTACGTTTCACTCCTTGGTTTACTTAGCACATTCGGTGATGATGAAAAGTGTGGAATCAAAATTGTGTCCTTTCTCCGCCACTGATGTCAATAATTACCCTGCACTTGATTTTGTGACAT
Organism: Narcine bancroftii; assembly: GCF_036971445.1. Lineage (NCBI taxonomy): Eukaryota > Metazoa > Chordata > Chondrichthyes > Torpediniformes > Narcinidae > Narcine > Narcine bancroftii. The sequence goes on from NC_091474.1 coordinate 77,422,445, forward strand.
GACAAGTGCGCCAATGCCATCTCCTTACAATCATCTATTTTGCTGAAAATCATTACCAAAAATAAATCATGATTGCAAATTCATCTGTTTAAAAAGGTCATGGCATTGAGAGACTAGCTTCTGCCTCTACAGGGCTGGTTCCCTGTCTATTTCAGTGAAACACCTCTTGAGAGATCTGATGACATTTTATTTTTAATATTTTAATATTTAGATACACAGCATGGTAACAGGCCATTTCGGCCCACGAGTCCGTGCCACCCAATTAACCTACACCCCTGGTATGTTTCCAATGATGGGAGGAATCCAGAGGAAAACCCATGCAGACACAGGGAGAAATTACAAACTCATTACAGGCAGCACAGGATTCGAACCCCGGTCCTGGTCGCTGGTGTTGAAACAGTGTTACACTCACCACTACACCAACCGAGCTGGGTATTTTAATAATTTCTGGGTATTTTAACCATTTCTATAGAACATAGTTGTAGCCCAATTTAACAAATAAATACTTTTCCAGAGAGAAATAACCTTTTTTGTGAAGACTTCAAGATTAGAAAAGACTATCTGTGCTCTTGCTGTCACTATTTATGCACAAGGAGAATATTTATTATCTATTTTTTGTGTTATTGACTTTGTAGTTAAAGTATTTAGTATGTAGTCGTTTTGTGGCTGTATTTGTTCAGCTGTGTCTGTATACTGTAAAGTGCATAGGACAATAAACTTATCATCAATATGATGCCCATTAGCACTTACCCCCAGAAAATCTCTGCAGAAGCCAATTATGCTACTGGGATATGGGAGGAAGGTGGAGCATCTGGGGAAAATGCTCAGAAAGAACATGCAAATACCATACAGTCCACTCAAAGTCAGGGTCAAATCTGGGTCGCTGAAGCTGTGAGGGGCCCACATTCTATACCATACTCCCTGTTGCTGCCTAATCCACTCAACAGTTCCAGCATTTTCTATTTTTATTAAAGGCCAAATTAATGGTACTTTTCGAATTGTAACTGGTTCTTGGATTTCCTCACCTCCAGACCACAATCGATGTGGATGGGGACATCCATACCCCTGAGCAGAAAGCCCTGCAAAAAGTAGGGGACACAGCCCAAGACATCACAGGCAACGCACTCTCCACATCGAGAATGACAACGGGAACTCTGATGTCGGAGAGCAGCAGCAATCACACCACCCAGCACGCGCTCTGTTCTCGCTGCTGCCATCAGGAAAAAGGTGTAGGTTCCACAAGACTCGCATCACCGGGTTCAGGAACAGCTGCTACCCCTCCACCATCAGACTCCTCAGCAATAAACTCAATCAGGGACTCATTCAGGACTCACTTTTCAGTTAATTGATTTTCTTTCCTCTCTGTATTGCCATCAGTTTGTTTACATTTTTCTTTCTTTACTGCATTTTTTGCACTACCGATAAGTGGTAATTCTGCTTCTCCCACAGGGAGAACTTTGAAATTAAAATGTGCATTTAAAAAAGAGAATACCCCTGCAATGTCACAGCTATTGTAATGTGAGCGCCCCCCCCCCCCCCCAGTGTTTTACAGTGTTGTGTGCTATTTGTTAGATTCCATCCTGGGAAAGGCTAGAGACGTCGGTTACTCTGCAGTATGGAACTCTGAGCCCAAAATTGGAATTTATTGAAAGTTCATTATTTAACAATAGTATTTGAACTATGATCATTTTTTAAAAATGTTGGATTGACTTACGCCTGAGAGATTTTTAACTTTGGGACTCAATCAAATATTGATTAGTCCATTGCCAATTCTAATTGAGGTGGTTTTGACTTGTAGCAATCAGGAGTTGACAGCAGAAATTATACGTCTTCATCAGAGACGAGCCAGCTCTCAATTGTAGGGGCACAATTCATTCCAACGTTCCAAATACAATGATGAAATGATGATCCTTCACTGCAGGCTAGAGAACAAATTTTACTTTGTCAATTATTTACTGCAATTTGGAAATATACAACATCAAGTCAAAGCAGCAAGGCTGTAGCGATTGTATTGCCAGTTTCAACATCAAAATGTTCAGAGTGAAAGTTTCCTCTATCCTGTGTCACCTTTTACAATATAAAGAGTGGAGGTAATTATTTGGAGTTTAATTCTTGGATGAATCTTTCAATTTTTCTTTTCTTCTGGGGAGGCACGGTTGGCATAGCACAATGCCTGCGATCGGGACCGGGGTTCAAATCCTGCGCTGTCTGTAAGGAGTTTGTACGTTCTCCCCCTGTCTGCATGGGTTTTTCCCAGAGGCTCTAGTTTCCTTTCATCCTTCAAAATGTACTGGAGGTGTAGGTTAATTGGGTGGTACAGGCTTGTGTGCTGAAATAGCCTGTTACTAGGCTGTATGTCTAAATTTTAGAAACATATTTAAATTTCCAGATGTTTTCTCCTATCTCAGGATTTTATCGCCTCTTCTTGGCTTCCCTGAGTTCCTGTTGGAAAGGTGAGCCTTGTCAATGGTTCAATTCATTATTAGCTGAAATACCCAGGTATTAAAAAAAAACCATGCAAGTCTTCAGACACTGTGATTGAAATGGAAACAAATGCTGGAGAAACTCAGCAGGCCAAACTATGTCCTTTATATTAGCAAAGATAAAGATCAGGCTTGAGCCCCTCATCAAGTTATGGGCACCTGCCTACATTTTGCTCATACCTTGATGAAGGGCTCAAGCCTGAAATATTGGTATCTTTACTTTTGCTATATAAAGTACATTGTTACATCTGCTGAGTTTTTGCAGCTTTGTGTTTCCACTTTATGCAGGGATAATGCATGTAACCCCAGCCAGAAAGGAGATGGGTGATTCCTTTCTCTTTGATTCTGCACAGCTTTGTGGGTGTATTTAACACATATAATCTGGAAGTTCATGTCTGATCAATATTAGTAAACACACCATAAAATCATGTTCTTCATCAAAGTCGATGAAGGGGCTCAAGCCTGAATCGTTGATTATGCATCTTTATCTTATAAAGTTCACTCTTTGGCCTGCTGAGGTTCTCCAGCATTGAGTTTTTTTTACTTCAACCATGGTGTGCACAGATGATCACAGTGATTTATCCAGATGATCATATTCACACAGTATACGCCAACGCTGAAATTAATTTCCACTGAAGTTGATGGAATGGGTTTCAAAGGCAAAGTTCACGCATTTGCCCAGCCGTACAGTATATTTAGTGAGAATGAGTTTATTGTCATAAACATTGGACAATGTATGTATGCACCAAAACTTGATGCAGCTGAACAGGGTCATAGAAACCACTAAAAGATCCACTAGGTTCAAGGTTCCTTTTATTGTCAAGTAATAATGCATAACAAATTTAACTTGTATGATATATTTTAAATTTTGTTTGCCATTAGGCAAATAAAGAGTCACCATGATAATTGCCCAGCATCTCTAAAAATAAGAAAACGAGAAGCAAAAGAGAGTCCTTTCAGAGTCGCTGAGTGTCCATGATGGATTCACCTCCAGTGTTCCCATTGCCAATGCAGCCACACAGACTACTGTTTGATTCAATAGTATACTTAATTGAATTTAAATTAGACAATAAATACAAAAAAAATATACACAGTTATCCTATATGCAGGAAATTGAAGCTACTACCGCTTTCCATTGTCAATGGAGATAAGTGAATAGTTCCTCGTGATACAGTGGTGTCAACAGCCTCTTTGGAATAAACGGTTATTTCTGAAATATTAAAATCGCCTGTTTTATTCCATGGGTGGCTTCCTTCCTAGTGAATTAAATCTTTCACAGCTAGAAAGGCTGCTTTTCCATGGCATATGGCATGGTGATCATCAACGTTAATTCCCTGTACCAGAATCTACCATCCTTGTTAAATCCAACAATGATTTAGCTTGTCAAGTTTATCATCCGATTGCACAAAGACAACCCATGAAACAGCGTTCTCCGGTCCTCGGTGTAAAACACGCAGACATAGAGACAAACAATACGTATGCAGTGCAAGTGCTCATAGATACAAATAAATAAATAGATATTGCTTCATGAATATGAGAGTCTCGGGTGGTCAGTGTGAGCAGTTCCTTTGGTCGTTCAGCATTCTCAATGTCCGTGGGAAGAAGCTGTTCCTCAGCCTGGTGGTGCTGGCTCTGATCCTCCTGGATCTCTTCCCTGTCATTGATTGGTCTTTGAAAGTATCCACCTGATTTTGACCAAATTGACTTGAGGTGTAAGGGTGCATAGAAGGTAATAAATAAAATATCTTTCCCAATCCATACCAATAAAATATTGTTTGAACATAAGAGGCACATTGATTATGCTGACTTCATCTACAGCTATCAGAAACTCTCCCTTTTCTATAGGTTAACACGTCTGTTTTTTTATAAATTGTAAAATAATATTTATTGAACAAAAATTGCTTTGATCATTTGTTAAAATTTTTTACCTGAGGCTTCAATTAACTATTTGGGTGGATATAGATTTTTCAAAAATAATGTTTGAGCAACTGACATTAATATTTTATACCTAATGGAAGAATTCCATATTTGGATTTATAACGATAATTACAATTGCATTCCAATTGTGTATTTGTTCAATTAAACAAGTGCAAAATGGATAATTTAATATTTTTAAGCATATAATGAGATGTCTGTCCAAAATATTTTCCTGATACAAGCACATAGGTTCCAAAATACAAACTTTCTCATTCCAATAGCAAGTTGCATCTTCACTGCGAATTGAAATGAGGACAAAATAGCTGAAGGAGAACCTCTGAGCTAACACAGAATACGAGTGGACATTTGGTATTTTGTAATCGAGGGAAGGAGAAGGAGGGTGAAAAAAGCAAATCTGAAGGCTTTATATCTTAATGCAAGAACCATTCGGAACAAGGTAGATGAATTAGCTGTGGAAATTGAGATAAACAAATATGATTTGATTGGGATTACAGAAACGTGGCTGCAGGGTGGGCAAGCCTGGGAACTTAACATCCTGCGGGGTATACGATATTTAGGAGGGATCGGCAAGAAAGAAAAGGGGGTGGGGTAGTATTGATGGTGAGAGAAGGGACTGACACGATTGACAGAAAGGATATCAACTCGGAAGATGCGGAATCTATATGGGTAGAACTGAGGATTAGCAAGGGGCGGAAAACGTTAGTGGGGGTGGTATATAGGCCTCCAAATAGTAGTGTAGAGGTGAGGGAAGGCATTAAAAGAGAAATTAGAAAAGCATGCAATAAGAGAACAGCTGTCATCATGGGAGACTTTAATTTGCATATAGATTGGACTAGCCAAATTAGTAAAAATACTGAGGAGGAGGAGGAATTCCTTGAATGTTTACGGGACGGTTATCTAGACCAATATGTCGAGGAACCAACTTGGGAGCAGGGCATTTTAGATTGGGTATTATGCAATGATAAGGGGCTAATCAAAAATCTTCTTGTACGAGGCCCTTTGGGTAGGAGCGATCACAATATGATCGAATTCTCACTCGACATGGAGAGTGATGAAATTAAAACCGAGACTAAGGTCCTGAATTTAAATAAAGGGAATTATGATGGTATGAGACGGGAGTTGAGTAAGATTGATTGGGTAGTGTTTATGGGGGTGTTGACTGTGGATAGACAATGGAAAGCATTCACAGATCTAATGGAGAAATTGCAAAAATCGTTTATACCTGTTTGGCATAAAAATAAACCAAAAAAGGTGACCTAACCGTGGATAACAAGGGAAATTAGAGACAGCATTAGGTCCAAAGAGCGAGCATATCAATTGGCCAAAAAAAGTACCACAACCGAAGAGTGGGAGCAGTTCAAGATGCACCAAAGGAGGATAAAGGGATTAATCAAGAGAGCAAAAATAAATTACGAAAGTAAGCTTGCGGCAAATATAAAAACCGACTGCAAAAGCTTTTATAAATATGTCAAGAGGAAAAGATTGGTGAAATCCAGAGTAGGTCCTTTGCAGTCGGAATCAGGGGAATATATAATGGGGAATAAGGAAATGGCAGACCAATTACATTCTTACTTTAGTTCCATTTTTACAAGAGAGGATACAAATAACCTCCCAAGGATGTTGGGAAACATAGAGACTAATGCAAGGGAGGAACTGAAAGAAATCAGTATCTCTAAGGACATGGTCTTGGTGAAATTGATGGAATTGAAGGCAGATAAATCCCAAGGGCCTGATAATCTACATCCTAGGGTACTTGAGGAAGTGGCCATTCAGATAGCAGATGCTTTAAGAATTATTTTCCAGAACTCGATAGACTCAGGATCAGTACCCATGGATTGGAGGGTAGCTAATGTTACCCCACTATTTAAAAAGGGGGGTAGAGAAAAAGCGGAGAATTATAGGCCAGTGAGCCTTACATCAGTAGTGGGCAAATTGATGGAATCCATTATTAAGGATGTAATAGCGGAGCATAGGACTAGCAGAGAAGGGATCGGACGGAGTCAACATGGATTTACAAAAGGTAAATCGTGCTTGACAAATCTATTGGAATTCTTTGAGATGGTGTCAGGTAAAATAGATGGGGGAGAGCCAGTGGATGTGGTGTACCTGGACTTCCAAAAGGCCTTCGATAAGGTCCCGCATAAACGACTGGCTTCCAAAATCAAGGCTCGTGGGATTGGGGGAAAAGTATTGATGTGGATTGAGAACTGGCTGGCAAGTAGAAGACAGAGAGTTGGGATAAATGGCTCATTTTCTGAGTGGCAGGCGGTGACCAGTGGGGTGCCACAGGGATCTGTACTGGGACCCCAGCTGTTCACAATTTACATTAATGATCTGGATGAGGGGATTGGATGTAATATCTACAAATTTGCAGATGACACTAAGCTAGGAGGGGTTGTGTGCACGGAAGAGGGGGTCAGGAAGCTCCAGTGTGATTTGGATAAATTGAGGGTCTGGGCAGATACATGGCAAATGCATTACAATGTGGATAAATGTGAGGTTATCCACTTTGGTAATACAAACCGGAGGGCAGATTACTATTTGAATGGCAATAGATTAAGAGATAGGGAAGTGCAGAGAGACCTAGGGGTACTTGTACACCAGTCTCTGAAGGCGAGCATGCAGGTACAGCAGGCGGTTAAAAAGGCAAATGGTATGTTGGTCTTCATATCAAGAGGGTTTGAGTATAGGAACAAGGATACCTTACTGCAGCTGTACAGCGCCTTGGTGAGACCACACCTGGAGTATTGTGTGCAGTTTTGGTCACCTTATCTAAGGAAGGATGTTCTTGCAATGGAGGGAGTGCAGAGGCGATTCACCAGGCTGATACCTGGAATGGCAGGAATGACTTAGGAGGAAAGATTGCGCAAATTGGGATTGTACTCCCTGGAGTTTAGAAGATTGAGAGGGATCTCATATAGACATATAAAATTCTGGCAGGACTGGACAGAATGGATGCAGATGGGATGTTTCTAATGATGGGAAAATCCAGAACCCGGGGCCATGGTTTGAGGATAATAGGGAAACCATTTAGGACCGAGATGAAGAGGAATTTCTTTACCCAGAGGGTGGTGAATCTGTGGAATTCATTGCCACAGAGGGCAGTAGAGGCAGGTTCATTAAATCTATTTAAGAGGGAATTAGATCTATTTCTTCAGTATAAGGGTATTAAAGGTTACGGAGAAAAGGCGGGGACGGGTACTGAACTTTAAGATCAGCCATGATCTCGTTGAATGGCGGAGAAGGCTCGAAGGGTCGAATGACCTACTCCTGCTCCTATCTTCTATGTTGCTATGTTTCTCTGAGCCAGCAGTGAGACTGTGACTGAGTTTGGGGGCATGATTTTTGGTTGTTAATAAACCAAAAATGCTCAGAATTCTCCACAGCTCTAATAGGGCCACGGAGAGAGACAGAGAGATTGGGACTTGGAAAAGTGAGGTGGAAGAAAACTATTTTTTTTAGACATACATCATAGTAATGGCCCCTTTCAGCCCATGAGCCCGTGCTGCCAAATTATACCCAATTGACCTACAACCCCCCCCCCAGTACATTGTGAGCAGTGGGAGGAAACCATTGGCAGGAGAGAAGTATGGAAGAAACCAAAAGTTGACTGCTTCACATTGGAAGGAAGGGAGCTATAAACTTTGAGCAGATTCCTCGGAGGGGTGGGGGAACATAGCCAACAAAAGGTTGAGAATAGCTGACAGAGTTGTTTTTATGTGTCATGTTCTTGTGACAGAGATCACTGGTTTGCAAGGTGTTGTTCAAGTATCCAAGGCAAGTAACTCCATTACATCTTGTTGATGGCATACACTGCATGTTGCATCAGTAGTGGATTAAGTGAACAACCAGTGAGCTGCTTGATCCTCGAAAGTGTCAAGGTTCCTGAGTGTCGTTGGAGCTATGTTCATCTAGGAAAGTTATGTCCCACCTGTTATTTAGCCAGAGGGTTGTGAGTCTGTGGAACTTGCTGTCACAGGCGACTATGGAAGCGAGGTCATTGGGTCTATTTAAGGCAGAGATTGACAGGTTATTTGATTAGTCAGAGCATCAAGGGTTACGGGGAGAAAGCCGGGAAGAGAGGCTGTGGGAGAATGGATCAGCTCATGATAGAAAGGTGGAGCTGATTCGATAGGCTGAATGGGTCTACTTCTGCTCCTATCTCTTGTGTTCTTGTTCTGAACTGAACTTTACAACTCTCCATTCCTGATTTGAACACTTAATTTCAATTGCTGGGTCAGTCTACAAACTCTTACATTATGTTCAATTATGATGCTTTGTGCAGTGGACCAAACCACCATTTTCTGGAACTTAGTGAAGCACACCCTTCAGTCTATAACACAAATTAGTCTTTCCTGGTACATTACTGTTGTAGAGTGCCAACACAAGAATTCATCTACAACTTGTGTAAAATCAGAGAGGTGTAGTCATGCAATCACACAGCATGGGAACAAGTTCTTCAGCACTCTGCATCTACACCAACCATTATGCAACCTTCTTCTCTAAACACCTCGTATACAATCTGGACACCAGATGGCATTAACATTGACTTCTCCAGTTTCTGTTAGCCATCCCATGTCTCCTTTCTGGTAGCTCTTTTCTTTCTCTCCCTCTCTCCCTCTCTATTTTCCCTCTGTCTCTTTTACCATCCTAAACTCTGCATTCACAGAGTTAAACACTACAATACTAGCAATGTGTACAGACTTATAATAACTAAGGATTACAATACGCTACCCATCATTCCTTATCTAACATGGAGATGGCTCCAATGCTATCTACAACACAAATGTATAACACCCCCGACCCCTATGTTGTGCACACCTTACCAATGACCCCTCCGGCCTGAGCAACAGTTGTCAACCTGGAGTGGAGCAGGGTTGGTCTCAGTGCGGAAGTGCGAAAGAGAAAGATCTTCTCTATGTGGTGTAATTTATAGTACAGCAAGCAGGAAGGTCTGGCTCAGACAATCACTTCATGATTTAAGGGGACAGTGGTCAGGTGTGCACTAATGGTTGGGTGGAGTCCAGTCTTGATTGGCAGGTGATGCATCTTCCAAACAGGTTCCAGAGAGGTCACATGATCCTCCCCTATTGACACTGCAGATAGTTAAATTCATGACTGCATATTCTTTATTTTTTTCAATTATAGTAATTGGCCACTGTCTTGTCTGTGTGTGAATGCGAATTAAACAGTCCAGTTACAAAGCATTTCCCTTCTTCTTATTCCCCCACAAGCCACTTCCACTGGAGGCAATTTCCATTGGGCAGTTAGATGAGATCATCTTTGGCATGTGGGATACTTGGAAGAAATCTCACAGTCTCCAGGAGAGTTTGCAAACTCCACATAGATCTCAAAGTCAGGCTTCAACCAGGTTGTTGGAGCAGTGACACATCGAAACAGTCTGAGGTTACCAGAAGGAAGCAATTTTGAATATGTGATTACAGACACAATGATAATTTAAAAAATTATAACAAACATGTACATCAAACTGCAAGAAAAGGAGAATGAGGAAACAAACTGTAAATCTAAACAAAAATGGGAACAAGATCTAAACATAAAGATAAAGAATGAAACATGGGAAAAGCTATGCTCTGGAACTATGAGAAATACAATAAACACGAGGTTACACATGATACAATATAATTGGTTACACAGGCTATACACCACGCCCCAAAAGTTAAATAAATGGGACCCAACAGTATCAGACAGATGTTTTCGCTGTAAAAAGGAAACAGGAACAACAATACATGCAATTTGGGCATGTGAGAAAGTGGAAAAGTTTTGGGAAGATCTAAATCAGGTATTAAATAAAATCACAAAAAGCAATATACCAAAAAACCTAGAGATCTTCCTTCAAAGTAATATAAGAAATAAAGAATTTGGACTTGATTTGGATGGAGCACAAAAAAGATTTATTATGATAGCCTTAGCTGTTGCAAAAAAATGTATTATATCAATCTGGAAATTAGAAGACGACTTGAGAATACAGCAATGGTACATAGAAATAAATAAATGTATTCCATTAGAAAAAATAACATATAATTTAAGAAATAACATCACAATATATGAACAAATATGGGAATCATACATGAAATACAATAGAGAAATCCTACCACAGACCTCCACCACCTAAAATGACAGAAGGAAAAGACAACAAAATGAACTGACCCAGTATAGTAAAGTAAAAGACAAAAATTTCTTGTTTATTTTTATTAAGTGACGACATTGTTTAATGGGTTTAATGTATCTTATAGATTGAACTTTAAATAAATGGGAAGGGCGGGTGGGGGAGGGAGGGAAGGGAGGGGGGAAAAGGGGAGAAAATGACACTATATATTCAAGAGAAAAAAATGTCTGTATGTATTTTGGTCAGTATGGTTTATAGTGTGAAAAATAAAAAAATTAAAAAAAACACTAACCACATTTTCAGATTTATTGTCAGAGTTCATATATGACATCACATACAAACCTGAGATTCTTTTTTCTGTGGGCAAGGAAAAAAGAAAAGTAAACAAACACTGTACAATACAGAAAGAAAAAAATAAAATCCATAAGTAAGAGTCCTTAAATGAGTCCCTGATTGAGTTTGCTGTTGAGGAGTCTGATGGTGGAAGGGTAGCAGCTGTTCCTGAACCTGGTGCTGTGAGCCTAGTAGCACCTAGACCTCTTCTCATGGCAGCAGCAGGACAGTCCATGTGCTGGGAGGTGTGGATCCTTGATGATTGCTGCTGCTTTCCGACGACAACGTTCCCTGTGCATGTTCTCGATGATGGAGAGCAGTATTCCCTCTAAGCTATGCCTACATGCACGCACACAAAGGAAATCAATGGGCACACATTTGCGCAAGTGTGTGCAGGCACACAGCCTGTTTCGTGCACGTGTTCGCACACACAGAGTGTTTGTGCGTGTGTGCACGCATACAGCTCAGAGGGAACCCTGGTGGGGAGAGTTTTGCCTGTGATGTCCTGGGCTGTGTCCATTACCTTTTGTAGGGCTTTACCCTCTTAATGAACCACCCTTAATGTTTCATACCTTCAAATGGGCACTGCAAGTCTTCAACTGAACCCAACTACACATCAGCCTTTGTTCAGTTAGGTAGTATCCAAATGACGGGGGGAGGGAGGGTTGTCAACACAACAGGGCAAGCTCACACCTGCAATAACAACATCCGCAGATTGAGCAGCAGTTAACGAGCTTTCGTAGTTTTTGAGCTTGAAAAGGTTTGCACATGAACTGTCAATCATGCAGACTCCTTCCTGTCACCAGCAGTCCCCCTGAAGAATCCCCTTGCTGCTTCACTGCCTCATGACTGACAAAGCCCTGAAAGAAGCTTTCAAGAAGCAGGCCACAGGCACTGTACAAATATATTTCAGAGCTGCTTCCCAAAGGCAAGCAGAATTTCTGCGATTATGGATTAAAAGGGGGTTAATTGATGATACGACTCTGCTTGGGGTTTTCATGATTTTTTACGAGTGTCGTGTTTTAGAGGAGATGTTAAATAATCTTAAAACATAGGTTGGTAGCTCACATAATCTTGCCTTCAACTGATCATTTATCTAGACAGGTTGGAGGGTGAGCCAATTTGAGTTTTTTTTTGGGGGGGGGGTCACTATCTTGGTGACTTCCCTGGACCCATCACACTGTGGTTCTCAGCCTTTTTCCTTCCACTCACATGCCACCTTATGTAATCCCTTACTAACCACAGAGCCTCTATGGCATCCTATAGTTAGTAAGGGATTACTTAAGTGAGAGGAAAAATAAGGTTGATAACCACTGCATTAATGGCATTGTGAAGAAAGCACATCAGTGCCACGACTTCCTCAGGAGTCTGTGGAGGTTTGGCCTGACATCGGAAATGCTGGCAAATTTCTACAGATGTGTGGTAGAAAGTGTGATGACTGGCTGTAACATGGTCTGGTATGGCAACACCCTGCAAAAGGCATCAGACACTGCCCAGGTCATCACAGGCAAAACCTTACCCACCATCGAGAATATCTACAGGGAACGTTGCTGTTGGAGTGCAGCAGCAATCATCAAGGATCCGCACCACCCAGCACACACACTGTTCTTGCTGCTACCATTGGAGAAGAGGTATCGATGCCACGAGACTCGCACCACCAGGTTCAGGAACAGCTGCTACCCCTCCTCCATCAGACTCCTCAACAACAAACTCAGTCTGGGGCTCATTTAAGGACTCTTAATTTTTCACTCTTGATTTTTTTTTCTCTCTCTCTGAATTGCACAGTCAGTTTTAAATGGGTATAGTACAGTTTTTATGCATTACCAACAAGTGATAATTCTGCCTCACCCACAGGAAAAAGAACCTCAGGATTGTATGTGATGGCATGTGGATGCACTCGCAATAAATCTGACATCTGAATCTTTGCCTTTACACGAGAAATTACATTGGGTGTGATTTGATTAGGACTCTCATGCCTGGGTTTGTTGACACTGGTGAAGAGATTCTTGGCTGTTTGGTTAGATATGGATTCATTATAAAGCACAATTTATTAAATGGGTCACAGCAGTAATCACAATGGGTTTATTAGGATGAAAGGAATAAGGGTAAATGATGCAGTTTTTCCAGTCTGCATCGCCATTCAGTCAGAATTTGAGAATCACAGATGGTTCCTGTGCATTTGTCCCATGATATTCTTTACCAGTTCAATGAACTAGCAGTCCAGCTGGACCATTTGATTTGATTAGTGATCTGCTCATCGTCTCAGCTCCTCATTACTACCTGTTTGTTTAATTCTCTTTTGAATCCTCTGCAGTCCAAAGATGTATCCTCGAATGATTCTCAAGAATTGGAAGATAGAAAAGGTCATGGCATTATCGAAGGAAGGAGGGAGAGAGGAAATCTGGATCTAAAGAGGAGTTAGCCAGATGTCACAAGGAAAATGCAAAATTCTGTTTTTATGGAACAGGGAAGAAGCAATGTTTATTGGATTGGGTAGAATTAGCATGGATTTAGGAAAGTGAAATCATATTTTACTGCCCGTGTTTAAAAATTTGAATGAGCTGTCCAGATAAGTGATGACCAGTGATTTACTGTACTTCATCTCTCAGAAACCCTTTGAGAAGATACCATAAGATGTTCCACAAGAGATTCTTAAATAAAAGTAAAACACCTGAGGGTGGAATTAATACACTGATGTGGATTGAGGATGAGGCAGAAAACAGAGTGTGGGAATGAATGGGTTATTTCTGGGTTGGTCAACCATAATGCAAAGAGATCGGGGCAGGGGCCTCATTTCACAGTCTTGCAATGGTTTGGTTAAAAGGGGAATCACCTGTAATGTATTCAAATTTGTTGATTATACAAAGCTGAGTTGTGCGGAGGCTGTTGTGAGATGGAGTTACAGACAGGAAAACAAAGAAGGAATCATCCCACCCCAGCCACATTCTCTTCATCCCCCTACTATCGGGTAGAGGGTTCACAAGTGTGACAACACACACCATCAGATTCAAAGACAGTTTCCCGCTGTCATCAGACTCCTGAATGAATGTACACAAGTAGTGAAAAAGAAAAGCAGTCTTTCAATAGTTCAGTCACATTTTTTGCTGGTACTGGAGTCGTTTGTGATTTAGGGTAAATATGAGGAGGTTCAAGAGCCTGAGAGATATTGGAAAAAAACTGAGTAACAAAGCTCATTCAAATTTCAAGTTCAGGTTTATTTATCATTCGATTGTGCCAGTACAATCAGACGAAACAGCGTCCTTCAGTCCACGGCACCGAACAGTGCCAACGCACATACGATCATAATACATGTACATTGAAAATAAATATTGTTAGTAAATAGTGGAGTTTTGCAGAATTGTTTTCGCAATTCATAGTTGTTCAGCAATCTCACTGCAGTTTCTCAGCCTGGTGGTTCTAGCTCTCATGCTTCTGCATTTTTTTCCTGACTGGAGTAGGTAAAAAGTGCTGCCTGCAGGGTGGTAAGGGTCCTCATTGACTAGAATTCTGAACGACCGAAAGAGCTGCTCACACTTATCTATCCGAGACTCTCATATTTATGAAACGATATTTATTTAGTTATATATTTCAATACGTGTCCGGCATGTGTATTATTTGTCTGTATTGTTGTGATAGTACAGATCTATCACCAATGTACATAGTGTATATAGTTACTGTATCTAGACCGTGCTTACAGCGATTGGCTGAGAGCTAAGCCACACCTATTGTCTGGGCCTTAAAGGGTTGTGTCCCTAGCCAGGTCGGATCATTCCGGACCTGTAAAGAGCTCCTGTCTTTTGCTAATAAAAGCCTTGGTTTGATCAACAAGTCTTTGGTTCTTTCGACGAGCTCTACAATTGTTTTATGACTCGTGTATCTATGTGTTTTGTCAGATTGTACTTAGAACCATAGGACCTTACAGCACAGAAAGAGGCCTCTTCAGCCCTTCTAGTCTGTGCTGAACTGTTTTTATGCCTAATCCCATTGACCTACACCCAATCCATAGCCCTCCATACCTCTCCCATTTGTGGACCTGTCCAAATTCCTATTACATTTTAAAATTGAGCCCTCATTCACCACACCATCTGGAAGCTCATTCCACATCCCATCCACTCTCTGTATGAAAAAGTTCCCCCTCTTGTTTCCTTCAACCTTTCCCCTTTCACTCTTCACCATGTGCAATCTGATGTTAATAAAGTTGACGACTTGCATTAAGCAACGACCCTGGTATATCATGTTGATGGGGTAGAGGAAGGCCCCAGGGATGTTCTCTGCTGCTTTTATGGTCCACTGGATTGACCCCCGATCCGATGCTCTACAACAATTGTACCACACGGGACACTCTCGATAGAGCTAGTGTAGAAAGTTAACAGAATGGTTGCCGGTAGCCTTGCCCACCTCAGCCTTCTCAGGGAGTGCAGTCGCTGTTGCGCCTTCCTGACAAGTGAGGAGATATAGTGATCATGATAGGTCACTAATTAAGTGAATTCTGAGGAACTTGGTGCTTTCTACCCTCTCCGTAGAGGATGGGACACCTGACAGTTTCACACCCCTTCAGTTTTTTATTGGAGCTTCAGTCCAGATTTTTGTGTTCCAGATTCTGAAGTTGGACTTGAATTGTTTTTAAAAATGCGTCATTCTATTGCTATCTTACTATTCATATTTGGTAAAGTTATTTTTCCTCTAAATGCATGGCACAATGACTTTAATTGCATTGAAACACATCAGTGGACTGGTGACGTGACAACACAATGACAGAATGATACAAAATTCCCTTGTCCCTTGTCATTTCAGAAGCAATTTATTTTTTTTCCTCATGAAGGTAGCATCTTTTGGAGAAGCTGAAAGGCATAGTTGAAACTTTTATTTTAGGATTTAACAACTTGTACATTTCTTTGTTCAAAACCTTTGCAAATCCCAATTCAGTTTCTTGCCATCTAACCAAGTATCTGCCTGTTGGCATACTTGACTAATCCATGTCTAATCATACTCCGTAATGCAGCTTGAGATATTGTGCCTTGCCCGAGAGAGTCTTCAAGTTCTTAGGAATAACCATCTCCAACGACTTGATCCACGACATGCACATTGATGAGACAGTCAAGAAAGGGCACCATGATAAAATGGAGGAGCAGATTCAATGGGCCAATTGGCTACTTCTGCTCCTATATCTTCTGTGATCTTATGTGAAGATGAAGGACATTAGGCAGGGCCCCCTTGTCCCTCAACAACTTAATCGCAGCAACTTAAGGTGGGTGTAGCAGTTAGCGCAATGCCTTTACAGTGCTAGCGATCGGGACTGGACCTGAGTTGAATCCCGTGCTGGCTGTAAGAAGTTTGTACATTTTCTCCGTGTCTGCAAGGGTTTTCTCCCACCCTTCAAAACGTACCTGGGGGGGTGGGGTGTAGGTCAATAGGGTGTAAGTTGGGCAGCATGGACTCACAGGGCCGAATTGGCCTGTTACCGTGCTGTATGTCTAAATTTAACTTTTTTTTAAACTCATGATAATGATTAAGTGAGGAAGGCAAGTTGTATCATATGTTTTGGCTATGTCTTTCTTTCTTTAATTTCTGGCAAGGGGTATTTTGCACTTTATCGTTAGTTCTTAATATTAAATTGACTCCTAACCCTTTCATTGCTATTTCTGGAGTGAGTGGGCCGATGGATTTAATACTGACTTTTCCACAATCCTACGTCATGGCTTTTGCTTCCCTCATCACAAGAAGGGCCATTTTGCTGAGATGCTGCCCCTCCCATGCTCATACTCAGTGGTTGTCGGATGTGACGGCATGACTGTCTCTAGAAAAAAATTTGATGTTCTACTGTGATGGATCTTAGCTTTCTTTCTCTTTGGGGTCCTTTTCTCAATTCATTTCAAAACTTGTAGATTAATCATCTCTGCTATTTTTTATGATCCTATAGTTGACATTTTTAGTTATGCACTCCTTAACTTGGCCAGCAACCCTCATAAGGTGGGATTTGATCTGGAATATATGGTGGTTTTGTTACTTTCACTTTTTTCCATTTTGTAACATGGGTTCACGTGTATCTTGTTTATCATTACTTTATACTTGTAACGTGATATTAACTTACTTTATTATTAGTACTAGATGTACTTTGCATATATTAGAACCAATAAAAAGATTAAAAAACGAGAATAAGAACTCATGGTAGCACACCTTTGAAAGCATACTCACTGGGGGCATCACAGGGTGAGTTGAGAGCACTGCTCAAGATAGAAGAAGCTAAGGAAGGTACTGAACACAGTTCAGGACATCACATAAACTTCCCTCTCTCCATGGATTCTTTCAACATCTCCCACCACCTTGGAAAGGCAGCCGATACCCTCTCTTCTCCCACCTTCCATCAGAGAGAAGGATCAGGAATGCAAAAGCATGCACCAAAAGGCTTTAAATTTTAAAATTTAATTTCCAACATGGTAGAAGCCAATTCCATTGAAGCCCCTGCCGCCCAATTACACCCGGCACATTTTGGAGGGTGGGAGGAAACTGGAGCACCCAAGGAAAACAGGACACAGGGAGAACGTATAAACTCCTTCTAGACAATGCCGGATTCGAACCCAGGTTTCTGGTACTATAACAGCATTGCACTAACCGCTAAGATAACCATGCCGCCCATAGCTTAATGACAGGCTTTTCCCCCCAGCCATCAGGCTCCTGAATGAACCCAACAACCGTGTACTCATGCTGCCTTTGCTTGGTAGTAAATGATCTTTCTTTTCATTACACTCTGTAAATCATGTCCTTTATTTGGCTGTATGAATCTTGGTGATGTCTTGTTAGACTGCTCGCAAAGGAACCCTCCTCGCTATTACCAGTTGTACTGTTGCAAATAAATTTAAACGTAAGTGTGAGCGTTTTCATATTGTAAACGCATGAAGAAGTGATCTGGCTATTGGAGATATAATTAGAAGGTGCTGAAGGCTTCCTGTTCATGTCGGAGATGTAGATCGTGAGCTCAGGTTGCCAATGGAGTGAACAGGAGTCTGTGCGGGAGCACTGGAGGAGAATCCACAGACACTCAGTGTCTCTGAAGTGACTCTCTTTTGCTTCTCTTTCCCTTACAACAGGCAAAAATTAAAGTTTAACTTGTATGTTACATTTTCAATGTATTATTACATGACAATAAAAAGGAACCTTGAACCTAGGAAGATGGTAGTACAGTGGTTCCCCCCCCCCCAAATCTGTGGTTTTTCTTTCTGTGGTTTCAGTTAATCACAGTCAACCATGGTCCGAAAATATTAAATGGAAAATTCCAGAATTAAACAATTCATAAGTTTTAAATTGTGCACCATACTGAGTAGCGTGATGAAATCTCGCACCGTCCCGCTTGGGATGTAAATCATCCCTTTGTCCAGCATATCCATGCTGTGTACGCTACCCTCCCATTAGTCACTTAGTAGCCATTTCGGTTATCAGATCGACTGTCACAGTAAAAACAATGCTCGTGTTCAATTATAACATTAAAAATGGTTAAAATTGTTCTATTTTGTTATTAGTTATTGTTGTTAATCTCTTACTGTGCCTAATGTATAAATTAAAATTTATCATAGGTGTGTATGTATAGGATAAAGATACTATGTATAGGGTTCGATACTAACCATGGTTTCAGGCATTCACGGGGGGGGGGGGGGAGGGGTCCTCGGAACATGTTCCCCACAGAGAAGGGGGACTACTGTATGACAAATAATGTAATACCAGTTACAAAGACAGAACTATGGCTTCAAACGTTAGGTCTTAATTTTAAGTCTGTATTAGCAGGGAATATCAATAACCTCAATATGAACTCATTTATTACTTAGCTTTCTGTGGATCAAGACCTAACATAACAGCATTATATTTATGTGAATATATACTTAACTTTGCTTTATGAAGATATGCCTAACTACAATTCAGAGTTTCAGACAAAATAGAACTCTAGATATTTTACTATGTCTATCAGCCATTCATCAGAGATTTGATGAATCTAGTGCCTGCTATGTGTAAAGCTTCAGATGATAAATTATGTAATTATAATCTCCACGTCACTTATTCCTGGCCTAAAGGTAATTCACCAGTTGTTTAGAAATTGCTATTGGTTAAATATAATTTATTCAAGTAATTTCAACTGTCAAACCATATCAGTTTGACTATTAGAAAAATCTTGAAAGCAAAAAAGTAAACTAGTTGTTCAGAACATTGAGATACCTTGGCCTCTGGTTTGTATCTCATCTACCTTACCAATCACTGCACCTATATTGGTTGGATTGAAGAAATAAGGTTCCGCAAATACTTGATTCATCACATTTGTGAGTTCCCAAATAAATTAATATCAGGTATCGTTTATTTGTCGCAGTTAACACCATGCAATATTAAACCCAAGATAACATTCCCCTGACCCAGTACAATTTTCAGAAGCCAGATAATGTCCACTAAGAGACAGGTTACAGCTAGATGTTGTAAAATGTTGTAATCGGGATGGTCCACCTCAAGAATAATACTAATATTAAAAATACATTTTTCTCTTTTGCAAATTATTTGAGATTATTTTATTCAAAAATCAAAATTCTTTGATTGTCATGTAATAAAAAATGCAATATTATACAAAACTTCCTTGAGTCTACCGTAAGGCAAAGATTCACCATCAGCAGAAATTGCCAGGCACTCTTTACAGTCAGAGAAAGAGAAGCAAGAGAATCCCCCACGGAGTCAACGAGTGTCTGTGGATTCGCCTCCAGTGCTCTCGCACCCTCTGTAGACTTCAGTCCAAACCAATGACAACCCGAGCTCCAGTTCCAAACCTCAGACACGATCAGGAAGCCCCAAGTGCCCTCAGCACCCTCTCGCATCTTGGTTCACGGTAATGAAACATTTATTGTTTGCCAGGAATTAGTGCATCAGCTGTAACTATTAGAAATCTGGATGGGTGGGGGTGGAGTTATTGCAATTGCTGAACAACTCTTGAATCTCTTCTAATGAAATTGTTTGGCAGCAGCTCTCCAAAGTACTGAAATGAAATTGAACTGGCATGTTTTGCTGAGATTTAATGATTGATCCTTGGCTGATGCAGGCCATGACTTTTTCTGAGTTCTTCTCCACTCAATCTGTAAGCGATAATCATCATTCTGTAGAACAGGTTGAAGCAATTACTTTACAGCATAGCTGATGTAAATAAATGATCAGGTGAAATGAATGGAGTTATTCCCATTTGATATCAAGCAACACTTTTGACCCTGAAGGAATCCTTTTTAGAAGATCCATCCTATATCTTATACAATACACAAAAGTGCTGGAACAACTCAGTAGGTCAGGCAGCATCCATGGAAAGCAATCAATGTTTTGGGTTTGAGCCCTTCATCGAGGAGGTAATCTGAATGATACCTTCGGGTTGATACCTGATGAGGAGCTCAAGCCCAAAATGTCAACTGCCTGTAGGCAAATTTGAAAGAATATAGTTTGATTCCCTCACCCAAATCATTTCCTTTTGATGCCATATTTCATCTTGAATGTTACAGTACCAAAAAAGGTTGCAAAGTAACGAATTAGCAATTTTATTAGAATGAAGTAATCTCATTGAGAAAACAAGCAGGCACCACAAATCATTTAGAGATCTTTAAAATACCATCATTTGTAACAAAGGAAAATGACAAGATTTGTAAGTTTTGTTTAATTTTAATTCCACCCATGTATTTTCTGCATGTTATGCAGCAGGCTATGATAGAAGTGTTTCCATTGGAAAGTTAATATGCAGTTGAATATTTACTCACGAAGGCTAATGGCATTGTGTAAACGCACGTTCTGTGATAACTAGCTGTATGCAGCTTAAATATTTTTGTAAATGAGCCAATGTTGCAAGGATATTAAATCAGCTCATGGGAGGAAATAATGCAGATCATCAATTCCTTTATATCGCTGTTTGAAATGAAACAAAACTACAAAATTTATTTCCAAATTACTTTTAATGGAACCTATAAGCCACTTTAAATCATCCCATGTGTCAAACGTGTCGTCCATCACCCCTCTCCGTAATTTATTATCATGCAATGGGAGGTTTGTAATTCCGAGTACATATCAACTAACTGGCCACGTCTTTTGAAAGCAATTTAGCTATTTGCAGTATTAATGTCTTTCCTCTGCAAGATGTCATATTGATAATATTTCTTGTGATAGGATCTTCAATCTGAACAAAACAAACTGTGTAAATATGTGGGTCGACCTGGCTAAAGAAAATTGCAAAATTAGATTAAAAAGTATGTGTGTGAGCATTGGAAAAGATTTAAATAAATAATGCATAATTTATAATACTATGTATTCGCTAAAGGAAGGAGAATATGATGGGGAATATAGTGCCACAATGCACAGGAGATTTTTATGTTAGATTAAAGGAAGGGGTTACTTTGGTCTGGAATTTACTCATGTGCTTCACTGGTCACTTATGAAAAGATCCTGCATCAATGGTTACACATTTATGGTTAATGTTTATTAGTCAAGATCAACAGGTTTGATAAAGATGAAACAAATGGACTGTGAAGTTTTGTTTTCTCCACACAGATGCTGCCTGATGTGTTGAGTATCCTCAGCAGTTTCACATTTCAAGCAATGTTTTTGCTTTAGGAATAAACATGTTGCTTGAGTCTGGAGGCCATGTGGATCAGCCATTCTCACCCCCTTAGGGCTCTGCTCAATTTATGGGCTCTCTTCACTGTGAAGCCATGAAGATTTGTTGGTTTCTTCCATACTTCTCCCCTGCCAACTACATTAAAAAATTAAACATTTTATGATTTTGTTCTGTGGCTCTCCCCTTAAATGTGCTGTGGCCCCTTAGGGGTGCTGTATGACTGATATGGATCACTAAAACATTCAATAACTTGTCACTTAAGAAATTAATACATAAAATTGGAGCTCATAGGATTATAAATAATTGGTTAATGTCATATTGTGAATTGTTAAGAGGCATCCCTAACGTCGAAGTACTCGAGATGGCAGAGGTCGACAGCATCGAGTCCACGCTGCTGAAGATCCAGCTGCGCTGGGTGGGTCACGTCTCCAGAATGGAGGACCATCGCCTTCCCAAGATCGTGTTATATGGCAAGCTCTCCACTGGCCACCGTGACAGAGGTGCACCAAAGAAAAGGTACAAAGACTGCCTAAAGAAATCTCTTGGTGCCTGCCACATTGACCACCGCCAGTGGGCTGATATCGCCTCAAACCGTGCATCTTGGCGCCTCACAGTTTGGCGGGCAGCAACCTCCTTTGAAGAAGACCGCAGAGCCCACCTCACTGACAAAAGGCAAAGGAGGAAAAACCCAACACCCAACCCCAACCCACCAATTTTCCCCTGCAGCCGCTGCAACCGTGTCTGCCTGTCCCGCATCGGACTTGTCAGCCACAAACGAGCCTGCAGCTGACGTGGACTTTTACCCCCTCCATAAATCTTCGTCCGCGAAGCCAAGCCAAAGAAAGAAAAAGAAAAGAAAGAGGCAGAAAAGATTATGGGACCAAAAAGGAATATGCTGGAGGTATCATCAGGTCAGACCACATGAGTGGAGGATGAAAGAGTGAATGTTCCAGGTGAATGACCATTCGTCAAGATTGATGATCAGCTCTGATGAAGGATCATTGGTCTGAAATGTTAATTCGATTTCTCTCCACATAGATAATAAGAATGAGATATACAACTCATATGTATGACCTCATTCAAACCCTCTGTGACCCTACTATTTATTTAACAATAATATTTCATTATTTTTAATATTTAAGTTCAAAGTTCAAGACCAGCTGAGAAGTCGGACTTCTCGAAAACTCTTGTGTGCGTAAGCTCCACAGCGGCAACAAGCAACCACATAAAAGTCACGGATCTACTGTTGGCAAATGGGATGGGTCAAGTGACGGAGGTTAGTGTTGGCGAGCACTTCGGGTCCAGTGATCATAATGCCATCAGCTTCAATGTCATTATGGAAAGAGAGAAGCCAGGGCCAAGGGTTGAGGTTTTTGATTGGGGAAAAGCTAGATTTGAGGAGATGCGAAAGGACTTGCAGGGTGTGCATTGGGACAATTTGTTTTATGGGCAGGATGTAGTAGAGAGATGGAAGTCTTTTAAAGATCAGATTTTGAGAGTGCAAAAGCTTTATGTTCCTGTTAGGTTAAAAGGAGGGGCAAAAGGTTAGAGAGATCCGTGGTTTTCAAGGAATATTGGAAACTTGGTTCGAAGAAAAAGGGAGGCGTACATTAGATATAAGAAGCATGGAGTTAAGGAGTTGTTTGAAAGATACATTGAATGTAAGAGGAATCTTAAGAGAGGAATTAGGAAAGCTAAAAGAAGGTACGAGGAAACTATGGCAAGCAGGGTGAAAACTAATCCAAAAGAGTTCTACAAATATGTTAATGATAAGAGGAAAGCTAGAGACAAAATTGGTCCCTTAGAAAATCAGAGTGGAAAACTGTGTGTGGAGCCTAGAGAAATGGGGGAGATATTGAACAGTTTCTTTTCTTCGGTATTCACTAAGGAGAAGGATATTGAGAGATGTGAGATAAAAAAAAGCAAATTGGGTAAATATGGGGAATATAGAGATTACAAAAGGTGTAGTTTTAAGGCTTTTGAAGAATATAAAGGTGGATAAGTCTCCGGGACCAGACGGGATCTTCCCCAGGACATTGAGAGAAGTGAAGGAGGAAATAGCAGAGGCTCTGGCGGTAATTTTCCAAATGTCATTAGATATGGGGATAGTGCCGGAGAATTGGCGCATTGCGCATGTGGTTCCGTTATTTAAAAAGGGTTCAAGGAGGAAGCCTGGCAACTATCGGCCTGTAAGTTTGATGTCTGTGGTAGGTAAATTAATGGAGAAAATTCTTAGAGATAGTACTTATAAACATCTGGATAGACAGGGTCTGATCAGGAGCACTCAACATGGATTTGTGGGAGGAAGGTTATGTTTGACCAATCTGAGTGAATTTTTTGAAGAGGTGACTAGGAATGTGGATGAGGGTAGCGCAGTGGATGTTGTCTATATGGACTTCAGTAAGGCCTTCGATAAGGTACCACATGGAAGGTTAGTTAGGAAGGTGCAGTCTTTAGGTATAAATTTTAAGATAGTCAAATGGATTGAACATTGGCTGAAAGGGAGAGGCCAGAGAGTGGTAGTGGATAATTGTCTGTCAGGTTGGAGGCCGGTGACCAGTGGTGTGCCTCAAGGATCTGTATTGGGCCCATTGTTGTTCGTTATATACATTAATGATCTAGATGATGGGGTGGTGAATTGGATTAGTAAATATGCAGACGATACTAAGATAGGTGGAATAGTGGATAATGAAGAAGGTTTTCAAGGATTGCAGAGGGATTTGGGCTGCTTAGAAAAGTGGGCTGAAAAATGGCAGATGGAATTTAATGCTGATAAGTGTGAGGTGCTTCATTTTGGTAAGAAGAATCGGAATAGGACATACGTGGTAAATGGGAGAGCATTGATGAATACAGAAGAGCAGAAAGATTTAAGAGTAGCGGTACATCGTTCCCTGAAGGTAGAAACTCACGTGAATAGGGTGGTGAAGAAGGCTTTTAGTATGCTGGCCTTTATCAATCATTGCATGGAATATAGGAGTTGGGAGGTGATGTTGAGATTGTATAAGACGTTGGTGCGGCCTAATTTGGAGTTCTGTGTGCAGTTCTGGTCGCCTAATTATAGGAAGGATATAAACAGAGTGGAGAGAGTGCAGAGAAGGTTTACCAGAATGTTACCTGGGTTTAAGCATCTAGAGTATAGGGAGAGATTGGACAGATTAGATCTTTATTCTTTGGAGCGTAGAAGGTTGAGAGGGGATTTGATAGAAGTATTTAAGATTATGAAAGGGATAGACAGAATGGATGTGGATAGACTATTTCCGTTAAGAGGAGGAAAGATTAAAACAAGAGGACATGAGTTAAGAATTAAGGGGCAGAGGTTTAGAGGTAACATGAGGGGGAACTTCTTTACTCAGAGAGTGGTAGCCGAGTGGAATGACCTTCCGGGAGAAATAGTGGCGGCGGAGTCAATTGTATTATTTAAGAAAAGGTTGGACAGGTCTATGGATGAGAAGAAGATGGAGGGTTATGGGCATTGTGCAGGGAGGTGGGACAAGAAAGGGGTGTTTGGTTCGGTGCGGACTAGAAGGGCCTAATGGCCTGTTTCCGTGCTGTAATTGTTATGTTATAAGTGTAAGAAAAGAATTTTTTTGTGCTTTTTATTTTATATGAAAAAAATTTTCATTAATAAACTCAAAATTTACCTGTTTATTCTCCTTAAATTTTAATTTTAAACGTACTGCCCGGGAATCCGGACTGACCCAATCTCTGAGCAGTCTGGATGTAAGGGCTGCTGGGTGCATGTATCATTTATCTGTATGTGTGTTTGCAGTGTGTTGCACAGAGGAGAATGCTGTTTTGACAGGTTGAAATTGTACAATCAGATGATTTAAATAAACTTGAACTTTATTGTCGTAAACATTGTACAATGTACCTATGCACCAAAATACTTGGTTCCTAAACATGTACTTGTAAAGAAAAGCTCTACTTGAATTAAATTAAACGAGACAATAAATGAATAAGAGATAATAAATGTTCACTAATACTAGTGTAAAAAATATCTGGCAACAGATCAGACAGTGCTTTTGCACAGTCATAGCAATCCATAATTAGTGTACCAAGCTAAGGTTCGAGTCTGATAGCTGTTTGAAAATAACTATTCTTGAACTTGCAGATAAAACACACAGAGAAATGCTGGAGGAACTCAACCGGTCTTGCAGCGTCCATAGGCGGTAAAGATATATTACCAGCATTTCAGGCCTGAGGCATGAGCCCTTCAAGGTAAAAGCAAAAAACAGGCAAGCATCTTATTTAAAGATGAGAGAGAGAGCAGGAGGAATGGGAGGGGGGGGGGGGGGGAAGAGTCTAGATTTAATCTTTATTTAGTCTTTAATTAAGATGCCTTATTGTTCTTTGCTTATACCTTGAAGAATGGCTCAGCGTGAAACATCGGTAATATATCTTTACCTCCTATGGATGCTGCAAGACCAGCTGAGTGCCTCCAGAATTTCTGTGTGTGTTTTGCTACAATCTCAGCATCTGCAGACTTTCACATTTCACTTGAACTTGGAGGTGCTGGTTTTCCAGGCTTCTGTATCTTCTACCCAAAGGAAAAAGAGGCTGTGATCAGGGTAATGGTTTATGGTTTTAGTTGCCTTCTTGAAGCAGCACCTCAATTGGATGTCTGTAATGGATGGGAGGTCACAATCTGTGATAGATTGGCTATGTTTTCTACTTTCTGTGGCCTTCTGCATTCCTGGGCACTTGAAATGCCAAGCCAGTTGTGATGCCAACATACCTTCCACACTGCATAGGTAGAAGTTTGATGGAGTGTCTGAAGACATGCCAAATCTCCTCAGACTCCCTTGGAGAGTAGAGGTGTGGATGTGCCTTCTGCATGGTTGCCTTGATGTGCTAGTTCCAGGAAAGGTCGTCTGAAATATGGACTCCCAGATCCTCCCTTATGTCTATTAACAACATTTTCTGTTGTTATTTCAGCTTTCCAGCATCTACAGGTATTTTTCTTTTATTTTTGGTTTTTGTTTGTGTTTTGCAAGATGTAACTAGAAGGAGAGCACATAGTTAGGTGGGCTTCAGCTAAAATAGTATTTTACAATGTCTTAAATGATGGAACTGAATGGAATGTATTTACAGAATACAAGGCAGGCAGGAAATTAAGATATGAAGAAGGTCCACTGGAAATTAAGAAATGTGGACAGGAATGTGGAGGATTCACTTTGGAGAATCAAATCACAAAGTACAATATTTTTAAATGGTTTGAGAGACTGGGAAATATTTGTATGCAGTGTGATCTTGCACATGAATCACAGAAAGGTAATAAACAGTCACAGCAAGCAATTTTGTAATTGCCTTTGTAAAGGCTGTCGGTGCCGCAGCCAAGACCAGCATTAATTGACCGTCTCCAGTGGCCCTTGGCAAGATGGTGGTGGGTTTATTCTTGAACCATTTTAGACCTTGTGCTGATTGTGCTCCCACAGTGCTGGGCTGTGGGACTTAGAACCAGCATCAGTGATATGTTTCCACATCAGGATGATGCGTGACTTAGAGCAGCCATTCTCATGGGGGCCACAGAACAATTAAATAAAAGCCTTGGTTTCTTTTCACCTCGTGTATTATAATTTTTAAAATGCTTTGTTATGTCATCGGTAGGAGAGAAGTATGGAAGAAACCAAAAGTTGATTGCTTCATATGGAGGGAAGGGGACCTAGGTCGGGGGGTGAGGAAATCTAGTCAACAAAATGTTGAGCATGGCTGACTTAGAGTTGTTTCCATGTGTCTTATCTATCTATTGACAGAGTTCATTGGTTTACAAAGTGTTGTTCAAATAGCCAAGTATGGCATTTTGTTGATGGCACACACTGCAATTATGGTGCATCAGTTGTGGATTAAATGAACAACATAATAAGTGGCTGTTAATCAAGTGGACTGCTTGATCCTGGAAGGGGTCAAGGTTCCTGAGTGTCATTGGATTTATGTTCATCCAGGAAACTACAAAGTATTCCTACGTGCTCCAGAGTTGTGGCTTGTAAATGGTGCAAACAGACTCTGATTGGTTTTTAATTTTTAAAAAAATTTAGACATACAGATAACAGGCCATTTCAGCCTATAGGTCCATGCCGCCGAATTTGCACCCAAATGACCTACAACCCCCATTTTTTGGAGGGGGGGAAGAAAAAAACTGGAGCACCGGAGGAAACTCACACAGACACGGGGAAAATGTTCAAACTCCTTACAGACAGCACAGGATTCGACTTGCCATAGTGTGTTTTTGGCAGTATACTTTCTGGTCAAAGGTGAATTTGTTAATAGGGTATTCTGTGAAGACAGTATGATCAATGCAGGTGGGTAGACCCCCTGATCAGTGTCTGGCATTTCCATAGTGTTAATGCAACTTGTATCTTGTCATCTCCCTCACCTCCATTCAAGGCCCCAAACAGTTTCTCCATATCTTGAAGAAGAGCTTAGGCCTGAAATGTCAGTTATATATCTTTATCTCCTATGGACGCTGCGATTCCGGCTGAGTTCCTCCAGCATTTCTATGTTTTTAAGGCAAAGAAGGAGCAGATCAAGTGCGGCATGGCTGGCATAGAGGTTAGCACAACACTCTTACAGTGTCAGCGACCGGGACTGGGGTTTGAATCTGGTGCTGTCTGTGTGGATGTTCTCCCCGTGTCTGCATGGGTTTCCTCCAAGTGCTCCTGTTTCTTCCCCACCCCCTTCCCAAAAACATACCAGGAATTGTCAATCAATTGGGTGTAGTTGGGTGCATGGACTCATGGGCCAGAAGGGTCTGTTACCGTGCTAACAAAATTAAAATTCAATTCAATTCAATTAACTTTCTGCAAGTCGCTAAAGTATTTTTGTGGTTTTGTAGAACATTGATGAATTCACACGCAGAGTAAGGTGTACGCTTTTGGTGTCCACACCCAAGGGAAAATGAACTTACTGATGTGACAAATGTTCACTTTGGCTGGAGGGGATGGTCCTTTGAGAAGCGATTGAGTTGACTTGCTCTGTATTCCCCGGAGTTTGAAAAAACGAGAGATGATCTCATGGGAATGTTAAATATATTTAATGTTTTTCCCAGTTGCTGAAATTGGAGTTAAGAAGTTATGGTCGCAAATGAAGCAGAGAAGTTTGGAGGAACTGTTTACATTTCATTTAATTCTTTATCCCACTTGGTTCATTTTTTTAAAATTTGGTCAAGGAGATAAGTCATTGATAGGCTTTGGATTCTATAGGTGTTTTAATACTTAGCATGAAATACTCATGGTGTTGCAAAGAAAGTGAGCATTTCCCACAAGGTGACTTGTTACGCTAAAAATAGTGGAGACAGGAGAATTCAAGGCTTCTGTATTTATCAAGCACACTGGAACTTAATTGTTCCTTAGTTTCGTACCAGGCAGATTGACACTAGTCTGGTGTATAACAAGCAGTTCCTGACTCCATTGTTGCTGACAGATTCCAGACTCTAATTGGCATCTCTTCAGAATAATCGCAGCCTCAAATTTTCCCCAAACACAATCCATTCTCTTGGCAGTTCCCCCCCCCCCCCCAATTGTTGTTCATTGAGCAATTATGTACCCATTTGTGTCAGGAAACATTATCCCACAGGACATACGGGCTGGTGAAGAACAGATTTGGACTCGATATTTGAATCAATTAGCAAAACATCAAAGTACTTTTCAGACTTTAACACTTAATATTTCAGCTGTAGTGAGTAAAAGAGAAAAGGTGCAGGCAATCCTTTTAGACATAAAGCACAGTAACAAGTCTTTTTGGCCCACGAACCTGTGCTACCAAATCATACCCAATTGACCTACAACTCCCGGTACATTTTGGAGAGTGGCAGGCACAGGGAGAATGAACAAACTCCTTACACAAAGGGATTCGAACCCCAGTCCCAATCCCTGGTGCTGTAACAGCATTGTGCCATCCTCCATGCTAAATGTGCTGCCATACTATTTTTTCCAAATAGCTTTTGAATACACATTGGCCTCGATCTTTAAGTTCAAAGAAGTGGAAAAAGTAAATTAAAAGCTCATAATAAAGTCTATATTTAAAATGGTTCACAAGGAGATTGTTAGTGAGATGCAATCTGGACTGTCAGAAGAAAATCTAATTATTACAGATAGATGTTATTCACTCAACAAATTACAATAGGGCAATATTTTAAATATTAATGCTAGATATTTTCTTAAGACAGAATGCCAATTCATAAAAGATTCTGTTATAAATTTAGCAGTGTAAAGGCCTCTTTGCAATCGATCAGGAGAAGTAATGAGGATTTATGTTTGTCCTTGACATTTTATTCATTGAGACATCACCAACAAGATCAGCATTTATTATCCACCCTCAATTGCCCCAAACTGGATCTGCAGCTGAGATTCAACCACACTGGTGGATTTTGAGAAAATATATAACAGACTGCAGAAGGAGAACAGATTTGCTTCCCTGAAGAAAATTTGAAGGACATTAGAGAACTTGATTACTGCGTTTCACAAATTCCAAATTTATTTAATCAGAATCAGAATTTATTGTCATGAACAAGTCACAAAATTTGTTTTGTGGCAGCGACACAGTGTAAACATTCATATAAACCACCTTACAAAAATAAACAAAAATTGTGCAAGAAAAAGTCAAAAAGTAAGGCAGTGTCTGTGGCTCATCGATCATTCAGGAATCTGATGGCGGGGGAGGAGCTGTCCTTGTGCCACTGGGTGTTCATCTTCAGGCTCCTGTATCTTTCCTGTATCTGTCTGTACCAGACAGTAATGCAACCAGCCAGAATGGTTTCCATGGAACACCTGTAGAAGTTTTCGTGAGTCTTCGGTGACATACAGAATCTCCTCAGGCTCCTCACTGTCAAGTGTTCTTCATGATTGCATCAACATGGAGGCCCCAGCACAGATCCTCAGAGATGTTGACACCTGGGAATTTGAAGTTCTTGACCCTCTCCACTGCTTACCCCTTGATGAGGACTGGTTCATGTTCTCCTGACTGCCTCCTGTAGTCTACAGTTCTCTCCTTGGTTTTGCTAACCTTGAGTGCAAGGTATTTAGTGTGGTACCACTCAACTACCCAATGTACCTCCCTCGTGTACATTTCCTCAATGTTTTTTGTGATTTTGTCAATAACCGTGGTGGCATTGGAAAATTTGTAGATGAAAGAAATGCTGCAGAACAAGTGGAACTGGAAGAATGGAATGGAGGTGAGGATTCTGTATAATCACCTTGGGGGGGTGGAAGAAGCTGTCCTTGTGCTGCCATGTGCTTGTCTTCATTCTCTTATACCTTTTTCCCCGATGATAGCAGAGTGAAGAGGGGATGGCCTGGGTGGAGAGGGTCCTTGATGATAGAGGCTTCTTTCTTAAGATATCGCCTGGAGTGAAGTCTGGTGCTGAAGGCCGAATGAACAAACCCCTTGAGTTTATTCTTGTCCTGAGCATTGGCATTTCCATAGCAGACAGTGATGTAACCAGCCTCAATGCTGTCCACCTGTAGAAGTTTGCGAGAGTTTTCAGTGACCTAACTAATCTCCTCAAACTCCTCACAAAGTATAGCTGCTGGCGAGTCTTTATGATCATAATTGATGCCATGGTGAGATTTTAACTCAGATCACCAAATTATTTGTCCAATAACTTAACCACAATACTAACTTATCCAATTGAAGATGGCTGCCTCCCTGAAAGAGCTCCAGTCTGTGTCTCAAAGCAGTCCTCTAGCACTGCTGTGACCCACTCCAGCCACGTCCTGATCTCACTGCAATCTTGCTTCATTTGTTTTGCAAGCAGTCTGTATGCTAAGGTCAGCAGGATTGATGTATGATCCAAGTATCCAAGGTGAGAGTGAGGGGAAGCCTTTTGTGCACCAAGAATGTTGCTGTACACCTGATTCAGGGTGTTCTCTCCTCTGGCCATTCCAAAGGAGGACATGGTTATAGGTTACCATATATTACCATACACACTCACACACACACACACACACACACACACAGTATGTTTTTAAAAGAAAACTTTTATAAGATTTAAATGGTATTGCAAAAATAACAAATTCAAACACACTGAGTATATATAGACCCATGACAATGTCCTCCTTTGGAATGGCCACCCTAAGAGTTAACATGCTATTGGAACTATCGTTTTCAGATTGGGGTGGTTGAAATTGCCAGCTACAATCATGGCACCAACAAGGTAGGACGTCTGGGCTTCACAGATGGGCTCCTTCATCCTCATTAGCAATGGCAGATCGTAAACAGCAGTAAACAGTGTGGGCGTGAATTCCCTGGGCAAGTAAAAGGGTCTGTATTGCACCATCAGGTTCTCTCTCTCTTCTGAGCAGAAAGTCTTTACCACTGAAATATTTATGCACCATTACTCACTAATGTAAATGCACAGACCCCCTTCTTCAGTCTTGCCCAGATGCAGCAGCATCTCAGTCTCCCCTGAAGGTGGTAAGGCCATCTAGCTGAATGGCTGAGTCTGGAATGATGTCATGTTTCACTAAGTGATGCCATCAACATACTCTAACAATAAATTTGAACATTAAAATATCCTAAATCTGTCAACACAAGAATGAGGGTTCATTGCTTTATGCATCACCCCAGTAATGTAAAATATCAACATCTTACTGTATATACTCATGTAATTGTCGAAGTTTTTGGGTTAAATTGGGGGGGGGGGGTCAACTTTTACAAAAAATTCAAATGAAAATAAATTGATGAGCTCATCATTAAGTCCAGGAAATGTTATGTTCTCCTTACATCTAGGACAAGAGGGCACAACTTCAGGATTGAAGGACGTCTGCTGAGAAGAGAGAAGTAGAGGAATTTCTTTGGCCAGAGGGTGGTGAATTTGTAAAATTTGTTGCCACAGGCAACATTGGGTATATTAAAGGGAGAGATGGATGGGTTCTTGATTAGCCAGGGCATCAAAGGTTATGGGAAGAAGGCCAGGCAGTGGGGTTGAGTGTGAAAATGGATCAGCTCATGATTAAATAGCAGAGCAGACTCAATGGGCTGAATGACCTATTTCTGCTCTTACATCTTATGCTCCTGTTGGAAACTCAGTAGCTAAGTGGTCCTGAGTGTTCCAAGAGTTGCCGCCACATCTGTATTATCTGGGATTCCCAATAGCATCGTGAAAAAGGACTAGTCATGGAAATATTTCAGGGTACATTATCATGCAGTGTGCACTTGTTCATTTTCATCGCACAGAATGCATGAATTGTTTCCTTTTTAACGGCAACTTTTTAATGGAACTTCAAAACCATTCAATTTTCCAAAGACGGTGACTTTTCTTGAGTGAACCTGAGCGCTGATTGATTCGCTGAAAAGATTATTGTTACCTTTACCTGCATTGGCCTCTGAACAGTTTAGCAGTTTTATATTAAAATAAGTTGAATCACAAAACATTTTCTTCAAATTTTGGAGCATGAATTTTGAATGAGGTCTCAGGGACCAAACCGGATTAAATCAAAACCAGACAACTATGACACTGACATGATATTGCAGAGAAATGGGGCGGGTGGCAATGTAGCTTGTTTATTTCCAAAAACCCTCAATTTGGAGCGATGTTTAAACATGTCCAATAGGTGTGGAATCAGTCACATGTTACACGTGGAGATGAGTGCACTTTTTATTCCCTCATTTTGGTAGTATCTGCAGATCAGTCAGCATTTCAGATGCTGTTGGATAATAACTAAAAGAGATACCCTAATTGCTGGACTTTAAACCGAGCAGTTAATAAAACCCTTGTGGTGGTTTATTATGGAAGAGTGAACTAGTGAGTTGCTGAGGTCGCTTTAGAACACTTCACATTTAGCAGATGGAAAAGGAGCGTGTCTGATGATGTAAGAGTGACTAATGTTATGGAGGGCGATCCATTGAATGAGGAGGTTGGGGAGGGGTGTGTTAGGGAGATAAGGATTTGATCCTTGGTCATGGGAGCATCCATTGAGATAATGAATATTCAGGATCAAGTAACTGATGGACCCACTGAGACCCTGCAGCTTCTCATTGTTAGTAGGCAGTCTTTGAAGCCCTGCAAAATGATGGGGTGAATGAATACTACATGGCTAAGAAAATGGAAGACATCTTACAAACACTGATATGAACAGTGTTGCCATCAGAATCAGAATTTATTATCATGAACATGTCATGAAATTCGCTGCTTTGCAGTAGCATTCCAGTGCAAATATTCATATCAACCCCCTTACAAAATAAATTTTAAAATGTCAAGTCAAAGTAAGGCAGTGACTGTGGTTCATTGATCATTGAGGAATCTGATGGCAGTGGGGAAGAAGCTGTTCTTGTGCTGCTGGGTGTTCGTCTTCAGGCTCCTGTATCTTTTTCCCAATGGGAGCAGAGTGAAGAGGGCATGGGCTGGGTGGTGAGGATCCTTGAGGGTAGAGGCTACTTTTTAAGACACTGCCTCTTGTAGATTCCCCCGTTGGAGAGGTCTGGTGCCTATGATGTTGCAGGCCAAGTTAACAACCCTCTGGAGCTTTATCTTGTCCTGAGTGTTGGTATCTCTATACCAGACAGTGATGCAACCAGCCAGAATGGTTTCCATGGTACACCTGTAGAAGTTTTCGAGAGTCTTCGGTGACATACAGAATCTCCTCAGGCTCCTCACTGTCAAGTGTTCTTCATGATTGCATCAACATGGAGGCCCCAGCACAGATCCTCAGAGATGTTGACACCTGGGAATTTGAAGTTCTTGACCCTCTCCACTGCTTACCCCTTGATGAGGACTGGTTCATGTTTTCCTGACTTCCTCGTGTAGTCTACAGTTATCTCCTTGGTTTTGCTAACCTTGAGTGCAAGGTATTTAGTGTGGTACCACTCAACTAGCCAATGTACCTCCCTCGAGTATGTTTCCTCATTGTTGTTTGTGATTTTATCAATAACCGTGGTGGCATTGGAAAATTTGTAGATGAAAAAAATGCTGCAGAACCAGTGGAACTGGAAGAATGGAATGGAGGTGAGGATTCTGTATAATCCCTCTTCTCTTGGTCTCAAGCACAAAGAATGACTTTGTTCCTTCAGTTCTCACCTCTCTCTGCAAATTTAAGCATGTCTGTTTGCTAAATTTTCCCAGTTCCAATAACCAATCAGAACTGAAACACACCTTTTCTTACTCCACAGATGCTCACCAGGGCAACTGGAATACACCAGTATTTTCCCACTATTGTTGGACACTGACATGAGAGGCATCAGATGCTGAGTAGAAACGAAAATTGGCAGGAAAACATTTTTAGGTCAGTTGAACTCACACAATGTGTAAGTATCATTAAGTGATTAAACATTCAATTAAAGTTAATGTAATGTTTCTTCAACTTCCAACGTAATACAGCAAATCTATAATTATGTTTGTGTTCAGCTTGAAGTTGTCTCTCACAATCCCCAATTTTTTTTCAGGAAGCAAATGCAGGATATAAATTGCAAATTCAGGTCTTGTAATTACATCAGCAATTCTTGGCCCAAAACCGCAAGAAGAGTTGGAACGAGAATATCAAGGAATGCAAAAATTAATAGTTGAAGATAGAATACACTTGTCAATTCGAAGGAGTTGAAAAATTTGTGTATCATTTGTATTCAATATTATTTTTGGACACAGTACGAGCTATGATTTAATTGTTTAATTTATTATAATTATAGAATTTGATATCCTATATGAAATAAGTTACATAATAATTGTTTATGCTTCTAAATTACAATTGATATGATTTGATTTATGTTATCATTAGTTTACCTTGTTGAACTCAATAAAAATATTTTTAAAAGAAAGGAATGGTTGAAAATTGATTTGCAAAGTCAGAAGTGGGGTATCTGGAGTTTTGGTTAAATTTGGGGTTGGGGGCTGGTGGTTGGTTAATGGAAACCAGAGAAGTTGATGTTCATGCCATCCAGTTGGAGGGTGCCCAGTCGGAAGATGACGTGCTGTTACTCCAATTTACAGGTGGTCTCAGTCCGGCAGGGCATGATCTCATGGACAGACATGGGTTGGGAATTGAAATGGGTGGTCACTGGGAGATCCACAAAGCTAAGGTCCTCAATGAGGTGATCTCCCTGTCTTTCTGATATCGAGGCAACCACAACGGGAGCACCAGACCCAGTAGACGAGCCACACGTGACTAGAAAGGACTGTTTGGGGCCCCAAATGGTGGTGAGGGAGGAGGCGTAGGAGCAAGCGGAGCATCTCCAGCAGTCACAGGTTGGTGCCAAGGTGACGATGGATGGGGAGGGAGGGGTGGGCAATGGACACGGAGGGAGCTGTCCCGTGCAAGGCAGAGAGCGGAATGTGCTTCTGATGGGGAGATGGCAGAGAGGGACCTCTTGCAATGATGGCTCCTCGGGGCAAAAAGAGGTGTCACGTGACCTGAGCCCGGGACCAGGGAGGGGGTCACGTGGGAGCGATCGTCACGTGACCCGTCGGTGAACCGCCGAGGAGCGTGAGCGGTTGGGGCGGGGGGTGTGACATCTCGGTTGCAAGGAGCGGCGACAGGCGAGTGGGTGGGTGGGTGGGGGGAGGGAGGGAGCCCGCGGGCCCACCCGGCCGGCCGGCCGGCCGGCATCTCCAGCCGCCGCGTCGCTGCCGGGTGGCGACCGGGAAGGCCGGCAGCGTCCCGTCCGCCCGAGCAGCAGCACCCTGCCCCCCTCCCGCCCCTCCGGCCCGGCTGCGCGTGTCCCCACCCTAAGCCCTGCCAGTGGGGCCGTCACCCTCTGGCCGCCCGTATCCGCGACCCGGGCTTCGCTGGGCGCTGGTGCGTTTCAGATGCGGGATGTCGGCCATCGCCAGTGTTGCTCACTGTCTGGGTAGAATAATACAGCACGGTGCAGGCCCTTCGGCCCTCAATGTTGTGCTGACCCATGTATCCACTAACCCTCTGTTGTCCTTTCATCCATGCGCCTGCCTAAGGGTCTTCTAAGTGCCTCCACCACCATCCCCGGCAATGAACTCCAGGCCCCCACAACTCTCTGTTACCCCTACACTTCTCTCCCTGAACTCTGTACATAGGTCCTCTCTGTTTGCTGACAGGTGCTGGCTGTCCACCATATCTATCTATACCTTTAATAATCTTGGGAGGTCTCTCTCTGGCTATGCGTCTGTGCATAGTGGATGAAGAACAGGCCCTTTGGCCCTCGATGTTGTGCCGACCCATATATTTCCTTAAAAAATAGTATTAAATCCTCCCTACTCCGGAACCCTCTATTTTTCTTTCATCCATGCGTCTAAGAGTCTCTTAAATGCCCCTAATGTTTCATCTTGAAGGGTTGTTGACCATATACAGTGGTTCCCCCCACCCCCCCTTATCTGCAGTTTGTTATCTGCGATCTGAAAATATTAAATAGAAAATTCCAGAAATAAACCCTCTGAGACGTTTGTGTGCCTCAATCTCCGGGTATAGATGGTTTCCAACCCTCTGAGATGTTAAATACTTCACTTTCTGGGGGTCTTGAACCCTTTGAGATGTTTGCTCAATTTCTGTGTGTATATGTGGTCGACAACCTTCCAACGTGTTTGTAGTCCTCCATTTCTATCTGCTGTTCATCTACTTTGCTGTACCTGCAGTGCAACCCTCTTGAAGAAGGGTTCGGGCCCAAAATGTTGGTTATGTATCTTTAACTCCTATGGACACTGTGTGACCCGCTGAGTTTCTGCAGCATTTTTGTGTTTTTACTATAATTACACCATCTGCAAATCTTTGTGTTTCACTTCATACAATCCCCTGAGATAATTGTGTGCCTTCATTTCTTTCTGTCTGGTAGACTACCCTTCCAAGATGATGTGTTCTTCTCCTTTGTTTGCTAGTACCTTTTATGTATCTGATTTACAACCTTCCATGATGTAAAAGTATCCACTTCTTGTCTAATTGTTCATTCCTGATTTTAATTAATCACACTGCTTCAAGCTGTGGAGGCTCTGAAATTGCTCACACCTATTCCTTTAAACTGCTTCTGTCCTTCTGGGCAGCACAGTTAGCGAGGTGGTTAGCACAACACAATGACAGTGCCAGTGGGGCTACGAATCCATTGCTGTCTGCAAGGAGTTTGTACATTTGCCCATGTCCTGCAGTGGTTTTCCCTGTGCTGTGGATTCTTCTCACCATCCAAATTGTACATGGTTATAGGTTAACTGTGTGGCAGGGGTTTAATGGCTAGAATTTGGTTCTCCTGTGTTGTAAATTAATTTTAAAAATTAAAAAACTCATTCTGTGATCATGAATTTTTTCAGGTGATTCAGTGCCAGGTCTTTCTTTGATCGTGCTCTGGTGAAGACTTTTGATATATATTTTTTAACCCCTTTTTAAGTGGAACTTGCCCTGAATGTTTCCATCATGTTCTGGTTTTATTAAGCCAGTAAGTTATCCAATTTGAACACATTTCTGTTGTCAACCAGTTCGAAGTTGACTTTATGGACTTGTGGACTGAAATACAAGTAGCCACAGGGAATGTTTTTGTGTACCAAATAACTCCTAAACAGTGCATTCCTGATTACAGATGCACATAATATTGCAGTGAAGATTTATTCCTTTTCTCATCAAAATAAATTTGTGTTCTGTCTTGAAAATTTGCAAATATATTTTTAAAATTGTGCTGTTTATATTCAAAATTTTGGCTTTCTCTAACCACCACTGCATCTGTGCTAAACCTGGTAAAGTCACGTTCGAACAAGTGAATCCAGTTCCTGATACTGATGAATGGGCTCTGTAAAATCTAGAAGTAAAGAGAAAATTGATTGTCAGCTCCAAAGAACTTAACTTTGGACAGTTTTCATTCTGGAAGCTGTAATTCATGGCTCTGCTCATTCATATTCTGCACCAAGGATTACATTGGTTGTCATTAGGAGTGTCCCGGCAGTGCACAACAATCCTGTGGGCAAAACCTGTGAATGAATCAATGGCTGGAAGGAAAATTGTGGTTGCACTCTGACTTCTCCTGCCCTTGCCATGAGTTAAGGTGGAATAGAGAACAACATGGATTACCTTGAAATATTCCTGAACACTCCTGTTGTCCTGCCATGTTCTTTTATCTGAAACTCTGATCCCAGTGTTTTAATGGGCACAGTGCTGTCTCATTAACATCCTGACCTGTGTTGGTTCAATATTACATAATATATTTGTTCTCTTATTCACTTTAATTTATTTTTGTTCTCTGGATTCTGATTCTTGCACATCGTTGGTTTTAATTTCTCCACAAGTGGAAGCTCTCTATCTGAGTGTTCTTTTTAAGATGTTCTTTAAACCACTTAATAGTGGTTCACCTCTCATGTCTGCTTCAAAACATGTCATAACCTGTGAACTGAAACACAAAAGTCTGCAAATGCAGTGATGATAGTAAAAACTGAGCCCTGCCCATCCCCCACCATTTATTTAGATGCCTGCCCATATTTTGCTCATACCTTGATGAAGGGCTAGAGTACAAAATGTGGGTTGTATATCTTTATCTCTGAAATATAAAGTATGCTGTTTGACTTGCTGAGTTAATCCAGCATTCTGATTTTACTTTTAATGTGTAATCTTTCAGGCCACTGTTGAACAAATTTGTAGAACTGGGCTTTTTTGGGAGGAAAACAGGCATCTGTTCAATTAGAATTAAATTGAATGATTTGGAGAGGTGGAGATGTACCTATCATTGGTAGGGGTGACCAGAACTAGGGGACATGTTCTCAAGATTCAGGGTAGTAGATTTAGGACAGAGATGAGGAGAAACTGCTTTCTCCAGAGGGCAGTGAATCTGGAATTCCCTGCCCATTAAGGCAGTGAAGGCTTCCACAGTAAATATATTTAAGACAAGGTTGGATAGATTTTTATGTGGTAGGGGAATTAAGAGATATGAGGAAAAGACAGGTAGATGGGATGAGCCTATCATCAGATCAGCCATGATCTCATTGAATGGCAGAGCAGGCTCAATGGGCCAGATGGCCTATTCCTGCTCCAATTTATTATTTAAATTTAGACACACAACACAGTAACAGGCTATTTCGTCCCAATTTACACCCCATTAGCCTACACCTCCACCCCCCCAATACATTTTGAATGGTTGGAGCAAACTGGAACTGCTGGAGAAAACCCTCTCAGACATGGGGAGAACATACAAACTCCTTACAGATAGCGCAGGATTCCAGCCCTGGTCCAATCCCGATCGCTGACACTGTAAAGGCATTGCGCTAACCGCCACACCAATCGTGCCACCCTTTTATGTTTTTATGAATTTTAAAATAATTGAAACTTTATTTCAGGTGTGCGCTCGAGGAAGAAGGTAGCCATGATTCACCTGAGGGCTTTTGCTGCAAAATTTAAACCCCAGAATATAAAGAGGTTTGCCCAGAATAATGCTGTACTATTTCAGAGTCGACTTTACACTGTACTTGAAACCTCAGAACCTTCCCTCAATGGAAATAATTCAAATTATCTCGAGGAAATGTATTATGCCTGGCTTAAAAATCCAAAAAGTGTCCACAAGGTAAGATTTGCTGATGGTTTAAAAAAATTTGTTTGAATATCTTTGTCTGGTGAAGTTTCAGTTAACTTGAAGTGTGTTGATAAACATAATACTATGTTGATTAGTGTAATGCAAATATGTAGATTTTATTTGTGTTTAGGAAAATAAATACAAGGAAGCGCATTATGATATTAATGATTGCCATTTAAATTGCGATGTTGCCGGTGAACCTTCCACAACCCAGAGCATTGATAGATTATTGTTGATATTTTTGTATTTAGCCATTTTGTTAACTATATATTAAAGATGACATTTTTGAGTTTCACCATAGATCAAGTTATCAGGGGCAGTGCAGAATAGTTTGATGCATCATATCTCAAGCAGTGAAATATAGAAAGACATTGCATGACCTCGAGTGCGCATTGGTGTAAAATTCGACACGATGTCTCCAGAATAACAACTTGAAAGATTCCTTGTTCTTAACCTTGTTGCTAATGGTGTTGTCACAAATGTCATCTGTAGTTTTACCTACAACTCTCTGAAATTTGAACCCTGATTTACAGAGTTGGCTGCACTGTGGGTATGATGCTTGTCTGTTGCTCTGTGGTGCCTTTCACATTGAAGCCTGGAGACTACTTTTTTGCTCTGATTTGAAACTCTTGTACACTGATCTTGTCAAGGACTGCCAGTGAGTCTTGTTCTGAGTCATTTACGTCATAATCTTGGGATTGGTCTGGCCCATGAAGACGTCTCTTCAGTTGTTTTGAAGTGCTTGTATGGAGTAATCTTCCTTTTCCATAAGCTCCTTGTACAGGATCTATTTTGAGAACTGGTAGTTTTCCAATTTAATCTCATCTCAACTCTGCATGCTCTTTTCCACACCAGTTCTTGCTCACTTTTATAATTATTTTCTGGGCTATATTGGTTGCAATTTTTCCTGCCTCAAATTTATAATAGTTGTCATGTGTTTAAAATTCCATTGTGGATTCACCCAATCCTATCTCTGTGACCCCCTCAACTACTCGATACTCTTGGGTCCCTTGGGAGTTTCTGGAAATCTGGCTTCACTGGTTGGAGTATTTTGAGTTTGGACTAAGATTTTGATTTCAGATTTATTGTCAGAGTAAGTATTCTTTTCCCGTGGGCGAGGCAGAATTGAGGAGTCTGATGGTGGAGAGGTACCAGCTGTTCCTGAATCTGGTGGTGCAAGTCTTGTGGAACCAATACCTCTTTCCTGATGGTAGCAGCAAGATCAGAGTGTGTGCCGGGTGGTGTGGATCCCTGATGACTGCTGCTGCTCTCTGACTACAGCATTCCCTGAAGATGCTATTGATGGTGGGCTGGGCTGTGTCCACTACCTTTTCCAGGGCTTTATGCTCAGGGGTATTGGTGTCTCCATACCAGACCTTGATGCAGCCGGTCAGCACATTTCTGAATGTGCCGTATTCTGTCTGATCCTGGTGTACACGGGCATTCTTGATATCTCTTTTCAATTTAAATTTCACATTTTATTTCAAAAAAAATCAATAAATCATGATTTCATTCAGTTGCAGGATTATAAAAGCAGCAAATTCAGAATCAAAGTAAGATGATAAAAAAACACTGGTATATCTGGAATAAACAGAAATTATTGTTAGTATATGGATTAGGTAGCAACCATTTAGATCTTGCTTTTAGAGCAAGTGCAGATATGGACCAGTTCCATCCTATGATTCATTAAATGTTGGCATTTGAATACCAGATATCAAGTGGTTCAAGGACAGAACAGCAAGATACAGTGAACTGATGTACCGATTGGTCGATGGCTTTCTAATATTATGATCAAATTGATGAATGGCACTCTTGATCTTAAAAGCTTCATGACTTTGTTAATGTGTTCTGAACAGATAGTTAAAAATACATGCACAATATTTTTTTTGAACAGGTGCAACATAATGTCAGGTTCATTGTTATCACAAATGTAGGATTATTTGGGGATCTGGTGTCAATCGCAGGCTGGAGTGATCCAACACGCTTGGGACTTTGGTGCCCGAATGGAAGATATTTTGGACGATTGGTTGCTTTCGCATTAACACCTCAACCCACCATCTTTAATTCACATTTTTAAAAGGCATTATTTAGTGATTTAATAAATATCTAGCAAGATTGAACTGGGACTCCAGTGAGTTTAATGGGAACTTTTAATGCTATTTCTGAGAAGAGCTCGTACTCTAGATGGCTAAATTGTGAAACATCACCAGCAGGAGTCATTGTGAATGGTTCCTAAAAGCAGGCAATTGGTGGGCATGATCAGATTTCGCATGCAAAATTTCAAACGACAAGTTTTTCGCGACAATGAAACTCAAAAATAAACAATTATTTAATGGCATACCATCATCCTGAATATCTAATCTCGTCTTCTTCTCCATAATGAGGGAGCTTCATTGTGCTTTTTAAAAACTTTTCCTGTAACTGCTCTAGTTGCTTTTTATTTTGTTTACTTTTTAAGTTACTGTTAAGATAGGCCATTTTATTTCATCTTGATTAGGTTACTGTTAAGGTAGGCCATTTTATTTCATCTTCATTAGGTTACTGTTAAGATAGGCCGTTTTATTTCGTCTTGATTAGGTTACTGATAAGATAGGCCGTTTTATTTCATCTTGATTAGGTTACTGTTAAGATAGGCCATTTTATTTCATCTTGATTAGGTTACTGTTAAGATAGGCCATTTTATTTCATCTTGATTAGGTTACTGTTAAGATAGGCCATTTTATTTCATCTTGATTAGGTTACTGTTAAGATAGGCCATTTTATTTCATCTTGATTAGGTTACTGTTAAGATAGGCCATTTTATTTCATCTTGATTAGGTTACTGTTAAGATAGGCCATTTTATTTCATCTTGATTAGGTTACTGTTAAGATAGGCCATTTTATTTCATCTTGATTAGGTTACTGTTAAGATAGGCCATTTTATTTCATCTTGATTAGGTTACTGTTAAGATAGGCCATTTTATTTCATCTTGATTAGGTTACTGTTAAGATAGGCCATTTTATTTCATCTTGATTAGGTTACTGTTAAGATAGGCCATTTATTTCATCTTGATTAGGTTACTGTTAAGATAGGCCATTTTATTTCGTCTTGATTAGGTTACTGATAAGATAGGCCGTTTTATTTCGTCTTGATTAGGTTACTGTTAAGATAGGCCGTTTTATTTCTTCTTGATTAGGTTACTGTTAAGATAGGCCGTTTTATTTCGTCTTGATTAGGTTACTGTTAAGATAGGCCGTTTTATTTCGTCTTGATTAGGTTACTGTTAAGATAGGCCGTTTTATTTCGTCTTGATTAAGTTACTGTTAAGATAAGCCATTTTATTTCATCTTGATAGCTGATGTTTGTTCTCCAGTTAACTTAGCTTTTCCAGTGTTTAAGTGGATAAACTGGCTCAATAAATAGATAAAGGTGTATGATAGGAACTTGTAGTATAGATTAGGTCTGTATTAACAATTCACTGTCCAAGTTAAGCTTACCTATATCATTTTAGCATTTGTTATGGCATTGTCATGTTGTGAGATTTATGTCAGGATATGAGGAAATGGTTGGGTTTGTTACCAGGCTTGTTGGCAGAATTGCAAACTGCAATGAGGAAGCATAAAGAAGGAAGATAGATCAGCTCATTGCATGATGTCACACAAATAACTTTGCACTCAACATTAGCAAATCTGGAGGAGTCACGTGATGGAGTAGTGGCCGGTCGGGAAAACCAGCCCTCTCCAGGAAAATAGGAAAAAAAAGTTAGGAAAAAGCAAAGCATAACAAAAATAGAGAATAAGAAATAGAAGATAAAGATACAGAGAAGAGAAAGAAGATGGCTTCCAAGAAGGAGAAAGTAAGAACAGCTGGAAAAAAAGAAGTAATAAAAGTCGCCGGAGAAGAAGGAAGAAGGCTTTACCTGCAGGAAGGAACAGGAAGGACGCAGTGGTGACGAGGAGCGCCCGACCTTCGAGGTCAGTACCTGCCCTGCAGGATCGTGAACCACCACTACAAAAATGGCTCTTGGAGCCAAACAAAAGTGCACAGTGCACAATTGGAGGAGAAAGAGGACACCAGCGGGAGGGGGGCTCAGCAGA
This sequence comes from Narcine bancroftii, assembly GCF_036971445.1. Classification (NCBI taxonomy): domain Eukaryota; kingdom Metazoa; phylum Chordata; class Chondrichthyes; order Torpediniformes; family Narcinidae; genus Narcine; species Narcine bancroftii. Next base: position 77,466,453 of record NC_091474.1, read on the forward strand.
GGAGCGGGCTGTCACAGACCGAGCAGCTGAGGGACGCCTGACACCATGGCTCTCAGCTGGAGGATAAGGAAGACAGAGGAAGAAGGTGCGACAATACAGACGGGGAAGACAGACGGAGGGAAGATTGACAAGAAGACCAACGTCAGGAAGCACAACAAACGAGCAGCCCAGGAGGGGAGGAACAGCAACAGGGGCCCAGCAAGAAGAGGCCCGACAAAGAGATACAAGCCGCTCATCAGGAAAAACAGAAGAGGCACAGACACAGAGAGGAAGAAGACACAAACACAGATAGACACAGAAGAGGAAGAAGAAGACCAAGATCTTCACAGAGAAATAGAAGGTAAAACTGATGGACAAAGAGAAATAAAAGGTAAAACTGATGAACATTATAGATAAAGTATTTTTTGAAGAACAAATGAGATCACTAAAAGAATGGTCATCATTAGAATTTAGTGCAATTAAAAGGAAAATGAAAAGAACAGAAGATAAAATGCAAAGTTAGAACTGGTAATGACAGAAATAGGGAAAAGAGTAGAGAGTGTGGAAGAGCGGGAAACGGCTGTAGAAATGGAAGTGAATGACTTAAGAGAAAAATTGGAAGAAAGTGACAAAAAAAAATTAAAGAGACACAAGAGTTGTTATCTCAGAAAATTGATATGTTGGAAAATTATAGGAGGCGAAACAACATAAAAATAGTGGGCCTGAAGGAGGGTGAAGAAGACACAGACATGAAGGAATTTATAAAAGGATGGATCCCGAAGGTCCTGGGAATGACAGAAATGCAGGAAGAAATGGAAATAGGAAGGGCACACAGAGCATTAGCTCCGAAACCACAAGCACATCAAAAATCAAGATCCATCTTAGTAAGTTTTTTGAGATACACGACAAGAGCAAATATACTGGAACGGGCAAGGAATAAAATTAGAGAAGATAATAAACTATTGGAATACAAGGGTCAAAAAATATTTTTTTATGGAGACATAAGTTTTGAACTCTTAAAGAGGAGGAAGGAATTTAATACAGCGAAATCAACTTTATGGAAAAATGGTTACAAATTCATATTAAGACATCTAACCATGCTTAAAATATTTATACCCGGGGAGCAAAACAGACTGTTCTCAGATTCAGAGAAAGCTCAAGAATTCGCAGAACATTTGCAGAACAGGAGAAGAGATGAAGAGATGTAACAAGAATGAAGAACGGTGATAAAGTATATATAAAGATGTAAAAACAATGTATATGTAAAGAACTAAAGAGAGAAAAGAGAAGGGAAGGAAGGGAGTAAGGGGGAAAAAGAGAGAGACAGCATTGTTATATGTGTTTTAAAAATAAAGTGTTTTCTGGAGAGGGCTGGGTGGAGGGGGTATAACTGTCACTGCAAAATCAGTTGACGCTGTGAACAAGATCGCAACCCAAATGAAAAGGGGAGTTGTGGTTGCCCGGCAAGGGGTATGGGGCAACTCAGAGAGGGGGGGATCTTTTGGGGTTAAGGTATTAGTGGATGTGGGAACTACAGGGGTACTTTATGTCTTAAATGTGTTATCGTATACTAAGTGTAATAAGAGAAAACTAAGAGATGAAAATGGGGAAAAGGGGGATGGAGGTGGTGAAGAGGTAGAAAAGAGATGTATGCAAAATATAAGATAGCCATGTTGAACTATATGACTATAAACATTAATGGAATACATAACCAAATTAAAAGGAAGAGGCTACTAAATTTATTGAAGAAGGGAAAAATAGATATAGCATTTGTGCAGGAAGCGCATCTGACTGAAGCAGAACATAACAAACGAAAGAGGGACTGGGTTGGACACGTAACGGCAGCATCCTATAATTCAAAAGTTAGAGGTGTAGCCATACTAGTTAACAAAAATGTACCAATCAAAATAGAGGAGGAAATAATAGATCTGGCAGGGAGCTATGCAATGATAAAGTGTCAGATATACTCAGAATTTTGGAACTTGCTCAATATATATACGCCTAACGAGGAGGATGAAAAGTTTATGCAAGATATTTTTTTTTCTTGAAGATTGCAGTCACACAAGGAAATATATTGATAGGAGGGGATTTTAACCTTAATTTGGACCCAATGTTAGATATAACTGGACAAAAGACTAGTAATAAGAATAAAATGGGCAAATTTATGGTTAAATCAATGCAGGAAATGAAACTTAGGGATATATGGAGGAGGCAGCACCCAAGAGAGAAGGAATATTCATATTATTCAAGTAGGCATAATACATACTCAAGGATTGATATGTTTTTGTTGTCGGCCCATATTCAAGGGAGAGTTAGGAAAACTGAGTATAAAGCTAGACTACTATCAGATCATTCACCCCTATTATTAACAATAGAACTGGAGGACATCCCACCAAGAACATATAGATAGAGGTTAAAGTCCACGCTACTTAAAAAAGACAGGAATTTAGGGAGTTTATTGAACGGCAAATTAAAACATATTTTGAAATAAACATAGGATCAGTGAAAGATAAATTTATATTATGGGACGCAATGAAAGCCTTCATTAGAGGGCAGATAATAAGTTATGTGACTAAGATGAAAAAAGATTACAATCGCGAAATAGAGCAGTTGGAAAGGGAGATAGTAAGAACAGAATAGGAATTAGTAAAAAGGGATGATATAACAAAAAGGAGAGAATTGGCGGACAAAAAAATTAAATTCGAAACATTACAAACATACAAGGTGGAGAAGAACATAATGAAAACAAAGCAAAAATATTACGAACTGGGAGAAAAACACATAAAATATTAGCCTGGCAACTTAAAACAGATCAAGCTAAAAGAACGATACTGGCATCAAGGAAAAAGGACAAACAAATTACATATAATCCAACAGAGATTAATGAAAATTTTAAGGAATTTTATGAACAATTGTATCAAACTGAGAAAAAGGGGAAAGATGATAAAATAGAGGAATTTTTAGCTAAAATTGAACTGCCGAAATTGCAAGAAGAGGAACAAAACAAACTAATAAAACCATTTGAAATAGAGGAAGTACAGGAAAAATTTAAAAAGCTGCTGAACAATAAAACACCAGGAGAGGATGGATTTCCAATAGAATTTTATAAAACATTTAAAGAGTTATTAATTCCTCCTCTCTTAGAAGTAATGAACCAGATAGAAGAAACACAAAACTTGTCAGATTCATGTAAGACAGCAATAATTACAGTAATACCAAAGACGGGGAAGGATCCACTATCACCAGCATCATATACACCAATATCTCTACTTATCTCAGACTATAATATAATAGCAAAATTATTAGCAAACAGATTGGCTGACTGTGTACCTAAAATAGTAAAACAAGATCAAACTGGATTTATTAAGAAAAGACGAACAGCGGACAATGTCTGCAAACTTATTAATCTAATCCACGCAGTTCAAGGAAATAAAAAAACAACAGTGGCTGTTGCTCTAGGTGCAGAAAAAGCCTTTGACAGAGTAGAGTGGAATTACTTACATAAAGTATTACAGAAGTTCAATCTACCAGAAAAATGTATAACTTGATTTAAAGCATTGTATAATGGACCGTTGGCGAAGGTAACAGTAAATGGATATGTATCGAGTCACTTTAAATTAAGTAGGTAAACTAGACAGGGATGTCCACTATCTATCTCCCTCATTGTTTGCATTAGCAATAGAACCTTTGGCAGAACTGATAAGAATAGAAAATAAAATAAAAGGGATAAAAATAATCGAGGAGGAGTATAAAATCAGTTTATTTGCAGATGACATCATGGTATAACTAACAGAACTAGAGGTATCAGTAAAAGAATTACATAAGAAATTGAAGGAATATGGAGAAATATTGGGGTACAAGATCAGCACAAAGAAAAATCAAGTGATGCCAATGAGTAATGCGGATTATACAGAATTTAAAGAAGAATCACCATTTAAATGGCAAGCACAAGCAATCCGATACCTAGGGATCAGGTTAGATAATAACTTAAGCCACTTATACAAACTAAATTATCAGCCACTAATAAAGAAATTGCAGGAAGAATTAGAACATTGGAAAGAATTACCACTAACATTGATAGGGAGGGTAAACTGCATTAAAATGAACGTGTTCCCAAGGATACAATACTTATTTCAAACATTACCAATTCCCTTAACAGAAAAATTCTTAAAGGAACTAAAGAGAATAATAAGGAAATTCTTGTGGAAAGGGAGGAATCCAAGGGTCGTGTTAGATAAATTAATAGAGAGGTAAAATCAAGGTGGTTTACAGTTACCAAATTTTAGAAATTATTATAGAGCCGCACAATTAAGGTATTTATCAGATTTTTACCAGACAAGGGAAAAACCAGACTGGACTAAGATAGAACTAGATAAAATGGGGGGAAAAGGTACCGGAACATATATTTTATAAGTGGGATGAAAAACTGGTGCAATATAAAAACTCACCAGTACTGCATCATTTACTTAATACATGGAAGAAGATCCACTTAGAAAGGAAAAAAACAAATAATCAAATACCAAAATTACTATTGACGCAAAATCAGCTAATCCCTTTTTACAATAGACAACCTTTCCTTGAGAGCAGTGGTTCCCAACCTTTTACTTTCCACTCACATACCACTTTAAGTATTCCCTTTGCCATAAGTGTTCTGTGATTAGTAAGGGATTGCTTAAGGTGGTATGTGGGTGGAAAGAAAAAGTTTGAAAACTACTGTTTAAACATTCCAAATTGATTCGTTATGTGCGCAGTTTCATAACTCCAAAGGAAATGGGCCAATGACAAATTTTTTCAAGCAAAATATTTCAGTAATAATTGGGTCTAGAGCAGTGATTCTCAACCTTCCCTTCCTACTCACATATCACCTTAAGCAATCACTTACTAATCACAGAACACTTATGGCATAGAGAATACTTAAAGTGGTATGTGAGTGGCAAGTAAAAGGTTGGGAACCACTGCTTTAGAGAATGGGAGAGAAAAGGAATCAAAAGAATAGAAAACTTTTTTGGGAAATAATTTATTAACATTTGAACAGTTGAAATACAAATATGTAATAACTCATGGTACAATGTTTGCATATCATCAATTGAAAGCTTATTTAAAGGATAAATTGGTAAACAGCTTGAGATTACCTGAAGGAAGCAGCTTTGAATATGTGATTACAGACACAATGATAATCAAAAGATTTATAACCAACATGTACATTAAGATGGAAGATAAGGAAAATGAAATAAACTATAAACCTAAGCAGAAGTGGGAAAAGGATCTAAACATAAAGATAAAAAATGAAGCATGGGAAAAGTTATGTTCTGGAACTATGAAGAATACAATAAACACAAGGTTACGCATAATGCAGTATAATTGGTTACACAGGGTATATATTACTCCTCAAATATTAGAAAAATGGGATTCAACATTATCAGATAGATGTTTTCACTGTAAGAAGGAAATGGGAACAACATTACATGCAACTTGGGCATGTATGAAAATAAATACATTTTGGGAAGAATTAAATCAGACACTAAATAAAATCACAAAAAATAACATACCAAAAAAAAACAGAGATATTTCTTTTAAGCAACATAAAAAGTAGAGAATTAGGCCTCCAATTGGATAAAGTGCAAAAAAAATTCATTATGATAGCCTTAGCGATAGCAAAAAAATCTATAATATCAACTTGGAAAATGGAAGAGAGCATGAATGTACAGCAATGGTACATGGAATTGAATAAATGTATTCCATTGGAAAAAATAACATAATAAAGTCACAATATTTGAACAAATTTGGGAACCATACATGGAACAGATCAGAGAGAGCTTGCCTATGACCTTCATCCCCTAAAATGAGAATGAAAATGATAAGAAGACAAAACGACTAGATTCAGTGTGTAATAAATAGATGATGCATTTTTCTTGTTTATTTTCCTTTGTGTGAAAATATTGTTTTATGGTTTTATTGTATTGTATGTGTTGAATATTTATGGGTATTGGAGGGGGGTGGGTAGAGGGGAGGGATGGAAAGGGTGGTGGGGGGGAAAGGGGAGAAAAGACCACTGTGTAAATTTAATGAGATATATTTGTACATATTTTGGTTGATATGATTCACAGTGTGAAAAATAAAAAAAATATCAAAAAAAAATTAGCAATTCAAGGAGATGATTGTTGATATCAGGAGAACACAAACCAGTCCTCATCAAGGGCTCAGTTGTGTAGAGGGTCAAGAACTTCAAATTACTGTGTGTCTGCATCTCCAAGGATCTGTCCTGGAGCCTCCATGTCGATGCAATCATGAGGCAGGCTTGCTAGCGGCTAGACTTTGTGTGGTGTTTGAAGAGATGTCACTGAAGACTTGAAAACTTCAACAAAGGTATCGTGGAGAGCATTTTGACTGATTGCATCACTGTCTGGTGTGGAGGCCCCATCTCTCAGGACAAGAAAAAACTCCAGATGGTTGTTAACTCAGCCTGTGACATCATAGGCTCTACACCACTCTACAAGAGGACATCTACAAGAGGCGGTGTCTTAAGAAAGCAGCCTCTGGGAGAGTCACGTGATGGAGTAGTGGCTGGTCGGGTGGAAACAGCCCTCTCCAGAGAAAAGAAAAAAAAATTGTGAAAAAGCAGAGCTCAATAAACATAAAATACAGGAAGAGAAAGATAAAGTTACAGAGAAGAGACAGAAGATAGCACCCAAAAGAGAGAAAATAAGAATAACAGGGAAAAGAGAAGAAGAAAAATCACTGGAGAAGAAAGAAGAAAGCCTTACCTGCACATCAGAGCAGAGAGCCACCGTGGAGAGGAATGGCCAATCTCCGATGTTGGTGAGTCCCCAGAGGAGTGGTGTCCTCCCGAACGGTGGACTCCAAAAATGCCTCTCAGAGCCAAGAAGAGGTGCGCAACTGCGCATGCGCGAAGAATTCCGCATGCGCAGTGCGCAAGTAAATGAAAAGGTTAACGGTGACGGGAGGGGGACTCAGCTGAGGAGCGGCCAGGTGCAGAGCGGCCTGCTGAGAGATGCCCAGTATCGGGGCGTTCGGCTGGGAAAGTAAACAAGAAAGAAGAAAAGAAGAGTGGTGAGGAAGAGAATGAAGGGCTGGAAGAGGTGAGTGGCAACGGGGTGACCAACAGGGGGACGACCTGTGGCAGGAGTCCCAGCAGCGGGTTGACCTGCAGCGGGAGGGCCAACAACGGGTCGACCTGCAGCAGGAGGCCCAACAACAGGAGACACAGCAGCTGGAGGCCCAGCAAGGATTCCGAAGCAGCTCATCAGAGAAGGATGAAGATACACAGATACAGAGAAGAGAAGAAGATGACACAGATCTAGATATAGACACAGAATAAGAGGAGGAAGAAGACCGAATTTCAAAGGAAAGAAGAAGGTAAAATAGAAGGACAAAGTTTAGATAAAGCCTTTTTCGAAGAACAAATGAGGCCATTAAAAAATGGCTATCATTAGAATTTAGTTCAATCAAAAGAAGAATGAAAAGAGTTGAAGACAGAATGCAAAGCTTAGAGTTGGTCATGACTGAAATAGGGAAAAGAGTAGAAAATGTGGAGGAACGAGAAGCTGCTGTGGAAATGGAGATAAATGATTTAAGAGGGAAGTTGGAAGAGAGTGGGGAAAAAAAAATTAAAGAGACACAAGATTTATTGTCACAAAAATTTGACGTATTGGAAAACGACAGTAGGCGAAACAACATAAAAATAGTGGGCCTGAAAAAAGGCAAAGAAGGGTCAGATATGAAGGAATTTATAAAAGGATGGATCCTGAAGGTGCTGGGAATGACAGATTCACATGAAGAAATAGAAATTGAAAGGGTGCATAGAGTGCTAGTACCGAAACCGCCACCACATCAAAAACCAAGATCCATATTGGTAAAATTTCTAAGATATTCTTATCTTCTTTGGCTTGGCTTCGCGGACGAAGATTTATGGAGGGGTAATGTCCACGTCAGCTGCAGCCTCATTTGTGGCTGACCAGTCCGATGCGGGACAGGCAGACACGGTTGCAGCGGTTGCAGGGGAAAATTGGTTGGTTGGGGTTGGGTGTTGGGTTTTTCCTCCTTTGTCTTTTGTCAGTGAGGTGGGCTCTGTGGTCTTCTTCAAAGGAGGCTGCTGCCCGCCGAACTGTGAGGCGCCAAGATGCACGGTTTGAGGCGATATCAGCCCACTGGCGGTGGTCAATGTGGCGGGCACCAAGAGATTTCTTTAGGCAGTCCTTGTACCTCTTCTTTGGTGCACCTCTGTCACGGTGGCCAGTGGAGAGCTCGCCATATAACACAATCTTAGGAAGGCGATGGTCCTCCATTCTGGAGACGTGACCTACCCAGCACAGTTGGATCTTCAGCAGCGTAGATTCGATGCTGTCAGCCTCTGCCATCTCGAGTACTTCGATGTTAGGGATGAAGTCGCTCCAATGAATGTTGAGGATGGAGCGGAGACAACGCTGGTGGAAGCGTTCTAGGAGCCGTAGGTGATGCCGGTAGAGGACTCATGATTCGGAGCCGAACAGGAGTGTGGGTATGACAACGGCTCTGTATAGGCTAATCGTTGTGAGGTTTTTCAGTTGGTTGTTTTTCCAGACTCTTTTGTGTAGTCTTCCAAAGGCGCTATTTGCCTTGGCGAGTCTGTTGTCTATCTCGTTGTCGATCCTTGCATCCGATGAAATGCTGCAGCTGAGATAGGTAAACTGGTTGACCGTTTTGAGTTTTGTGTGCCCGATGGAGATGTGGGGGGACTGGTAGTCATGGTGGGGAGCTGGCTGATGGAGGACCTCAGTTTTCTTCAGGCTGACATCCAGGCCAAACATTTTGGCAGTTTCCGCAAAAGAGGACGTCAAGCGCTGAAGAGCTGGCTCTGAATGGGCAACTAAAGCGGCATCGTCTGCAAAGAGTAGTTCACGGACAAGTTGCTCTTGTGTCTTGGTGTGAGCTTGCAGGCGCCTCAGATTGAAGAGACTGCCATCCGTGCGGTACCGGATGTAAACAGCGTCTTCATTGTTGAGGTCTTTCATGGCTTGTTTCAGCATCATGCTGAAGAGGGTTGGTGCGAGAACGCAGCCTTGCTTCACGCCATTGTTAATGGAGAAGTGTTCAGAGAGATCATTGCTGTATCTGACCCGACCTTGTGGGTTTTCGTGCAGTTGGATAACCATGTTGAGGAACTTTGGGGGGCATCCGAGGCGCTCTTGTATTTGCCAAAGCCCTTTCCTGCTCACGGTGTCGAAGGCTTTGGTGAGGTCAACAGAGGTGATGTAGAGTCCTTTGTTTTGTTCTCTGCACTTTTCTTGGAGCTGTCTGAGGACAAAGACCATGTCAGCAGTTCCTCTGTTTGCGCGAAAGCCGCACTGTGATTCTGGGAGAACATTCTCTGCGACACTATGTATTCTATTTAGGAGAATCCTAGCGAAGATTTTGCCTGCAATGGAGTGCAGCGTGATTCCCCTGTAGTTTGAGCAGTCTGATTTCTCACCTTTGTGTTTGTACAGGGTGATGATGATGATGGCATCACGAAGGTCCTGAGGCAGCTTTCCTTGGTCCCAGCAGAGCTTGAAAAACTCATGTAGTTTGGCATGCAGAGTTTTGCCACCAGCCTTCCAGACCTCTAGGGGGATTCCATCCATACCTGCTGCTTTGCCACTTTTCAGTTGTTTAATTGCCTTATATGTCTCTTCCCGGGTGAGGACCTCATCCAGCTCTAGCCTTAGGAGCTGTTGAGGGAGCTGGAGCAGGGCGGATTCTTGGACTGAGCGGTTAGCACTGAAAAGAGATTGGAAGTGTTCTGACCATGGGTTGAGGATGGAGATCTTGTTGCTGAGGAGGACTTTGCCGTCTGAGCTGCGCAGTGGGCTTTGGACTTGGGGTGAGGGGCCGTACACAGCCTTTAGAGCCTCGTAAAAACCCCTGAAGTCGCCAATGTCCGTGCTGAGCTGGGTTCGTTTGGCGAGGCTAGTCCACCACTCATTTTGGATCTCCCGGAGTTTGCGCTGAAGATGGCTGCATGCGCGACGGAAGGCTTCTTTCTTTTCTGGCCAGGACGGCTTTGCAAGGTGAGCCTGGTGGGCTTTGCGAGCAGCTCCTGGATTTCCTGGTTGTTTTCATCAAACCAGTCCTTGTTTTTCCTGAAGGAGAAGCCCAGTACCTCTTCAGTGGATTGCAATATGGTAGTCTTCAGCTGATCCCAGAGGGTTTCAGGGGACGAGTCTGTGAGGCGGATTGCATCCTCGAGCTTTGCTTTGAGGTTTGCCTGGAAGTTTCCTCTCACTTCGTCTGACAAGAGAAAACATACTGGAGCAGGCAAGAAAGAAGGTTAGAGAAGACAATAAGCCGTTGGAATATAAGGGACAAAAAATTTTTTTTTTAACCGTACATAAGCTTCGAACTTTTAAGGAAGAGAAAGGAATTCAACATGGCAAAAACAATCTTATGGAAGAAAGGATATAACTTTATATTAAGACATCCAGCAGTACTCAAAGTATTCATTATTGGGGAACGGAATAGACTGTTCTTGGACCCAAAGAAAGCCCAAGAATTTGCTGAACATTTGCAGGACAGGAGAAGAGAGGAGGAGGAGTGACAAGAAGGATGACCAGCAAGAAAATATACAAAAATATGTAAAAATATAAAGTAAAGATAATGTATATTTAAAGATTTAAAGCTGGATAAGAGAAGGGGAAGAAGGAAAAGAGAGAGAGAGAGAGAGAGAGCTTTGTTATAAGTATAGGAAAATAGTGTTCTCTGGGTAGGGGCCTTGGCGGGAGGAGAATAATGGTCACTGCGAAATTGGTTGACGCTTGTGAGTAAGTTCGCAAATCAAATGGAAAGGGGAGTTGTGGTTGCCATCAAGGGACAAGGGGCAATCCAAGAAGGGGAGGTTCATTTGGGGTTAAAGGGTTATTGTTTGTGGGGATTGTTGGGGTATTTCATGTCTTAAATGTGTTGTCTTATATTGATATTAAAAAGGAAAACTGAAAAAATAGTAATGGAAAAAAGGGATGGAGGTGGTGAAAAGGCAGAAAAGAAGATCAATAAAGATATAAGATGGCCACGTTGGACCATATGACGATAAACATTTATGGAATATTTAACCAAGTTTAAGTGTATCCCATTGGGGAATAAAAATCACATATAATTTAAAAGACAAAGTTATAATGATTGGGGAAACCTGGGTACCATAAATGGAACATAACAGAAAGAGCAGGCCTAGGACCACCACCACCTAAAATGATAAGAAGATGAACACGATCAGATTTAATGTGAATAAGTAGATGATACGTCTCTTTTGTTTGTATTCCTTTTGTATAAAGATATTGTTTTATTGTATTTTATATGTCCAATAGCTACTCTTTTTGGAGGGGGATAGGAAGGCGGAAGGGAGGGAGGGATGGAGTGGGGTGGGGAAGAGAAAATGTCATGTGAATATTTAAAGAGATGCATCTGTAAATATTGGTTGATAAGGTTCATAGTGCGATAAATAAAGAATTACAAAAAAAAGAAAGCAGCTTTTATCCTTAAAGACTCCCACCACTCAGCCCAAGCCTTCTTCCCTCCATTACCATTGGGGTGAAAAAGGTACAGGGGCCTGAAGAAGATGAGCACTCAGCTGCACAAAGACAACTTCTTCCCTGCTGCCATCAGATTCCTGAATGAAGCAAAGACACTGCTTTACTTTGGCTTTTCATCCACTAATTTTATTTGTAAGATGGTTTATATAAATGTTGGCACTGATGCTGCTCAAAACAATAAATTTTGTGACCCGATCATGATAAATTCTGACTGTTGTCTTTTGAGGGAAATTGCATGTTATTATCAATGACTTTGGGAAAATTAGAAGTTGGATCCTTCTTGTTTGGAAACACCCCACACAACTGTAAATCTTTAGGATAAGTTAAATCAAATTGTGCATCTTTTGATGCAATGTTGTCAATTTTTAAAAATTCTTTTACCTTTGGGATTAAATGGGGCTGGTCGAAAGAGCCTGCAGGAAGAAAGGGACATAAGTAAACTGGGGAACAGATCTTTTAAATTTAAAACTCATTTTAAATTCAGTCATGCAGCATGGTAACAGGCCCTTTCAGTCCACGAGCCCATGCTGCCCAATAATACCCAATTAACCTACAACCTTGGTACTTTTCGAACGGTGGGAGGAAACTAGAACCCCCGGGGATACCCACGCAGATGCAGTGAGAATGTACAAATTCCTTACAGACAATGGGAGATTTGAATCCTGATCGTTGGCGCTGTAACAGTATTGTGCTAACCGCTCCGCCAACTATGCCAATTGATAAAACATCTGGAATATGGGCTTTTTAATTGGAAGCAGGGAACGCAAAAGAAGGGTGGTTATGGTGAAACTACCAGTTTTCAAATACAGGCCCAAAATGGAGCATTGTATCCAGTTTTGGTCATAACACTTGAAGGAATGTGTAAGTTCTAGATAGTTTGCAGAAATTATTTGTGAGAATTATCTCATGATCAGGTTTAATGCCACATATCAAAATGTCGTGATAAAAGTTGTATAACAAGCAGCCCATTTACACATTTTATACACAGTACCACAAGTAAGACAATATTAAAGTGCAGAGTTACAAGGAAAGATCATTTAGTATGGAGAAAAGGCAACATTTTATTGAGGTTAATTCAGGAGTTTGATAACGGCTAGAAATAAACTGTCCTTGAATCTGGAGGTAGATGATCTCATACTTGTCAGCCGCCTTCCTGATGGGAGAGGAGTTCAGAAAGTGCAGCCAGAATGGAATGAATCTTTTAATATGTTGGCTGCTTTTCCAAGGCAGTGGGAGGTACGGATGGAGTTGACAGCATCAAAATAAAATATTGCAGAGAGTTTGGTGAGTTCTACTTTCAACCAAAAATCCTATTAATTATGCTGTTATATATTCTCTTTTCCATTATGGCTGAGCTTATTTTTTTCTGTAAGTATTTAACAATTATTCCATTTCCAGGCATGAGGTAACAGTTACATTTTACATTATGTGGTCTGCTTTTCCTTGTAGTCCTGGGATACATTTTTTCAGAATTCTGACACGATTGCACCAGCAGGATTGGCAGGTACTGGATCCCCAATAGAAAACCTTCCACCTTCAGTTGACAGTCGGGGGACAATGCAAGCATCTGCAAATGTTGAGAAGCTGATTGAAGATCATCTAGCTATACAATCATTGATAAGAGCATATCAGGTAAGCTTTCTCTGCATTGAATGCATGTTTGAGATGTACACATTCCTCTGACTCAATTGGTAATATTTGCCAAAATGAAGAAGTAATGTCGTTGAGAAGCTGCTTACCCATTTGTTTTATGAAATCAAGCTCACTTCTCACCACGATGTGATCAATCTCAGTGGCTTTTTTTCCGAAAGAAGGCCTTTGTACATTTTCTGGTAATCCCCTTTTTTGGCAGTTTCAGCATAAACAACTTCTATGGATGCAATTCTTTCAAGGTAGAAAATGCACAGTTCATATTACAAAGACACGAAGAGCCCAAAATGATACTGACCAAAAAGGGAGGGAGATGTTTGCTGGCATTTTATGGAGTATTTTGAAGTGATAGAGAGAGATGATGCAAGGTTATTAAAGGAATATGAAAGGTATAGATATTTCAAGATTCAGTTTATTGTCATAGTAATTGAACAGTATCACATTACATGAAATTTCTTTTTGCCTGCTGCAAGGCAAACGGATTTGCCACCGGCAGAAATTGCCTCATCACTTCTTGCAGTTCTCACCGTCAGATGAACAGTCAGAGAGAGAGAGAAGCAAAAGAGAATCAAGTCCCCCCCAAAGTCACCAAGTGTCTATAGATTCGCCTCCAGTGCTTCTGCAGATCCTGCAGCCACACAGAGTCCAGTCCAAACAGTCAGGAGCCCTTCACCTCCTCACATCCTGGTTTGGATACCTGTTACCCCCTCCACCAGTTCGAACCAGTCTCTCCCGCAGTCTGCAGCCCAGCGTGTTTCCCGACAGCAGTCTCCAGCAGCCCATAGCTTCCACAGGTTCCTAGCCTTGAGTCACCAGCAGCCCGCTGCAGGGACTCGTTCCTCAGCTGCAGAGCTCCTGGTCCGCTGCCATGGTTACCATCCCTGTGGGTCTTCTCCTCCACTTTTCCTTCTCAGACGGTGCATGATCTTCCCAATCTCTGGTGCCCTGCTCCATTCTTCCACTTCCCTGGAGTCTGCAGCCCCTTATGGCTGCTGCCGATTAATAGGCACCACCATCTTGGGCGCAGGCCCATGGTCGCGGGATTTCAACTAAAACCACCATCGGCTCCGTCAACGGGCCATTCAAAGCTAGTGCGGAGCTGACAGCAGCTGACTGGGCGGCTGGACCCTGCAGGAGCACTGCATCTCCTCCCCCTCACTCCCCGCTGGTTTGCACCAGCAGCAGGGCTGCCACTCCACTGGCTCTGGCAGCCCTGCCATCTTCAACCAAGTCTTCATCAATGTGCAGCCATCAGTTGAGGAAAGGGTTTCACAAGAAAAATCAGATTCCTGAGATGGCATATTTGTGGGCATTAGCATGTTTGATGGAGAAGAGCATGGTTGTGAAATGGGATTACTGAAAGCCAATGAGAATCACTAGAGAACAGTGCAGTATGGTGCAGAGTTTTGGAAGTGTTTTATATGCAGGCAAATGAGAGGGTGGAAGATGGGAGTCAGCAGGCCAACTATTATGAAATGAAACACTAAATTCTGCAGACCCTGTGATTGTAGTGAAAACTCCTTGGATGCTGCAAGACCTGCTGAGTTACTCCAGCATTTACCACTATTGTGAAATCCAATTTTGGAGATGACCCAAAGTTTCCAGCAACAAATATTCACCTGGCGCTTATTGCATTCTTAAATTGATGTGAGAACTCCTTTACCTTAAATCAATAATGCACATACATGTGGATTCTTGAAGAATATCCCAAAAGCTTTACAAGAGCTTAATGCAATTTAGCCCCACTATTGTTAGCAACTACCTGCACTAACCTTATAATCTCCTTGGGTTCCTTAACATAAGAAGATGTGGTTAATTTTGTGCCTGAAACCACATGAGCCTTTGTTCTTGCCATCTCAATTGAAGATTGGAAAAATTGTTCAATGGTGAGAACAACCAGCTTTTCAATGGAGAATATCAGATTCAGAATTTATTTTTACAAATGTCACAAAATTAATCATTTTGTGTCATCATCATTTATATAAACAACCTTACAAAATAAAATAAAAATAGTGCAAGAAAAGGACAAAGTAAGCCAGTGTCCGGCTCATTAATCATTCGCAAATCTGATGGTAGAGGAAAAGAAGCTGCCCTTGTGACACTGAATGCATGTCTTCAGGCTCCTGTACCTTTTTCCTGATGGTAGCAGAGTGAAGAGGGAATGGCCTGGGTGGTGGGAGTCTTTAAGGATAGAGGCTGGTATTCCTAAGGACATTGCCTCTTGTAGATGTTGTCGATCGAGTGAAGACTGGTGCCCGTGAAGTCGCAGGCTGAGTTAACAACCGTCTGAAGTTTTCTTGCCTGAGCATTAGCACCTCCATACCAGTCAGAGATGCAACCAGCCAGTATGCTCTGCATGGTACCTCTGTAGTAGTTTTGGAGAGTCTTTGGTGACATACCAAATCTCCTCAAAATTCCTCACAAAATATCTTGGTCATAAGCCCAGTCCAGCTCAGAACACTAGTTAAGTTAGACCTATGGTCAGGGAAAGTTAAACAGGTAATTCTACACCTCCAGCTTTCACCTTCAACATTGAAATGCACATAGAAGTTCTCATTGCATTGAGCTCAGGTTGCCAAATTGTTCATATTCAAACCAAATGTTTTATATGCAGGTAAATGATGTGTTTACTTCTGGGTGCATGAAAAAGGTTTGGAGCCGTTAGGCACAATTATATTAGATCGGTTCAGTAAAGTAAGCTTTTCATTCTGTGTTAAATAAAATCAAATTAAAAATCAGATAGAGTTGTTGCAAATATGATGGAATTTAGTAGTTTAGCCTCCAGTTCAAAAATCAAATAGAATGATTCATTTTTTCCCCCTTCATTAATAATACTTTTAGCTATTTGTCACTATGAGCAGAACTCTGCAGAATAATTTCTGAACGGTTAAGTCGAAATGTGATCCTGCAAATAGAAACGATTAAATGGTTCAACCAAAGTAAATAACAGGCTCAAGCTGAGTGGACATAATATTTTAATCCATTATTTGGATTAAACATTTTACATCATCTGTATGAATTGGACTGAATTAAAATTTATTACAAAGGAAGAAGTAATTGTTTATATGCTGCTCAGTTTATTCTGCTTGATTTACCTATAACATTTGGTTGTATATAACTCTTTCCATAGTTGTTCCCATGATTTGATTAGATTACAAAAATTCATTATTGAATATTATAAATCATCAAGTTTTCAATGGAACTTTATAAATAAAATAAAACCTCTGGTTTCTGACATCTTTGGGAATTGGTAGATGCTGGATAAGTACATTTACCATTTGCCTCAGATTGAGTGTGGTGTGGTTTGGCGAACTAATGGCGCACCAATTTTAAACTTCCGTATTTCTTAACATATTTATTTTCTGCTTTTTTTTGCCATTTGCTTGAATTCCAGATAACAGGGGTTCCACTGTATTGTTCATTTTATTTAACTTCCTGATACCATCGTGTCGTATTGTGTTTTAGGGTTAATCATTGCCTTTATGAAGGTCATATTGCTTCATGTTATTGTTCAGTGCTTGGCTTGATTTACTTCACACTTGTTACAGATATGTCACATTTGTTAAAACTTTGGAGCCTTAATTGTGTGTCCACAAATCCTGACAGCTTGGAACTTCTTCCAATTGCCATAATTCAGTCCTTGTGCTAAAGTTTCTTACTGTGTTGTTATGTTTGAATATTATGGATGTGAAGGTATGAAATTGGCAAATTCTTTATGCTGTTGCCTCATTGATGAGTCTTGCATCAGAATATCAAGATGTATTGGTATCCAATATTTATAATACAGGTATACAGTGCTTTAGGAAAATAGAGTGTTCCTATGAAATCTTTCGTCAGCCAAAATGGTGTAAAGTGAAGACCCATTCGCTACTATTAAGGCTATTTTCGTGAAAGCGAAAACCCATTCAAATTTCTTTCAAATAATGTACACAGGTTTCTTCGTAAAAGCAAATTTGTGTAAAGTGAGTATTACCTGTATATAGTTAATAGAAATTTGCTTTAAATCTTTTGGTTCATATGAAGATAAAATTTGAACTCCTGGTTTAGCAGATCTATGAAGGTGCCATCAAGGATAGGCTTCTTTCAACATGCTGAAGTAATAAAGCTGTCTGATTGTAAACCTTGCCTCCTTCTTCCCTCCTTCCCCACTATTTACCCTTGCAGATCCGTGGACATCATGTGGCTCAGCTGGATCCATTGGGGATCCTTGATGCAGACCTGGACTCGTGTGTTCCAGTTGATTTACTCACTTCCATGGATAAACTTGGTGAGGATTAGCTGATTATACGTGCATTTTTTTGCTACTGTATATTTCGGCATATAAGTTGACTGTCATATAAATAAACCCCATTTTTCAACCTAATTTTAAGGGTTTTATGGTATATCTGACATATAAGTTGACCCCCATTTTCGAGCTGTCCAGGCCTCCCAGGAACAACCCAAAAATTTTTAAAACGCCCAAATTGCAAGTAACAAAACTGTAATTAAGTAAGTTTAAAAAAAAAATCCGACCTACCTGGCATCAACAGCGATGGCCCACAGAATTAGAGCAGTGATATCATGCTCCAGGTGGGAACAGGAACTGTGGCCTACCCGGCAACAGTGGCGACATTGTGCTCCCAGGGGGAGCAGGAAGCTCAGCCTACCAGGCAAGAGTGGTGATGATGACCTCAGGGTCGCAGGTAGAAGTGGCTATGGAGGCACCCAGCGGTGGGGAGGTGTTGGAGAGCGGCGGCGCCAGTGGTGGGGAGGTGCTTCCAGCATCAACTTATACGCCAAATTGGTGTCAGTCTGGTTTTTTCGGTTATTTTAAGGTCTCAAAAATACATCCACGGTATAACTCGATCTCCCAAACCCCCCCTCCCCCCCACTTTTTAAGAATTTTTTTAGGGTTTCATGACCATATGCCGAAATATATGGTATTTGCTATGTCAAGCTAACCTTTTTCCTTATCATATTTATCTGCATTAGGTCCATATCCTTCTTTGCCTTGCCCATTTAAATATCTGTGTAAATGTCTCAGAAACATAGTGATTATAATTGACTCCACTGGCAGTGAGTTTCAGATATCAACCACACTCTGTGCGACAAAAACTTTATTTTTCCTTAAAATGCTCTTTAAAGCTCCTTACTGTAAACCAAAGCCCTTGGGTTTTTAAGATCTCTACTACTGGCAAAATTTTCTATCTACACTATCTATAATTTTATTTCTATCAGGTTATGCCTTAGCCTCCTTTGCTCCTGCCAGCCTATCCAATCCAGGCAACATCTTTATAGCTATATTTAAGAGAGAGTTAGATTTAGGGGGATCAGGGGCTATGGAGAGAGAGCTGGAACAGGGTACTGAGTGGCTGATCAGCCATGATCAAAATGAATGGCGGTGTAGTCTTGAAGGGCCAAATGGCCTACTCCTACACCTATTTTCTATGTTTCATCCTGGTGAAGGTCCTCAGCTTCCTTTCCAGCTCTCAAGACTCTTTCCTCGTGTGACCAGAACTGCACAAAGTCCTTCAACTGCAGTCCAACCAATGTTTTGTAAAGTTTTAAGACAAGTTCCTAACTTTTGTATATTAGGCCCCAATCCAAGTAGGTGATCGTGCCTTCTTCACTGCCCCAGTGTCCAGTGCTGCCACTTTTCAGGAACTATGCACCTGAATCTCAAAGTCCCTTTGTTCACTTGGAATTGAATTTCATTTGCCAATGCTCAGCCCGAGGACTTTGTATCCTTTGACAATTACCAATTTTTTTCAAGTGCTGTCAATTAGATAAAGTAATATTTGAATTTTAATCAGTGTAAAATCAGTCCCTTTCAGAAAATGACAAATACAATTGAAAGGCTGTATGCATACAATTCTAATAAACTCTCAATCGTTAGTTCAGTTGCCATTGGGCCTCCTAAAATGTTACCAGCTTGTTTCACCTTGCTTGTTTCCTTACAGCATTGTGTCTCGTAATCATCTGTGCAGTGACTAATTGGCTGCAAGGGTATACAGTTATTTATTGTATAGAACAAATTGTTTTAACCAGCTGAGCACATGGTGGCCAGTTTTATGCCCTGGTTTTGTGCAGACTCCATTTTTTTTTTATATATATGTTTGCATGAATACTGGATGAAAATGCATTTTCATAGCACAGATTCTTTGGTTGTGCTTTTTGTGGTCTTGAGATAGACAAAAACTAACTGCTGTACAGTCTCCTTAGATGAATAGATATGGCGATAATTACAATGAAATATGATGATGAGTAAAATAGTCTGAGGTGTGGTCTATGTTTATAAATATGCCTGATTATTACATTAACATCAGCAGTGATGCTTTCATTGGTTGAAATACAATCTAACATGAGCTCATTACAGCTACCAAACATGGAACATGAGACAAGAAACTGAAGAATTGTTATTTTAGTTTGTATAATGTTATGCAATGCAATAATACTTAACATAAATTAGTTTATTTTTAATTGATTTCAAACTATAGCTACGTTCCATTTACTATGTAATTTAATTTCGATTATAGTCATGGTTTAATTTAATTGAAAAGACCAGCATTGCATATTTTGATTTATTTTTGGCTAAACAAGTTGTTTATTTATCTGTTTTGTGGCAAATGTATTTTTCCTGTTTGTTAGATTAATTTGGGAATTGAGTCATGTATGTCATATCCAATAATTGATTGCTGCATTGGAAAAAGTTCCAGTTCCATGGTACATCTTAACTGTCAGTTAAGCCAGTGAAAACACAATGCTGGAGAAACTCAGCTGGTCAAGCAGTATACTTTATGTAGCAAAGGTAAAGATACAGAACCAACATTTCAGGCTTGAGCCCTTCATCAAGGCATGAAAAAATGTTTTTACTTCTTCCACAGTGTCTGCAGTCTCTTTCGTGTTTCACTTCTGTCAGTTATGCTGTTTTGTATCATGCTTTTAGGGTCAGCTATATTTTCCTTTTTCGAGATTTGTATTTAGAACAACTTAATGTAATAACCTTATTCTCTTGAGTCAAGTTATAGTATTTTAACATGTATATCTTTCACCATTGGACTTCTCACTGATTTTCTTAGATGGTTGTCAACTTTTACTTCTGCCTTCCCAAACAGGCTGGTCTGCTTCTCAAATTGTTCATTGTTTCCAACATCAGTATTCTTGAGATGCACAAATAACAGATTCTTAAAACTCTCGCCATGGAAGTTGACCCATAATCTTTTTGTTAAGACTGCCTATCTTTTTGGTGACTATTTATGGCCAGTTGTAATGTGAATTGTTTTTTAAAAAAAAGACAACTCAGGTTTCAAATTTAATTTGAGCCCTGTAATCATAACAGCACAGAAAGAAGAAATTCCGACCATTGTGCCTTTTAACAACTGTTTGAAGGATCGGTTCAGTTAGTCCCCTCCCTGGCTGTTTTGCTGTAGTTCTGCAGATTCCTCCAGCTTTTTATATCCTATTGCTTTGGGATTTGATTCCCCATTCACTCTTTGGAATAGAGTAATATCATGGGAAAGACGGCAAGACTAAAATGTGTTGGGGGTCTGAGGTTTTCTTAATATTCCTCACGTCACTGGTATTTGAAATGCATTTTGGATTAAAACACTTTTTTTTAAACCAATGCTTTCTTAATAAGAAAATCACTTGCATTATGTGTGATCAGAAACTGTTTCTTGTCATTCTAGTTTATGTGCCAGTTTTAATTCACTGGATTTTTTCCATAATTTTGATTGAGAAAATGTTTGGAAAATGCATAACAATGAAAACTGAGAATTTCATTTTTAAAAAAAACACTGAAGAGATATCTGTTCAGGCAGAACAGTACCCTGGGATAGATTCAAGTGAAAATGCACTGTTTGGATAATGAGCAGCAGATTTGTAATGTCTGTTTTGCATCTGGACAGCAAGTTGAAAAATCTCCCCCCACTGTGTGACTTTAATTGCACAAATATATCTAAATTCTAAGTGCTGTATCATGTGGTTGACCTTGTGTTTAAGCCATTCTCAACTTGAGATGATTTATTTATTTCATACAATTAGTATTCCAGGTTCAGGAATAGTTACTACACCTCCAGCATCAGACTCCTAAACAACAGACTCCGTAGGAGACTCATTTAAGGACTCTTACTTTGCTGAGTAAGACTATTACTGAGTTTTTTTTTCTGTATTTGCACAATCAGCTTCTTTATATTTTTGTCTTTTGTACACATATCTTTTCCTCAAGGACAATTTGCACTCCTGATAAGTGGAAATTCTACCTGATCTGCAGGAGAAAGAATTTCAGGGTTGTGTGTGATATTAAAACACCACGCTGGAGAAACTCAGCAGGTCAAACAGTGTCCTGTTGTAGCAAAGATAAAGATACAGAACCGACGTTTTCAGGCATGAGCCCTTCATCAAGGTATGGCAAAATGTCATCAGGTGCCTGAACAAGTTGGTGGTGAGGAGGAGCACCATGCCAAAGGTAGGAGGTAATAGGTGGATAAAGGAGGGAGGGCATATCAGCAAGCAGGAGGAAGAGGGATGGCTCTCTGAATAGAGAGAGAATAGCTTGGAGAGCTGAGGGAAAGAAGACAAGGAGAAAGGGAATGGATGGAGAATAGGTTAGGAAAAACTGGAAAAGTCAATGTTAATGCCTTAGGTTGGAGAGTTCCCAAATGGAATGGTGGATAAGGGAGGGAGGGCACATATTGCCTCTTACATTTGGGACTCTCCTACCCCTCCCACCTCCACCATCTTGTTTGGGCCCCTGCTTACATTTTTCCATACCCTTGATGAAGGGCTCAAGCCTGATAAGTTGGTTATATATCTTTATCTTTGCCTCAGAAGTACACTCTGACTTGCTGAGTTTCTCCTGCATTGTGTCTTTACTTCTACCACGGTGTCTGCAGACTTTCGTGTTTTACTACTGTATGTGATGTCTTGTATGGACTCTGACAATAAATTTGACTTGAACTTTCACTTAGCCCTGTGAAGGTATCATGAAAGGCCAAAGTGGACTTTTTTTTAAAGCTTGTGCTTGGTTTGTAGCTGCATTGCCATTATTTTTATCTTAAATTTGCAGAAGTAAACCTAGTTGATGTACTAAGTTAGTTTGACTGTCTTGTGTTGGTAGGTTTTTTTCCCCCACTTAGCCACTTGGTCGAATGAGGATATTGAAAGTACAGCAGTTAGTGTCTCAAGTAAAAATTCTCCTTAATATTTTTTTTAAAGTTTCAGTTGATTTTGAACTGTTTTAGTGAATTTAATTACATGCACTGCATGATGGTTTGAAATAAAATGCAAATATAATATCACAAATGTCAACATTATTCTATCGATTTTAAATTACAATTCATGGATCTTTGACCCTCTTTTTTCCACAGTGAATACATTGTGTTTCTTCCAAGCAGTGCAATTATAATTATCACAAAGAGGAAGAAATATAATGAAATTGCCAGGTGTTCATGCTATCAGACTAAATGAAAATCTACTAATAATAAGACTTTTTGACAGATTTTAAAGGTTACCTTTTAACTAGTGTCCTTCTTCAATGGTTTTGGCAGTATTTTGATGATCAAGTTTTTGTAATTGGCGAAAAATCTCAAAATATTTTTCTTGCTTTTCTTATGATCTGTCTGCTCTGAAACCTCAGAGTAATTTATTGCCTGCAACAAATCACATTGAATGCTAAATTGAGTGTTATTTTCTATTTTTATTATTACAGAAGTAACCATAGTTACTCAGATTAAAATGCCATCGTGAAATATTTGAAATTGGACCTTGTTTGTACTAATTGAGTGAGAATATATAATTTTGTTAACTTTTTCCTCATGGACGCAGATTTCTTTGTGTTCACTTTCCTTCCATGTTGGAATTTGAGTAATGAAAATATGGTTCATCAGGATTTGCTAATGGTTTTGTTCGACTTTCAGAAGGATTTGGTCATGGCTAATCTTGCTTTGGCTATAATTTCATAATTATTTGTGCGTTAGTATCTTTTGTCAATTTACCAAAGTTTTGCATCTTTTTTAAATGAGGTATTATACTATTTATTGCCGGATGATGCAGTGTGATTTTTTTTAATAGTTTTAGAAATCAGAAGTCACTATTTTTGAATTGACATAAAATTCTCCCTCATCGTTTGAAGTCTTGCCTCTTAAATTCCATTGTATGGCTATGACGTAGTCTGTGTAAAGTGCTTTTGATATCGTTCCCATCTCTCTGTAATCCTACAGGATTTTATGGACTGCATGAATCTGATTTGGATAAAGTTT
The DNA here is from genome assembly GCF_036971445.1 of Narcine bancroftii. Classification (NCBI taxonomy): domain Eukaryota; kingdom Metazoa; phylum Chordata; class Chondrichthyes; order Torpediniformes; family Narcinidae; genus Narcine; species Narcine bancroftii. The sequence continues at coordinate 77,489,881 of NC_091474.1, forward strand.
TTCGACTGCCTACGACAACCTTCATTGGGGGAAATGAAACTGCAATTTCATTGCGTGAAATCATTAGACGGTTAGAGGTGAGTCCGTGATGAAATACCCATGATTTTGCATTATTTAAAGATAATAGAGATTTCTTTCTCATTTACCATATAGCTGGTAGCCAGCCAAAAGTAAAGTTGCCATCTAAGCCAGCAGCACAGCAAGAAAATTCCAAGTTGCTTCACTGGATAGTTAACAAGCAAATTTAAATTTAAAATTTATAGATACAGCATGGCAACGGCTCTTTTCAGCCCATGAGTCTGTGTCACCCAAATACATTGATATGGCCAATTAAGTTACTTGTCCTGTATGTCTTTGGAACATTGGAAGAAACCAGAGTACCCAGAGGACACTGGCTTGGTCACGAGGAAAACTATTAACTATTTACAGTGGAAGATTCATAACCAGGTTGCTATAGCAGTATTGCGCTAACCATCCTGATTTAGCATCAGACTTTTTAACAGTGTGTTAGGACAGTTGATGAAATGTATTCAAAAGCAAGATGTTTTAAAATGTGTTAGATGGGGCCAGAGGGATGGACGATTTGCAATTGCTGAAGCGTTGTTTGAGATATTCATGTAAGCAATAATCTGTCCACTCACTACCATCATATCTGGAGTTCTTTCCTCTAAAGAGAATGGACTCTCTGAAGTTTGAGGGGTGTAAGACTCAATGCTATCAAGAATAGCTCAGTTGGAAACTGTATATGGACATGGCTGAAGAATCACTTTTTAGTTTGGATAAGTGGAGAATATATTTGAAATCCATATTTCCTTTTTTTGAATCAGGAAACCTACTGCAGGCATATCGGTTTGGAATTCATGTTTATAAATGATGTGGAACAGTGCCAGTGGATTAGGCAGAAGTTTGAGATTCCAAATATTTTGCATTTTACCAACAAAGAGAAAAGAAGGTTGCTAGCTCGTTTGGTTCGTTCAACAAGGTATGAACTAATATTGCAAGTATTCTTGTTATGATTATCAAGTTTTCCTTATCAGTTGAAGGAAAGTACAAACCATTCAGTCGCTGTTAACTCATTTTGTTCTTTCTATTAATTAAATATGAAAATGTGCCTTTTTTTTTAAATTTTTTAATTTTTCACACTATAAACCATACTGACCAAAATACATAGACATTTTTCTCTTAAATATACAGTGTCATTTTCTCCCCTTTTCCCCCCCCTCCCTTCCCTCCCTCCCTCTCCCCCCCCTTCCCATTTATTCAAAGTTCAATCTATAAGATACATTAAACCCATTAAATAATGTCGTCACTTAATGTGCCATTGTTGATGTGTAACATGGGTACATTGATGAAGAAATCCAATTGAATGTTCTGTATTGGTACATTTAAGATATACGCAAGAAATGATCTCCAGCATATTTTTGTGTACTGTACAAAGAAACTCCCTAATAGTCCACATTAATTACATTTACCAATACTGTGGTAATGTGCTCAAACATAACATTTACAAATTAGAACAAGAAAAGTTGGCCATTCATCCTACTCTGCCATTCAATAAGATCAGGCCTGCTCTTGATTTAACTTTGCATTCCCTCATGCCATTTTGCTTCTGGCATATCAATCAACCAACCTCTATCTTAAAAGCAGTCAAAGACTGCTTCCCTTGCTCTTTGCCTAATCTCAAGAGGACGAACCTCTATTTTAAAACAATGTTCCCTTGTTCAAAATTCTTCCACAAGAAATGGCAACCACTCTGTAAACTGCTGAAGATTTTACTTGTTTCAACCTTACCCAAGTTTAATTTGGTCTTCAGACTATTATTTGGCAAGCAAGTTGTTGGGAAATGGTGTGGAGTGTCATTTTCTATTTTGAAGTTGCATTTTAATTTTCTGGAGTTACCAGTAGCTGCTGCATTCATAAAGCAGCTGATATAATAAATGGTTTAATCCATTATTAAATCTAACTTTATGCATTTCATGAGATTTTTCTTTTTGTTTGATATTACCTGGAGCATTCAAGTCTAGTTGGTGGAAAAGTTGTTGCTGGAACCTTAAATCCGTTGTCATACCCACACTCCTGTTCGGCTCCGAATCATGGGTCCTCTACCGGCATCACCTACGGCTCCTAGAACGCTTCCACCAGAGTTGTCTCCGCTCCATCCTCAACATCCATTGGAGCGCTTTCATCCCTAACGTCGAAGTACTCGAGATGGCAGAGGTCGACAGCATCGAGTCCACGCTGCTGAAGATCCAGCTGCGCTGGGTGGGTCACGTCTCCAGAATGGAGGACCATCGCCTTCCCAAGATCGTGTTATATGGCGAGCTCTCCACTGGCCACCGTGACAGAGGTGCACCAAAGAAAAGGTACAAGGACTGCCTAAAGAAATCTCTTGGTGCCTGCCACATTGACCACCGCCAGTGGGCTGATATCACCTCAAACCGTGCATCTTGGCGCCTCACAGTTTGGCGGGCAGCAACCTCCTTTGAAGAAGACCGCAGAGCCCACCTCACTGACAAAAGGCAAAGGAGGAAAAACCCAACACCCAACCCCAACCAACCAATTTTCCCCTGCAGCCGCTGCAACCGTGTCTGCCTGTCCCGCATCGGACTTGTCAGCCACAAACGAGCCTGCAGCTGACGTGGACTTTTACCCCCTCCATAAATCTTCGTCCGCGAAGCCAAGCCAAAGAAAGAAGAAATCTAACTTTATGCATTTCATGAGATTTTTCTTTTTGTTTGATATTACCTGGAGCATTCAAGTCTAGTTGGTGGAAAAGTTGTTGCTGGAACCTTAAATTTGAGCTGATTGACTTCATCTCTCTCCTTCATTTAGCCAGCATTTTAATTCGGCCTTCACCCATTACCAAAGCACACAGACTCTTGTTAAATGTTCAATTTTATGATCAATAAAACCTGTTGAACTAATACATCTACAAATGTTTTTAGTGGCAGGAATACTTCATAGAACTATTGGGTTCATCAATTGCTCCAACCCCCCTCCCCTGCCCTAATATCCTTTTTAGATATTGCCTTCTGGAGCCAGATTATCCTTTGAGGCCATATGACAATGCAAATAGACACCTATCTGGGGTATACATATTGAATGCAAGATAGTCGGGTTCCATTCTCAGATTGGACAGTCTTCCTTTCTGAGAAATTGGGTAAGCCTTGAACATTATCATTGCCTTTTTGGTTCAAAGGTTTGAAGAATTTCTTGCAAGAAAATGGTCTTCTGAGAAGCGGTTTGGTGTGGAAGGATGTGAGGTGTTAATTCCAGCTTTGAAGACCATCATTGATGTATCCATTTCCATGGGAGTAGACAATGTGATCATGGGAATGCCACACAGGTAAGACATTCTTGCATCTTCATAACTTTTTCATGAAATGAAAACACATGATGTGCAGATGGTTCATCGATTTGTTTTCCTCTCTATCCTTGTCCTCAACAGATCTGTTGCTTTCACCAGTTGTAGTGGTCCAAACTCTACTGTATGTTACGATGGCTAAGATCAGTATGTTCTTGTTTGCTGACTCTCTGTTACCAACAGAAAAGAGAACCTACTTTTTCTTACAAACAGAATCCATATAATATTTCTCACACATGTCATTATTTGCATGGCCAAAAAACTCATTAATAATTTGGTGCTGTTTACAGCCAATGGTCATTTCTGACGAATGTTCATGTTGACCATTGAGCAGTAACAGTTATATCTTTGGGCCCATTGAATAAAACACCTATTTGCAAAAAGAACCTCTGTTTCATTTGTGTTTTCAGGAATTGAGTTACAGGGAAAGGTTACACAGGTTGGGACTTCCTTCCCTGGAATGTAGAAGAATGAGGGGAGATTTGACAGAGGTACTTGTAACTATGAGGGGTCTAGACAGAGTAAATATAGGGAAGCTTTTTCCACTGAGTGTAGGTGAGATACAGTACAAACCAGAGGACATGGGTTAAGGGTGAAAGGGGAAAGTTTTAGAGGGAACGTCAGGGGGAACTTCATGCAAAGATTGGTTAGAGTATGGAACGAGCTACCACCTGAAGTGATGAATGGGGGCTCAATTTTAATTTTAAAGAAGAATTTGCACAGGTACATGGATGGGATGGGTATGGATGGGTATGGTCAGGGTTCAGGTCAGTGGGACAAAAGAGAATAGAAGGGCCAAAGGACCTGTTTCTGTGCTGTATTGTTCTATGGTTCTAAATTACAGTGTAATTAGGTCTGGATTGTGATTTTTGTGCTTGGAATTCTGTAATTGGTATACTTGGATATTGGTGGTATAAAGGTTTTTGTTTAATAAAGTGAAAATAGATGGGTTTTATTGTTTCATTTATACTTGATTTGGAATTTTATTGCTGAAGATCTTTATTTTGGTATCTATTCCTCTGGAATTTGTCTTTAAATGAACATGTCTTTTGTATGTCAGAAGTGTTTCATCAAATTTACAAAGGAAACTAGTAATAAAATGATATTAAATTTGTTTATAAAATTCTAATTTATTGAATATTTAGTCATGCAATCATGCTTTTTCCCCCAAATCTCTGCATTTTTCTTCCTCCCCATCGCTATCAGATTTCTCTTTTAAACTATGCTTGTTTCCAGCATCTCATCAGCCAGTCCAAATATTAAATCGTTTCTTTCATAGCTGTTTTTTTTCTTTGTTTCCTCTTCCCCATCACTTTAAACCTGTGCAACGTTTCCCCATCACCTTAAACCTGTGCAACGTCACTGATTCTCTTGAACTGCCCTCAAATTTTTTGCCTATTGTTTAGTTTGGCATGTTCTGAATTCCATTATTTTCACTAGTCAATATCTATTTGTCAGTTTTAAATGTGATTTTTCCAACATTGTGCTCCATACACCTGAATGGTGTCATTAATTCATGGGAACCTTGTGTATCTTTCCATGAAGTCAGAAATTGGCTATTGACTATAACTACTACTGCCACAAAACGATGAATTTCGTGACACGTGGAGGGTCATATGACCTCTCCATGAGGAACCTCGCCAGAAGTCAATGTCAAGCCCCACCCACAGGTTATTGGCCCCTTTAATTGCTTCACCAATATCTGGGCTGGACTCTGCAGCCCATGGCACTGTAAAACCCTCCATGTAAGAGCTATCTGCCTCTTACTCTTCCAAGCTGTGAACCATGGGTAACACTGGAGAGTCATTGGTAAAGTGTGCACAGACAGAGGCTCAGGAGCTGTGTGCTTAAAAAATCACTGTCCCTAGTTTAGAGTAGTTAAGAGCTGTGCCTGCACTATATCAAGGGGTCGTGTTTATCGTATGTCGTAACTTGATAATAAAGCTTTCTCTCCCCAAGCAGTTGAGAGTGTCGTATCATCGGGTAATTGTGTCAGTGTGTGTCTTTTTAATCCTGTCGCGGCTCCCCAATCCATCTATATAAAGACCACAGCCTTGTTTCTCTTCTGACTCATTGAACTTGTTTCTTCACAGACAACATATTAATGACAATAAATTCTGATACTTTCTGTTTGCTATCCTTTGCCCAATTTTATATCCTTTCTGTCCCATCCCATAAGTTTTGATAGTCCTAACAGACCAAACATGTAGTCCTACTTCAAGCATCTTTTCAAAGTTGCAGTCAATGAACTGCAATTTATGAATAATTTTGAAAAAAAAATTACGATTGTAAATTTTCACCTTGCATTTGGCCAGATATTATTGCTGCCACAGGTCTAATCGGACAAACTTTTTTTTCTGGATTTCTCAGTATCAACACTAGCAAGTAATTGCCAGGAAGCTCAGTGCTTCGATTTCACGTGTCGCATTTTATTGAAAAATATTTAAAATTTCACAAGGAACTGGCGAGAGATTATTGTTAAATATGTCGTTAGTCCCCTTGTTGATCAGGACTCTCATCAATGACCCCTTGAAGTAATTCTCTTCTTGGCATTGTAATTTTTTTTCATATTCGAATCTGTACTCTTTTCTCCCTTTCCTGAACGAATTGTAAAAATGGTGTTGATTGAGATAAATATTCCCATTAGCTGGCATGTCAAGAATTCAAACAGTGTAAGTGATCAGGAAAAGAATCAGTGACGTGAATAAATTTTGATGGTTAGAGTGGAGCGTGTGCTTCCAGTGGAAGGAGATGAGGAAAATTCATTTGGTACATTTAGAAGGAATCTTGTTGGATTGCTCTTAGAGCTGATACAAACTTGATGGGGGAAAATGGCTTCTTTCCATTTTATAATCTTCCTGTGGTTCTATGAATATTTTGCATTCAGGAATATTAGACATTTGATCTTAAAATCTGGATTTTAAATTCTGCTTTATTTTCTTTGGAGAAACTCAAAACTTTTTGATACATTAAAGAAAATTGAAATCTTTCTAGAGGCCGATTGAATGTGTTGGCTAATGTAATCCGGAAGGATTTGGAACAAATTTTCTGCCAATTTGACCCAAAGTTGGAAGCTTCAGAGGAGGTGAGCATCAATTGTTTTAGATGCTTTGTAATCCATGCAATTTCATTTGAAATCTTGTTTTGCATTTTCAGAATAAGCACGTACTTTTACTTCAGGTCACCTAAGAATTTCCAACGTACACTGTATTGAGTTTTGAAAAAAGATTTGGTTAAAAATTCAGAAGAGTCTTGTACTCATATGACTCCTGAAGTGGGTCTCCGGCCTTAAAACTTCCTCGAGATGCTGAATGATCTGCTGAGTTTCTCCAGGACTTTTGTGTTCTACACTTGTATTTACATGGTTTCTTTCATATCGCCCCATCTTTTTTACAGCCTACTTTAGAATTGTAGTCACTAATATATAAAAACAACAGCCAATTTATAGTCCAGTAAACTGCAGTGTGATAGAGACGCTAGCACTTTTTGAAAGTTTGAGGATTAATTATTAACCCTTTGCACTCTGGCCATTTTTAACCTTCCACAACATATACAGTGCCATACTTCAGACTGGGTCCATGGGTAAACCTTTACAGTACGAACACCAGTACAAACTATGTGATGGTTGCGAATAAAACCAGTCCTGGTAAACCAGGACATGAAGTATATGCACTTGTTGGTTGTCCCTAAAACCAGGACCCAGAGTCCAAAGGGTTAACTCAGTATAACTGCTCTACTCTCTGGGGTAAAAGATCACCATAGATTTGTCTATATCTGTCTGAGGGCTCTCAGAATGCTTCTTCAAGGTACAGTATAGCGCTGGTAATTAAGATAGATTTCTGTGCTTGGATCAATTCTGTGCAAGATAATTTGACTCTGAGGTAAGAGATCTGCCAGATGAGTCCCTGTTAACATTATTCAGACAAGAAGTGGAAAGTTGGCAATAACCAGTACGATTGTTCTTCTCGCTTTAACTTTGGAATAAAATATATATGTCCAGATTTGCAAATTTCAAAATGTTAGGAAATAATCAATCCCAGAGAGACTTGTAGGAAATTTAAAAAAAAATACTCCGGTAATGGCAAATGAATTTCAGAACAGATAATCCTAAGATATTCCATTTTTGGTAAGAAAAATGAGGTTCCATGTGACTTGTATGAATGCAAATGAACATACCATTAAAGACCAGTGACACAGGCTAAAAATGCCTTTTTAATATCAGCATTCTGGAGATGGAAGTGAAGATCAAAAGCTATGTTAATGAAACGCAGAAAAAAACCCTGCAGATTTAAAATAGTACTTGAATTGTCAGAATCAGAATTTATTGTCATGAACAAGTCATGAAATTCATAGTTTTGCGGCAGCGTCATAGAGCAAACATTCATATTATAGATGATTCAAATTGGAAAAGTGCTAGAAATCTGAAACAAATAGATGTTGGGGATATTCTGGCTGCATCTGTCGAGAGAAACAGGCAGTGATACATGTTGATAACTGTTCAACAGAACTAAACAGATGGTGATACAACTGGAAAGTCTGTACGTCTAAAATCACTGAATTAGGTGTGAGTCTGAATGTGTCTGGATGCAAGATGAGATGTTGTTTTGTGAACTTGCAATTAATTGTCTTTGTTGGTTTAAAAAAATACAAATTATCCCAGTTAGAGGATAGACTGGGAGTGAGCTGAAGAACTAAAGCTTGTCATTGTCATGTAAGCTTGAGGAGCAGCATCCTTCCCCTCCCTCAGAACATCACAGCTATTAATTCAATATTGAGCTAAGCCGTTTTAGGTAGTATTGGACAACAAAGATTTTGGTTCCTCAACTCTTTTGGGTGTATTTTATGGTTTGTAGGCTACTGATCACAAAAATCACCTTAAAATCTTCCTATCACGCATTTTTTTTTAGGTATAACCTATTTTTGTGATTTCTTTTCATATTTTAAGTCTGCTCATATAATGCCTACAAAGTAAGCAGTTTTGGCCAGTCCAGGCATGCAATAATTTTCCAGTCAAAATGTCAGTCACTCTAGCTGTACAGTCAGTCTTTCACTGAACCACTCAGAGTTGGTGATGTTTGTGTGAGTGGGTGGCTCCCACATTTCAGCAAAACTAACAATGTTGAAATCTTTGGGTTCACTTGGCTTCTGCAATTCTGTTGTCATTAGGAGCCGAGTCATGCCCTGGAAAGAGACGCTTTTCAAGAGAAAGTATTTTCAGAGATGAGCCCAGAAATTCTTTTCCATCAGAAAAGAATAAATAATTGGGATTGGATCAGTACAGCAGGTGATTACACTTGTGGGAGACAGCAAAATTCAAGCCACTAAGGAACAAAAAGAGTGTTTAAAAAAAAAAATCTATTTTGACTCAAGGAATCTGTGGCTTGTTCACTCAAGGAAAGGTTGAAGTGAATGATGTGGATATATGAAAGAAGATTAGCATATCAGAGTTGGATGCAAAATAGAACAAATCTTAACTGGAGTGTAAATATTTAATTGTAGACATACAGCACTGTAAAAGGCTAATTCAGCCCTACGAGTCCAGGCCGCCCAATTTACCCCCCCCCCCCCCCATTAACCTACAAGCAGGTATGTTTTTGAAGGGTGGGTTTATTGGTTTTAATGATGTTACATTCTGTATGATTTTGTACATTTGTTTTTGTTTATCTATTATATACATTAAATTTATATTTTCCAAATGATAATGTTAACAATTGCTTTTAACGGCCAATGAGCTCTGTGTGGTAATGAGAGCTTGTAAAGACAAAATAGTTTGCTTGTTGTCAAAGTCAATCATAAAGTGAAATTAAGAATAATGCAGTGGAAGTCAAACACGCTTTTATTTTAAATCTTGTGTTTTTTAACTGCATACTTTCTGAATCTTGATACAAAATATGGATTACCAGATGAGATATTTGATAGAAAATTTGTGCCTTTGCAGGTTCCAGTTTTCTATTTATTCGGTTTAATAATCAGAAGATTATTCGGTTGGATGCACAATTCTCTGACCTGTACAGTCAGCAGCATACATCACCTAATTTGCATTCTTAGTGTCTTTTTAGAGCCCACCTAAATTTGAAATGCATACCCTGCTGTTGTTGACAAACAGGAATGTGCGCTATATTCGTAATATGGTATTCAATTTTATGTGATTAAATGTTGGGTTATTTACAAGAAATCTGAAATGCAATAAAATTACCACATTTTTACTTGCTTAAAATTATCTTTTTAAAAATAAAATAGTATCATGGGAGTATTCAGAAATTCTCTTAAGTGATACTGAGAGTTCTTATTTTACTTGAGGACTCATCAATAAATATTGTATCGTCATTATCTGAACCACTTTCTGTGACATTCAGGGATCGGGAGATGTTAAGTACCACCTTGGTGTCTATCAGGAAAGGGTCAACCGAACAACAAACAAACAAGTATCTATGTCACTTGTTGCAAATCCTTCACACTTGGAAGCAGTAAATCCAGTGGTACAGGGCAAAACCAAAGCAGAGCAGTTTTATCGTGGAGACACCAAAGGCAAAAAGGTAAGATATTTTTTTAAAATGATGATCGTCACTATTCAGTAGATTATTAATCCCAATTTAAGGTGATTTTATTTGCTTGATGCTTAAGAATAGCTTTATCAACATCACTTTGTGGTATGAACTTAATCCAGAGTTAGAATCCAAGTATTCAGCAAATGCAACAAATGCATTTAGTAATTTACATTTGTTTTCTGTGACACCATCTCATTGAATTAAGCAAGAAAATCTGCAGACACCGTGATTGTAGTTTGCACAAAAAATGCTGAAGGAACTCAGCAAGTCTTGCAGCATTCTTTTTTTTTTCTTTTTTTATTCTTGATGAAGCAAAGATAAGGAGACATAACCATGTCATACATAAAAACACGCCCATGTGGTGGAGCCTACGTTTAACGTAGGCTGTTAGGCCACTCTCTGTCTCCCCCATCCAGCTTTCCCTCTCTTTCCTCCAGCTCTCCACTCCTTCCCTGTCCATTCACAGAGCTATACCCTCCCCCTCTCTCTCACTTTTCATCTTTTTTTCTCTTGTCCTCTCACCCATTTCAACTTATGATCTCCTGCCCGTGACCCTGGGCTCCTCTCCTGGCCCCTTCTCCAAAATTTTATTCAAGCTGAGGCCCAAAATGTTGGTTATGTCTCTTTATCTTTACTATATAATGAGTTTCTCCAACATTTTTGTATAAACTGCAATCTCATTGACTTAGATTTCAGCTCTCTTATGAAATGCTTTCACATTAGTAAAAATTTGGGGAAATTTTGCAGTATTGTGATCAAACATTTAGAAATGTATGTTTATCCCCTGAACTCTGGAAATTTTTAACCTTTCATAATATATACTCCAGATTGGATTCATGGATAATCTACTGTACAAGCACTAGTAGAGCCAGTTGGTGGTTGGGTATAAAACCAGCCCAGGAAAATGGGAACACAGTGTTTATGTGCTTGTTAGTAGTCCCTGAAAACTGGGTCATGGACTCCAAAGGGTTAAGCTATAGTAGCTAGAAATTATGAAAAATTATTTGAAAATTACTTGGGTGGTTGGTGCTCTGCATCAATGAGTTCCCTTGTGCATTGCAATATTTCTTAAATATATTTTCAAATTGTAGCGTTATGTGGATTTACAGCATGGTAATAAGGCCCTTCAGCCTATTTGAGGAGGACGTGGAATTAAAGGGCTGATAGACACTTAAATAGACAATGCATTGAAGAATATGGTGCAAATACAGGCAAATTGGATGTTCAGATGGATAAAAAGATCAGCATGGACCTGGTGGGCAAAAGGCTTGTTTCTGTGCTGTGTGACTGACTCTATTTATTTATGCCCTTCGAAATTTTATAAACATCCTCGAGTTTCCCTCCTCCTCCCAGTCTTGACACGCCAGGGAGAAAAGCCCCAGCCTCTCCTTGTTGTTCAAGTTCACTCATCCTAGTAACAAACTCATGATTTTTTTTTTCTGATTCCTTTCCAGCTTAATAGTATCTTTTCTGTAATGTACACAATACTCCACAAGTGTAGTCTTCAACAATTGTAACATCACATTCCTGCTTCTGTACTCATTGCCTTGTCTGATGAAGGCAAACTGTTAACCTGTGTCGCACTTTCATGGAACTATATTCTATACTGTTCCATCTCTGTACTCCACACACTCCACATCCCTACCTTTCACAACGCAAGTCCTGGTCTGGTTTAGTCTGTCAAACTGCAACAATTAGCACTTTTTCTGAGTTAAGTTCCTCCTTGGCCCAGTTTTCCAGTTCATCTAGGCTAGATCATGGTTTTCAAACTTTTTATTTTCTCACACAATCCATTTTAAGTAATCCCTATGCCATCGGTGCTATGTGATTAGTAAGGGATAACTTAAGGTGGTATGTGAGTGGGAAGGGAAAAGGTTGAGAACCACTGCTCTAGACCCAATTGTTACAGAAATATTTTTCCACCCACATACCACCTTAAATAATCCATTCTACTCAAGGATAGTCAGCGTGGCTTTGTGAAGGGAAGGTCATGCCTCACAAGCCTATATATTCCTTAAGAAAAGTACTACACCCTCCCTACCCAGTAACCCTCCATTCATGTGCCTGTCTAAGAGTCTCATGATTGAACCATCCAGAAAGTCATGAGATCAGTGGAACCTCAGCTGTGTGGATAAAAAAATTGGCTTGTAGGAAGAAAGCGGAGAGTAGTAGTGGAAGGAAACTATTCTGCCTGGAGGTTGGTGACTAGTGGAGTTCTGCAAGGATCTGTTCTTGGACCCCTTTGTGATTTTTAAAAAATAAATGACCTGGATGAAGAGGCAGAAGGATGAGTCAGTAAGTTTGTTGATGTCATAAAGGTTGGAGGAGTTGTGGATGGAGCTGAAGGTTGTCGAAGTTACAAGAGGATATAGACAGGATGCAGAGTTGGGCAGATGGAGTTCAATCCAGATAAGTGTGAAGGGATGCATTTTGGAAGGACAAACCCAGAAATCTGAGTACAGTGTTAATGGTCGGTGTGGATGAACAGAGGGACCTTGGGGTTCAAATTCATATATCCCTCAATGTCATTGATAGGTTAGTTAAGAAGGCCGATAGCTTCATTAACAAGGGGATTGAATTCAGGAGTTAACAGGTCATGTTGCAACTCCATCAATTCTGGTAAGACCACACTTGGAGTATTGTGTTCAGTTCTGGTCACCTCATTACAAGAAGGATGTGGAAGCTATGGCAAGGATGCAGAGGAGATTTACCAGGATGTTACCTGGATTGGAAAACAAGTTTTATGAGGCAAGATTTGCAGAGCTGGGGCTTTTATCTTTGGAGCGTAGAAGAGGTCCACAAGATTATGAGAGGCATAGATAGATAGGGTGGACAGCTAGCACCTGTTTTCCAGGGCAGGAATAGCAAACCCCAGAGGGCATATGTGCAAAGTGAAGGGAGCGAGGTTTAGGGGAGATATCACGGGTAAGTTTTTTACGCCGAGAGTTGTTGGTGCCTGGAATGCCTTGCCAGGGATGGTGGTGGAGGTTGAAACATTAGTGGCATTTAAGAGACTCTTAGACAGGCACATGAATGGAGGGTTGCTGGGTCGGGAGGGTGTAGTACTTTTCTTAAGGAATATATGGGTTAGCACATCACTGAGGGCCAAAGGGCCTGTACAGTGTTGTAGTGTTCTGTGTTCTATAAAACTTATTAGCAGAGAGAAGTACACGGGGCTGGTCAACTTACTGAGTTCCTCCTGCACGTTGCATTTAGCGAAGTAACTTGTACCTTTCTCTAAAGAGACCAAAAGGCTTGACGATTGCAGTGATTCATTCACACAATGCTAATGACTGTAGTGACTAATTCAAAGTAATTTATTTATAAATTGTAGGTGATGTCCATCCTTCTACATGGTGATGCTGCTTTTGCTGGCCAGGGCATTGTGTACGAGACTTTTCACCTTAGTGATCTCCCATCATATACCACACACGGTACAATCCATGTAGTTGTAAATAATCAGGTAAGAAAAGCAACTTTTAACTTGATATACAGTAAAATATGGCAAAGAATGGTCTGTGAAATGCTAGGTTGTTTCCAACCAGAGAAATGCATTCATTTCTGTTTCAATACTGCGTGTCTGCTCCTTTTGTAGATTGGGTTTACCACAGATCCTCGAATGGCCCGCTCATCTCCTTATCCGACCGATGTTGCCCGTGTTGTGAATGCGCCCATCTTCCATGTCAATGGTGATGACCCAGAAGCAGTTATTTATGTATGTCAAGTGGCTGCAGAGTGGAGAAACACCTTCAATAAGGATGTTGTAATTGACCTGGTAACTAACAAGATGTTGCTTTGCCCTGTTAAATATTTTACAAGCACAGCTTGATGTGTTTAGTAAAATTCTGTGATGATTAGATTTATTCAAATGCATTGGAATTGTCTGTTTCAGTGAATTTTAGTTTTAAAGTTATAGAATACATCAGTATAAACTTAAAGTGGTTATTCAATGTACATAACTCTACAGTAGAAGTCCAAAAATCCAGATGCTAGAATTCTCAAACTTTTTAAATTTAGTGAGCTTTTGTGTGTGTGCATGCCATAGATGCGCAGCGGCAACTTTATTGTGAACTTTATTTTCTTTAAAACTGCTCGTTTTGAAAAATGAAGCATGCTATATTTACTAATGAATAAACTATCAACATTTACCTGTTCATCTCTATTCCTCCTTAAATTTGAATTTTAAAAGTACTACTTGAGAATCCGGAAAATATGGACCAACCCAGTCCCTGAGCAGTGCAAATTTTAGGACTTCTACTCTACCTTCAGGAATCTTTTTTTGCCAGCCTGATTGCTCCAGCAAGGCAAAAAAAATATAAACTTTGGTTAGGTCACAATTCTGGTCATCTCATTACGGAAAGGATGAGGAGTCTTCAGTTTTAAGTTAATTGTCCCATGTATTGGAATGTAGTGATAGAAGTTGTTTTGTGAGCAAGCCCGTCGACATTTTGTATGTAGTATAAGACAATGCAAACTTTCAGAGAACAGGGTGTGGAGAAAAGACAACGTGATTTTATTATTTTGGGGTTCATTCAGGTGTTTGGTCATTGTAGGTAAGAAACTGTCCTTGATTCTGGTCACTTGTGAATCTTCCTGACAGTGAAGAGGTAAAGAAAGTATGGCTGTGAGTGATGCCTATTTTAATAAAAGCACCAAAATGTTGGAGGATCTCAGCCAGTCTTTTTGGTGTCTATTGGAGGCAAAGATATATTGCTGATGTTTCGGCCCTGAGCCCTTCAAGGAATAAGCCAAAAGCAGGAAATCTCAAACGCCCAGAATTCGGACAAGGCTGGGAGAGGAATCCAGACCAACAAAAGTTTTTTTTTTTAACTTTTTTATTTTTCACACCTTAAACCACATTGACCAAGATACAGATAAACTGGATATGATCAGGGACAGAGTAAGAATTTATCATGCTTGTGCGAAAGGAAACTGAATGGAGAGACAATCAGGGAAATGCAATGGCAACCTGGCTACTGTGTAATGATGAGCTGTACTAAAAGGTATAATGTGGATAGTTACAGGTGCTAATATCTTTTTTATTGTCACTGATAGGTTTGCTATCGTAAAAGAGGACACAATGAAGTGGATGAACCCATGTTTACGCAGCCTCTCATGTATAAACAAATCCACAAGCAAGTCTCAGTTCTGAAGAAGTATGCAGATACATTGATATCAGAAGGGGTTCTGACACAACAGGAGTTTGAGGTCTGCATAGTCTGTTGCATCTCAATTTCTTTGGTGATCTTGTTGGGCTGCTGTTTGCTTCAAAGAATACAAATCTCATTCCATTCCTGTCATGTGATATTTGTAATTGATCCATGTTTCCTGTTCCATTGTTCAATGCCATGTTTTTCCACGCAGATCACTGGATATTTCAAGTTGTCCAGAAACCTTTGGCATAGACTATCATTTGCTTGGGAGTGACTTTTTTCCCTGTGCACTTGAGTTGAACTCTGACCTTTTAGATGATGTTTCTGAATTAAACTGTTAGGAAATTGTAAGAATAATCCCGCATGCTTCTACAGTACCATTGGACAACCAGAAATACTTTAAGATCATAAAGTTTCCAGTAGTAAAGTGATTGTCGTTATGAACTTGAAAAAATATGACAATTGTTATTGAATCAAGAAATTATGAAGGCATGTTCATAATTTTCAGATTGACAATATGTGATTTTCAAACTAAAACTTTCAGATCTTCTCAGTGGTTTAATACTACTGTTTTTCCAATGTGTTTTACAGGAGGAAATAGCAAACTATGACAGGATTTGTGAGGAAGCCTATTCCAGAGCAAAAGATGAGAAAATTCTTCAAATTAAAGAGTGGCTTGATTCCCCTTGGCCAGGTTGGCAACATTTGGAAAGGTTTAGGAATGAGGGTGGTAAGGGAGGAGAATTGAGACTTGTCCCAAAGATGCACATTACTGTCGTGCAGAAGCATAGAAAGAGAAAAGTAACACACAATAGAAGTACATCTCTCTATTGTGAAACAGAAATTCAAAATAATAAATAAGTGAGCTGTGGTTCTTGTAGCTTTAGATTGAAAGTCAGCTCTTTGATGAAGGTCTCTAATAATTTCAGATTTATTGTCAGAGTATATACATGACATCACATTCAATCCTGAAACTCTTTTTCCTGCGGGCAAGGTAGCATTATCACTTATTGGTAGTGCAAAAAAAATGTACTGAACATACAATTGTCAAAAAATAACGTGTAAACAAACTGTACAATACAGAGAGGAAAAATCAATAAAGTGCACAAGTAAGAGTCGTTAAATGAGTCCCTGATTGAGTTTGTTGTTGAGGGGTCTGATGGTGGAGGGAGAGCAGCTGTTCCTGAACCTGGTGGTGCGAGTCTTGTGGCACCGATAACTTTCCTGATGGCAGCTGCGGGAAAGGGTGGTGTGATGACAGTTGCTGCTCTCTGATGGCAGTGTTCTCTGTTGATGTCCTCGATGGTGGGGATGGTTTTGCCTGGCCTATGATGTCCTGAGTTGAGTCCACTACCTTTTGCAGGTCTTTATGCTCCAAGATATTGGTGTCCCCATACCAGTCCATGATGCAGCCAGTCAGTACACATTCCACCACACATCTGCAGCATAGATTACGTCTCAACATAAGCATTGTATGCTTCCGATTAATTGTGTTATATGGTGTAGTGTTTTTTCACTTGTGTTAATTGATCCTTTGCTTATTCAGTTTTATAATTTCATGTTTGTATTGCCAGATTAATGATTGCAAAAATAAAATTTTGATCCAGGTTTCTTCACTCTGAATGGAGAACCGAAAAGTATGACTTGCCC
Source organism: Narcine bancroftii (assembly GCF_036971445.1). Classification (NCBI taxonomy): domain Eukaryota; kingdom Metazoa; phylum Chordata; class Chondrichthyes; order Torpediniformes; family Narcinidae; genus Narcine; species Narcine bancroftii. The sequence goes on from NC_091474.1 coordinate 77,506,596, forward strand.
TCCAACAGGTCTTCCTGTTGACATCCTGCAGCACATTGGGAAAGTAGCCAGTTCAGTGCCAGTTGAAAATTGTACTATTCATGGAGGTAGGCATCTTTATTTGTAAATTGAATATCTCATGAAGCAATATGGTATGTAAAAATATTTTTATAGAGACTAATTTTAATAGTTGGAAGAGTAATTATCACTGAAGAAATGGTGAATTTGTTCAAATATGAATATTGCCCCTTTTGAATAAAAACTGAGAAGATGTCATTGGTCAGTGTGGGTCAAGGCTGCACAAATTTTGTTTGATTAATATAATACTATTGAATTTAAATACATGTTTACGAAGTTGGCTCGTCAAGTGTTTTATTGAAGGTAAATGCATCCTGACGAGAGTTGGATTCATGTTCCCTCCATCAGTCTTTTTATGTCTGATCTATTTGCCACGCATTATTGGCAATCGATAAGTCATGACTTGTTCTTCCTCATCTGAACTATGCTGTGTCTGTTGCATTGAAAACTCTAAAACTTACTGAGATGGAGACAGAAAGATCGTTGCAACAAGTTGTATTGTCCCTCTAAAGTAGCCTCCCAACCTAGGAATTTTTCTTGTGCTCTTTTAAATACTCTAGTCGTAGATTCTCACACACACACTTAAATTTAAAAAAATAAAATCCATCACTTTTATGTGATTTTGTATTTTAATCTTGGCATTAATCTTAAATGCTTCTTCCAATTTTATTCCCGTGCTCAGTAAAATATTCAAAAGCTTCATTTAAAATTGTGTTATCCTTCTTGGCTACTGTCTGTGAGGATCCTTTAATGTGATTAGTTGCTCAGTCAGCTGAGTGACCCCGCTGCTCCAAGACTGGAGCATGAGAATAACTAATGCCTGTAAAGGGGAACTGTCTGCCAAGAGATCACTAGCAGGAAACACTATTGTTTTGCCCTCATTTTAACTTTGGGGCTAATTAGATTGCAAGTCAGTTGGAAGGAAACAAAGCCACTGTTAAAGATTTCATTTTTATTTTACAATTTGTATATCTGCTACAATTTATTAATTTCACTTTGCAAGTGTTCAAGTATTGCATGGAAAGATAGTCCATCTGCTTTGCATCTGAGGTGGTAAATTTGAAATGTCAATCAGCATTTTCTTTATAAAGGAAAGGTTTAATTAGGTTCCATGAAATATTCCCGTTTTGCTGTGCATACATTTTTCCAGGTGAAGATGTAAATAGCAATCCATCCTTGGTAGTAATTGTCTCTGCGGTTATACTAATCGCAGATTTATTTACAGGAAACTGGCTTGATAGCATAAATTGTCCAAGGTCATATTTTACAAAAGTCTGGTTTTTATTTCTGCTGATTCAGAGTGTGATAGAATGGAACTAAAATTTACTGGTATTTGTAATGCATGAATAGAGCATTAGAAGAACACCGTCAGACTCTGCAATACTCAGATTAAACCCTCAGGCTTTTTTCAACTTGTGAAACAAGATTAAGTAAATGTTTTGAATACATGAACCCATAGCTCCAGAAGCAGTAAAAAGATCAAAGTGAATATTCTATTGATTTGTGCATATTTTGCACAGATGAATATAGCAGAGATGATAAACCACCAATGGCTGTTTATCAATGTGTGACTTGTCTTCGTGGGCTTAACAAAATATTCTTAAAACCTACCTCAGTGCTGATGGAATTTGAGGAACCCTCCCTGCTGAGCTTTTACTGGCTTTCAGTTATACATTTAAATATGTACTACTAATATATTTGATGGATTGTCTTCAATATTTGAATTCAAGTTATATTGGAAACATGATTCACAATGATCACTGGAATTAAATGATTATCAGCCTACCATGCATCTATTATACATGGGTATTCACATTTCTTGTTCCATATTCTGAAAATGTTTGTTGGAAGATTATTCCATTATTCTTGAATGTGAATAACCTCGTCAGATTTTAAATTTGTTTTTTGTTTGTGATTCAGGCAATTTGTTAAATTCTGAATTTGGACTACACTTGAGATTGATTTTTGTGTAGATTCCTCGATGGCTTAGTTCCATTTATATGTCACTGAATATTCCAGAACTGCAGCATTCAGTGGCTTGTTACTTGGAAGAAGATGGATATAATTAAGTTTGTCTTTAATATAAGTGAATTTTTCTGAGCCACAGTGATTTGGGGCAAGACAATATTATTTTTTAGACACACAGCATAATAACGGGCCCTTTCAGCCCACGAGCCCATGCTGCCCAATTAGCCTACAACCTTGTACGTTTTTAAAGGGTGGGAGGAAACTGGAGCACCCTGAGGAAACCCATGTAGACACGGGAAAGCTTACAGTCAACACTGGATTCGAACCTGGGTCTCTGACACTGTATCAGCATTATGCTAATTAAGCAGCCCAAATGCTTGAGCTTGATGTCCTCTGGCAAGGGAGAGAAAAATTAGGTGTAGCTACAACTCTTATCCAGTCACCTGTGACAGAAGAGTAAAGTTGGATGCGAGGTGAGGGTAAAATTGAGTGCAGCAGTGTTCGATATGTCGTTGGTGCATATGCTGAAAGGTATTTCACTTCCCAAAGACCTGATACTATTTGTGGAATAAAATAGAGTGATAATGGAAATCCAATTAGAAGCTCCCTGCCCCCGTTCAAAAATAATTGTGCAAAAGTGTTTTGAATCTTTTTACCGTTTATAAAAAATTAACTTCATGAAGATTGTTTTCTTTATTAGCCCTAACTGTTCAGGTCAGTGCACTTCAAATGTTTTGCATGGACCAAGAACAGTGTCCTTGGTCATATATTTGTGAAAGTGAACATTTCAGCCCTTAAATCTCGTAATTGGATTCTTGTGACTCAAGGATCCTTAAGGACTTTGATGGACAGGGGCATTACTCTCCATCTGTTCTGGAATATTAAACACCTGCGCAAGCAACATTGTTCTATTTTAACAATAGTTTGCCCTTTTAAGGTTGGTGCATTTAAATTGCAATGGTATTATGGCTATAGAGAAGGCATTTATTTGTGCATTGAGCATTTGATGTGGTCACAGGACATCCAGTCAATTCCTTACAGCATAATTTTGTAGTTCTGAGTGGCAGCTTGTGTGCACTAAGAAAATCCAAGCAGCAAAGAATGAGTGATAAGTCATTGTGGTGTTGGATGAAGGAAGATAACTGGCTTTGAAAAGTGCCTTAGGATCATGCACATCTATTTTCCTCCATGCACCACTTCTTCATCACTGAATTGAGATTCTATCTTATGTCACTTAATTCCTGCATATGATTTCAAATCTATGGCGTCTTGAGGTTCCAACCAAACTGCCACAAAGAAAGGTGATCCAAACACAATTTAAAAATAAATCCATGATCTAAGCTTGTGAAGGTGATGAATTAAAAGTTTTTCCATGCTGTAGAATTAAAAGGTTAGGAAAATCAGACTGTTGATCATTGCAGCATCTGCTATAATTTCCAGAACACTGTTCATTACCTGAAGATCTATTTATAATTTTTCCAGGTTTGTCTCGCATATTGAGGGGACGAGCAGGGATGATCAAGGATCAAATAGTTGATTGGGCTCTGGCAGAATATATGGCATTTGGTTCTTTACTGAAAGAAGGAATACACGTGAGGCTCAGTGGACAGGATGTTGAAAGAGGTACCTTCAGGTAAACATATTTCAAGCATGTCTACTACCCCTTTTATGTTAGATCCTGCAGAAAGCAGTCAATATGATTTGCAATGCACAAAAGTGCTGGAGAAGCTTTTGTGGGTGGTACCGTTAGCATAGTGGTTAGTGCAATGCTATTACAGTCCCAGCGCCACAGATTGCAAAGCGTTTGTACGTTCTCCCCATGACTGCATGGTGCTCTGGATCCCTCCACCTTTCAAAACGTACCGGGGTTGTCAATCATTTTGGTGTAATTGGGTGACATGGGCTCGGACGCTGGAAGGGCCTATTACCGTGCTCTATGTGTAAATTTAAAACTCAGCAGGTCACGCAGAATCTATAGGAAGTAAAAGGTGATCAATATTTTGGGCCTGAGCCCTTCAAATCAGGAATGAGGAAAAACAACAAGAAAAAAATCTCCAGCACTTTAGTATATTGCAGTAGATCCCAGCATGTTTTAGTCGCTGAAAGTCATTCCACAATCCATTCTTCACATTCCACAATTTAGGAATGTTACATAATACAAAGGTTGTATCTGCATTTCCAATTAATAGCTGTCTTCATATTATTAGATTGTTCACAATTGAAGTATAACACTTTCAGAAACCATGCTGAGAAAATGACATCTTCATAAAACACCTTAAATTCTGACATGGTGTTTTTTGAAGTGTTCAGTTTTCTTAAGCAAATTAAACACATCTGAGATTTTTATTCCAAGTATCAGTAGTTAGCTCTGAAGAAATGTTAATGCATCAGTATTGTGATACGTTAGTGTTACAACTTGTGTGCTGTGAATAAATTCAACTTCTTTATGCTTAAATTGTGGTTATATGTGCTGCTAATATATTTGATGGATTGTCTTCATTATTTGAATTCAAATGATATTGGAAATATTTGATTCACATTTATCAGCCAGCCATGCATCTATTTTATATAGGTATTTCACATTTTTTAGTTCTGTATTAGAATCATGGAACATTACAGCACAGAAGCAGGCCCTTAGGCCCTTTTAGAATGAGTGGAATTATTATTCTGCCAAGTCCCACTAACCTGCATACCCCTCCCATTCTGTACCTATCCAAATTTGTCTTCAAATTGAGCTTTCATTCACCACTTCATCTGGCAGTTCATTGCACACTCCCACTTCTCTCTGTGTTCCACCTGAGCTTTCACCCTTTGCCCATGTCCTCTGGTTTGTATCTCACCTAACCTCTGTGGGAACAGCCTACTTGCATTCATTCTATCCATACCCATCATAATTTTGTATACCTCTATCAAATCTCCCCTCATTCTTCTATGCTCCAGAAGTAAAGTTCTGACCTGTATAACCTTTCCCTGTAACTCATTTCCTGAAGACCCGGAAACATCCTAGTAAATCTTCTCTGAACTTTTTCAATCTTATTGAATGTTGTTCAATATCATGTGCATAATCTCATCAGATTTTTTTTGTTTGTAGTTTGACCTCTTTTGGTTTTTCAAAAAGTTTGAAAACCACTGTTTTTATCATACCAAATTGACTCACATGTGCACGGTTTCATAACTCCAAAGGAAATAGGCCAATGACAATTTTTCTCAAGCAAAATATTTCAGTAAGAATTGGAACTAGAGCTGTGATCTCAACCTTCCCTTCCCACTCACATCCCACCTTAAGGAATCCCTTACTAATCACAGAGCACCAGTGGCATAGGGATTGTAGATTGTAACTCCATTGATATGTCACTGAATATTCCAACACCGGAATCTTTCTTTGGCTTGGCTTCGCGGACGAAGATTTATGGAGGGGGTAAAATGTCCACGTCAGCTGCAGGCTCGTTTGTGGCTGACAAGTCCGATGCGGGACAGGCAGACACAGTTACAGCGGTTGCAGGGGAAAATTGGTTGGTTGGGGTTGGGTGTTGGGTTTTTCCTCCTTTGTCTTTTGTCAGTGAGGTGGGCTCTGCGGTCTTCTTCAAAGGAGGTTGCTGCCCGCCAAACTGTGAAGCACCAAGATGCACGGTTTGAGGTGATATCAGCCCACTGGCGGTGGTCAATGTGGCAGGCACCAAGAGATTTCTTTAGGCAGTCCTTGTACCTTATCTTTAGTGCACCTCTGTCATGGTGGCCAGTGGAGAGCTCGCCATATAACACGATCTTGGGAAGGCGATGGTCCTCCATTCTGGAGACATGACCTACCCAGCGCAGTTGGATCTTCAGCAGCGTGGATTCGATGCTGTCGGCCTCTGCCATCTCGAGTACTTCGATGTTAGGGATGAAGTCGCTCCACTGAATGTTAAGGATGGAGCGGAGAAAACGCTGGTGGAAGCGTTCTGGGAGCTGTAGGTGATGCCGGTAGAGGACCCATGATTCGGAGCTGAACAGGAGTGTGGGTATGACAATGGCTCTGTATACGCTTATCTTTGTGAGGTTTTTCAGTTGGTTGTTTTTCCAGACTCTTTTGTGTAGTCTTCCAAAAGCGCTATTTGCCTTGGCGAGTCTGTTGTCTATCTCGTTGTCGATCCTTGCATCTGATGAAATGGTGCAGCCGAGATAGGTAAGCTGGTTGACCGTTTTGAGTTTTGTGTGCCCGATGGAGATGTGGGGGGACTGGTAGTCATGGTGGGGAGCTGGCTGATGGAGGACCTCAGTTTTCTTCAGGCTAACTTCCAGGCCAAACATTTTGGCAGTTTCCGCAAAACAGGACGTCAAGCGCTGAAGAGCTGGCTCTGAATGGGCAACTAAAGCGGCATCGTCTGCAAAGAGTAGTTCACGGACAACTTGCTCTTGTGTCTTGGTGTGAACTTGCAGGCGCCTCAGATTGAAGAGACTGCCATCCGTGCGGTACCGGATGTAAACAGCGTCTTCATTGTTGAGGTCTTTCATGGCTTGGTTCAGCATCGTGCTGAAGAAGATTGAAAAGAGGGTTGGTGCGAGAACGCAGCCTTGCTTCACACCATTGTTAATGGAGAAGGGTTCAGAGAGCTCATTCCTGTATCTGACCCGACCTTGTTGGTTTTCGTGCAGTTGGATAACCATGTTGAGGAACTTTGGGGGGCATCCGAGGCGCTCTAGTATTTGCCAAAGCCCTTTCCTGCTCACGGTGTCGAAGGCTTTGGTGAGGTCAACAAAGGTGATGTAGAGTCCTTTGGTTTGTTCTCTGTACTTATCTTGGAGCTGTCTGAGGGCAAAGACCATGTCAGTAGTTCCTCTGTTTGCACGAAAGCCGCACTGAGATTCTGGGAGAACATTCTCGGCGACACTAGGTATTATTCTATTTAGGAGAATCCTAGCGAAGATTTTGCCTGCAATGGAGAGCAGCATGATTCCCCTGTAGTTTGAGCAGTCTGATTTCTCGCCTTTGTTTTTGTACAGGGTGATGATGGTGGCATCACGAAGGTCCTGAGGCAGTTTTCCTTGGTCCCAGCAAAGCTTGAAAAACTGATGCAGTTTGACATGCAGAGTTTTGCCGCCAGCCTTCCAGACCTCTGGGGGGATTCCATCCATACCTGCTGCTTTGCCACTTTTCAGTTGTTCAATTGCCTTATATGTCTCTTCCCGGGTGAGGACCTCATCCAGCTCTAGCCTTAGGGGCTGTTGAGGGAGCTGGAGCAGGGCGGATTCTTGGACTGAGCGGTTAGCACTGAAAAGAGATTGGAAGTGTTCTGACCATCGGTTGAAGATGGAGATCTTGTTGCTGAGGAGGGCTTTGCCGTCTGAGCTGCGCAGTGGGCTTTGGACTTGGGGTGAGGGGCCGTACACAGCCCTTAGAGCCTCGTAAAAACCCCTGAAGTTGCCAATGTCCATGCTGAGCTGGGTTCGTTTGGCGAGGCTAGTCCACCACTCATTTTGGATCTCCTGGAGTTTGCGCTGAAGATGGCTGCATGCGCGACAGAAGGTTTCTTTCTTCTCTGGCCAGGACGGCTTTGCAAGGTGAGCCTGGTGGGCAGCTCGCTTCTTTGCCAGCAGCTCCTGGATTTCCTGGTTGTTTTCATCGAACCAGTCCTTTTTCCTGGAGGAGAAGCCCAGTACCTCTTCAGTGGATTGCAGTATGGTAGTCTTCAGCTGATCCCAGAGGGTTTCAGGGGACGAGTCCGTGAGGCGGATTGCATCCTCGAGCTTTGCTTTGAGGTTTGCCTGGAAGTTTCCTCTCACTTCGTCTGACTGCAGGTTTCCAACATTGAACCTCTTTCTGGGGTCTTTACTGTTCCTGGGCTTTGGCTTGAAGTGAAGGTTGAGCATGCAGCGAACCAGCCGGTAGTCAGTGTGGCATTCCGCGCTGGGCATGACCCTGGTGTGGAGCACATCTCGTTTGTCTATTTCTCGCACCAGGACGTAGTCCAGGAGGTGCCAGTGTTTGGATCGGGGATGCATCCAAGTAGTCTTCAGGCTGTCCCTCTGCTGAAAAAGGGTGTTTGTAATGACAAGCCACTGTTCTGCACAGAGCTCCAACAGGAGGCGCCCATTGTCGTTGCACTTGCTGACACCATGCTTGCCCAGGATTCCTGGCCAGGTTTCTGAGTCTTTGCCGACGCGAGCGTTGAAGTCGCCAAGGATGACAAGCTTGTCGGCTGTAGGGGTGCGTTGAATGAGGTTGCGCAGGTCAGTGTAGAACTTGTCCTTTTCTGCTGGTTCCGCCTGGAGGGTTGGAGCATAGACACTGATGAGGGTGATGCGACGCTTGTTTTGAAGGGGGAGTCGCATGGACATGATCCGGTCCAAGTGGCCTGTCGGGAGGTTTTCGAGTTTGGAGGCAATGGAGTTCTTGACCATGAAGCCTACACCAGATAGGCGTTGTTCATCCATAGGCTTGCCAGACCAGTAGAGTGTGTAGCCCGCGCCGCGTTCTTGGAGGCTGCCTACATCTGCAAGGCAGTCTTCACTGAGAGCGGCTATGTTGATGTCAAGTCTGAGGAGTTCATGAGCAATGAGGGCAGACCGACGTTCAGGTCGGTCAGCCTTGTCTAGCATGGTTCTGATGTTCCAGCATGCTAGCTTGAGTTTGTGAGCATCTTTTGAGGGGGAGGACATGGAGGGGTAGGACGTGGACCTGTCCTCGGGCCTGCGCAAAGGAGCTTTTAGGTGGAGTGCAGTGCGCGCAGTACTGGCCCCATCCTTTACACCCATGGTTCGTGTGCCGTGGCCAAGCAAGCTGGGACGTGGCAGCGAGGTCCTTGGGTCGTAGGTTTTATATCGGAGTGGCCTTCTCCTATGCAGGTTTCTTACTCGGGCTGGAGGGGCCTGCCTCCCCTCCTAGGTCGGTCCATACTGCCCGGACCGGGGCCGAGGCCGCCGCTGCTTTCCCTGTGCCCGGTCTGGGGCCGCCGCCTCCTACTTTCTGCCCAGCCGGGGCCTCCGCCAGCCTCACTCGACCGAGGCCGGGGCCGCTGCCTCCCCTTAGCTCTTGCCCGGATCGGGGCCGCCGCCTACCCTCTGCCCGGACCGGGGCCGGGGCCGCCACTGCTTTCCCTGTGCCTGGACCGGGGCCGCCGCCTCCTACTTTCTGCCCGGACCGGGGCCTCCGCCAGCCTCACTCGACCGAGGCCGGGGCCACCTCCTCCCCTTAGCTCTTGCCCGGATCGGGGCCGCCGCCGCCTACCCTCTGCCCGGACCAGGGCCGGGGCCTCCGCTGCTTATTCTTCAGCACCATTTACAACGACACCCAGTCCCCAAATATTAATAAAGTACTTTTAAGTATAATGATAGATATAATCAAAAATCTTCCACGCACAATTATTTTGGATGTTGGTGTGAGAATAGCATCGTTTCCCACATTTGGAAAAATCTCTTGTACTTCTATAATAGGAGTGCCATGGGATATTTCATATCCTTCTAGGGGAGAAACAACTTTGCTTTGTAGCTTGTTTTAAAGCTGGAAATTGGATATAATTAAGCTTGCCTTTTTATACGTGAACTTTCCTAAGCTACAATGGTTTGGGGCAAGACATTATTATGTTTGAACTTGATGTCCTTTGGCAAAGGAGAGAAAAATTAGGCGTAGCTACAACTTTTAATCAGTCACCTATGACAGAAGACTAAAAGTTAATGTGAGGTGAGGGCAAAATTGAGTGCAACAGTACAGTGTCATTCTGCATGTAGTATATGCTTTTCCAAAGAGCTGATACAGCTTGTGGAATTAAATCTTGCACAAAGATGAATAAATGTGTAAGTTGTTGAATGGGAGAGAGTGATGATGGAAACCCATTTAAAACCTCCTCCAAATTTGAATTAAAATGGAACTCTTCTTTTTTCTTTGGCTTGGCTTCGCGGACGAAGATTTATGGAGGGGGTAAATGTCCACGTCAGCTGCAGGCTCGTTTGTGGCTGACAAGTCCGATGCAGGACAGGCAGACACGGTTGCAGCGGTTGCTGGGGAAAATTGGTTGGTTGGGGTTGGGTGTTGGGTTTTTCCTCCTTTGTCTTTTGTCAGTGAGGTGGGCTCTGCGGTCTTCTTCAAAGGAGGTTGCTGCCCGCCGAACTGTGAGGCGCCAAGATGCACAGTTTGAGGCGATATCAGCCCACTGGCGGTGGTCAATGTGGCAGGCACCAAGAGATTTCTTTAGGCAGTCCTTGTACCTCTTCTTTGGTGCACCTCTGTCACGGTGGCCAGTGGAGAGCTCGCCATATAACACGATCTTGGGAAGGCGATGGTCCTCCATTCTGGAGACGTGACCCACCCAGCGCAGCTGGATCTTCAGCATCGTGGACTCGATGCTGTCGGCCTCTGCCATCTCGAGTACTTCGATGTTAGGGATGAAGCTGCTCCAATGAATGTTGAGGATGGAGCGGAGACAACGCTGGTGGAAGCGTTCTAGGAGCCGTAGGTGATGCCGGTAGAGGACCCATGATTCGGAGCCGAACAGGAAGTGTGGGTATGACAACGGCTCTGTATACGCTTATCTTTGTGAGGTTTTTCAGTTGGTTGTTTTTCCAGACTCTTTTGTGTAGTCTTCCAAAGGCGCTATTTGCCTTGGCGAGTCTGTTGTCTATCTCATTGTTGATCCTTGCATCTGATGAAATGGTGCAGCTGAGATAGGTAAACTGGTTGACCGTTTTGAGTTTTGTGTGCCCGATGGAGATGTTGGGGGGCTGGTAGTTATGGTGGGGAGCTGGCTGATGGAGGACCTCCGTTTTCTTCAGGCTGACTTCCAGGCCAAACATTTTGGCAGTTACCGCAAAACAGGATGTCAAGCGCTGAAGAGCTGGCTCTGAATGGGCATCTAAAGCGGCATCGTCTGCAAAGAGTAGTTCATGTTTGAGCAAAAAGCATACATGTGAAGATTCAATTTGAAATACATTAAGCACAGTTGGAGTAGTGGTTAGCGCAAAGCCTTTACATTGCCAGCGATTGGGACCTAGGTTCGAATCCCGTGCTGTCTATAAAGAGTTTGTACATTCTCCCCGTGTACGCTTGGGTTTTCCCCCGGGGTTCTGGTTTCCTCCCACCATTTGATACATGCTGGGTGTGTGGGTTAATTGTGTGTAAATTGGGCGGATCGGACTCATGGGCCGAAATGGCCTGTCACTGTGCTGTATGTCTAAATTTAAAAGTGTCTCAAATGGAATATTCCCACATATTTGTAGAGCCCAATTTTATTGTCACATTGTTGTTTTCACAGCCATCGCCATCATGTATTACATGATCAAGAGGTTGACAAGAAGACTTGTGTGCCTATGAACCACCTGTGGCCAAACCAAGCTCCTTACACAGTTTGTAACAGCTCTCTTTCTGAATTTGGTGTCTTGGGTATGTTAAATACTCTTAACATTTTGCTATTGTCTACCTGGATTTGCTGGACATGATTAACCAACATTTGGCATCAGCAGAAATTTCAGAAAAAGAGAAGCCAAAGAGAGTCCACACAGAGTCACTGAGTGTCTGTGGATTTGCCTCCAGCGATCCTGCAGCCTCTGCAGCTACACAGACCTTAGTCCAAACCATCAGAGCACCTGAAATCCAGATCCAAACCTCTACACAATCAGGAAGTCTTCAATGCCCTTGGCACCCTCTCATATCCCAGTTCTGATTCCTGGTACCCCTTTAGCCAGTCTCCAGCAGTTCACAGCCTGGTGTGAGTTCCTTGCCTGAGTTAGCAACAGCCCACCACATGTGCGTTCTTCACCCTCAGAGCCCCTCGCTAATCCACCGCCATGATTACAGTCCTATGGGTCATATCTGCTTCTCTTTCTTAATCAGGGGCTGATCTTCCTGTTTTCTGGTGCCCTGTGCCAGATCTATGCTTCCCTGAAGTCTGTAACTCCTCAAGGCAACTGCCAGCACAGGCTCAGCCATCTTGAACCCAGACCCAATCCTGTGGTTACAGGATTTTAAAATAAACCACTGCTTGCTCCTGTAACAGGCCATTTCAGCCATGTTTGGAGCTGTTGGTTGTTGAACTGGGCTAGTAAAACTGCAGCGGAGCGCTGTATGTAACAATGGCCTTTGTGGCATTGTTTATTCATTGGAAAAGCTGACCAATGAAACCATTTTCTATTTTGTAAATAAGGTAAATGCTTTGGTTTGTAATTGTGTGAATTAATAAATCTTTAGGTTGTTTGATAGCCCCATTGTTTGAATCAAATTATTTCATACAATGATCTTCCCAAATGACTGATAACACCAGTATATTAAAAAAAATAGCCATCTAAAATACCCTGAACTTTATTTCTGTGAAAAACACACTGAAGTGCTGGAAGAATTCAGCTGGTCTTTCAGCGTCCGTAGGAGACAATGATATATTGCTGATGTTTTGGGCCTGAGCCCTTTTTCAAGGAATAAGAGTTTCTGTGAAGCTTATTCTTTTAATATAGTTTGAATCTGTTCTGTTTATCTTGTGTTCATAGTAAAATCTAATTGAGTATTCCCAATTAATGTTGAATTGGGAATAGTTTGGCCTTGGAGTCATGTTCACTTGCTTGATTCTGCTTACCATATATGCCATGGTACAGGACGACTCGTGTTTTGGACGACCCCGGAATTTTCACCTAAGATGTTGAGTTTGTATAAGAAGACCCCAAATCTGGCACTTACCACTGATCAGTGGATGCTTTTTGAAAGTAAATCACAATATTTTAAAAACAGATGATCGTTTAAAATTTATTTGGATGTTTTAAAATAAACTGCTGTCGGCTCCTGTAACAGGCTGATTAAGGCCTATACAGAGTTGACAGCAGTTGGACTTGGTTGATGGACCCCATGGAGAAGCACTGAGACTTTAGGAATAACTAATGCACGAGATTGCTCCAGAGCCATCAGGAAGATGGCAGCGGTGTGGAGATTTGGTCGCCAAGGTAAGAATTGTGGACTCTTTGTATAGGACGACCCTTTAAGGTTAAATTTTTAAGTTTCTGATCATCCTGCACAATAGCATATTTGGTAAATTCCATTTCCAAGAGACTGTTCACTTTAATTCAAGGCATGATTCAGTGAGGGAGAGGTAACGTGCTGCTGTGGAACACATTATTACTGTTCTTTTATCACTTAAACTGCTTCTAATGAAAAATACATTAATACACTTTTTAAATGTCATTTCCTTTTTCAAATGTGCTCCCTCCTAGAGAGGCTTTGATGCTAATTGATGCATTAATACTGAATGTTTCTGTTCAAAGTAAGAATTCAGAATTTCATGTTGCCTTACTGACCTTAAAGCCATATTAAAATCTTAGGAAAACGCAATGTTGCAATTCTTCTAGCATATTACAGTAAAATCCCTGTAATCCAAATTCAAAAAGCCAGCAAAAAATTTGCAGAAAACAAATAGGTAAAAAAATACGAAAGTTTATAATCTGAGCCCCCTTGTGGGCTAGTTCACCAATCACTCAACACGCATTCTTAAGCAATTGGAAAATTCACTTATCTGGCATTGGCATCTACCAATCTCTCATAGGTTCCGGATGCTGTGGGTTTTACTCTTCCTTTTTTTTAAAAAGTTCAGATGCTTAATGATGTCGCCTCTTTGGTTTCAACTTGAAACTGTTGGATCCACCACATTTGCAATCATCTACTTCAATAGAAACTTGCTGTAATTTCAAAAATTAAATCCCAGTTTTTCACTTTTCTTCTGTTTTTAGCCTTGTACTTTATATTTCTGTAATGCTTCTACATTCACTGGGCTGAAAAATTGTAACCTTGTTGCATTAATATTATTCTGAATCTTTTTAGATTTATTTAACTTTTGAACAAGCTGGAAATGTCATTCAGCATTCAATAATTTGAATTTTAAATATTATTTACAGTGTGCAGTTTATTTTTTACACTACCATTTAGTGGTAATTCTGCCGTGCCCACAGGAAAAAGAAACTCAGGGTTGTATGTGATGTCATGTATGTACCCTGACAGAAAGATATTCAGAAAGGTGTAAGAGAAGATAAAAAAGTTGCATTAGCGAGGTTGAAATTACATTATAATACTTTACAAACTTATTAGTTTGAGTGCTTAATTAATCGATCTAGACAACGTTATTATGAGTTGGGGGAAAGAGCTCATAAGGTACTTGCTTGGCAATTGAAAGCTGAACAGACATATCGGACTATTAATGCTGTTAAGAAGAATTCAAAAGTTACTTAAAAACCTCAGAAATCAATGACCAGTTTTATTCATTTTATTTGAAATTATATACTTCTGAGGGGAAACAGGATAATGGTTCTATTGATTCTTACTTATCTAAATTAAAGTTACCGATATTAGATGGAAATGATGTTCAGGAATTGGAATCTCCATTTACGGATTTTGAAATTAAGGAAGCTATTCAGGAAATGCCTAATGGAAAGTCCCCAGGGGATGATGGATTCCCTGTGGAATTTTATAAACTCTTTTATGGTGATTTTTCTAATGAATTTGGAGAAGTGTTGAATCAAGTTACTGAAGATCAGAAGTTACCAGAATCATGTTCAAGTGCTTTAATAATTGTCATTCCAAAAAAAGATAAGAGATCCATTAAAAGTGTCTTCATATAGACCTATTTCTTTATTAAATGTAGATTATAAAATTATAGCGAAAGTAATAGCTAATAGACTTTCTAAATGTTTACCCAAATTGGTACACATTGATCAAACAGGTTTTATTAAGAATAGAAATGCATCAGACAATATATTTTGATTAATTACCTTGGTCAACGCATATCGAAAGTTACCTAGCCATCCTATGGTGATTGCATTAGATGCAGAAAAAGCTTTTGATAGAGTTGAATGAGATTTTTTTTATTTAAAGTGTTAGAGAAATTTAAATTTGGCCCTTTTTTTATTGGTTGGGTTAAGGCTTTACATATGAACTCGATTGCTAGGATGGTGACAAATGGACAGATTTCTTCACCATTTAAATTGGCTCGTTCAACTCGACAGGGCTGCCCATTGTCACCAACCTCATTTGCATTAGTTATTGAACTGATAGCTCAGGCTATTAGACAAAATGAAGAAATTAGAGGGATGAGGGTTAAGAATGAAGAATATAAAATTAATTTATTTGCAGACGATGTGTTGGTATATTTGACGGAACTGGAACGGTCATTGAAACAATTGCAAGAGTATTTGTTGAAATTTGGAGAATTATCGGGATATAAAGTTAATTGGGATAAAAGTGAAATTTTACCAGTTGGAATGGGGGATTATTCTGAATTTTGAAACTATTACAAAATTAAGGTGGACAAGTAAAATTAAATATTTAGGTGTGTTTATGGATATTAATTATCAATCATTTTTTCAATTAAATTATTTTTCCTCAAATTCAATATTTATTTCAGTCAATACCTTGTTTACTTTCTAAGGGCTTTTTTCAAGATTTAAATAAAGCAGTGCGAGAGTTTTTATGGAAAGGTAAATTAGTTCGAGTGGCATTGAATAGACTTACATGGAAGTATGCATTGGGCGGATTACAATTACCATATTTTCAAGACTATTATGAAGCGGCCCAGTAGAAGTTTGTTAGTAGACTGATGGATTTAGATCAGCCTCCTAGCTGGGCTAAAGTGGAGATGGCGTGTATTTCTCAGGTTGAGATACATGAATTTATATTTCGTTGGAATTTGATTTTGTAACAGCAATGTGATGTGCTGATATTGAAACATTTGTTAAAGATTTGGATTTAAAAAAATAGGGTATTAGGGTTGAAAGATAAATTATCAATTTTAACTCCATTGTATAATAATCAGCTTATTCCTTTTAATAATCATTTAAAGATTTGGGATTCTAAAGGTATAAAGACAATACAAGATTGTTTTGTTGAGGGGTAATTTCTTTTAATCAATTGAGAGAAAGATTTGATATACTGTAAATTCTTTGTTTGTGTATTATCAATGTCGAGCTTTGATAAAAGATAATTATGGTAGAGAGATGATTTTACCTACTTTTTCAAGATTTGAATCTTTGATTTCCTCTATACCGAAAAAGGGTTATGTTTCAGTTATGTATAATTTTTTACAAGATAGTATGGATAAGTCAGATTGGGAGAAATCTAAACTTAAATGGGAGAGTGACATAGTGTTTATTTTTCCTGAAGATGATTGGGCGAATATGTGTCAGGACAATGTAATTAAATTGACTAATGTAAGATATGGAATGGTTAATTATAATTTTTTTATATCAATTATATTTGACCCCAGAAAAGCTAAAAAAAATATGGGTTTAGTAATTCGGATTCTTGTTTTAGATCTGATTTATGTACTGGAACTTTTCTACGTGCTGTTTGGACTTGCGTTAAAGTTCAATCATTTTGGCAAGGAATCAAAGTAGTTTTGGAAAAATTATTTAATTTTATATTACCGTTAGATCCAACGATTTTTTTGTTTGGAAATTTGTATTCATTAAGGGGAATGGGATTGGACAAAATTCAAATTGCTTTTGTACGTTTGGTGTTATTAGTAGCGCGTAAATGTGTTGCTAGTTCTTGGAAAGATGATAATGAGATTAATATATGATGTTGGCATGATGAATTGAAAGTATATATCGTCATGGAAAAAATTACTTATAATTTACATGATAATTATTCTTCTTTTGTTAGTAAGTGGTCTCCTTATTTGAAACATTTGCATTTAGATATAGTTTTTTTTTCGAAATTTATTTATAGTATCTCCATACATTCATTTCAAATTGACTTAGTATAATATTACATAATAGATACTAAATAATTTTCAAATTTTCACCCCCCCCCCCCCCCCACCTCCCCTAACCCCTTAGGAAACCACCTTGTGGTGGTTAATTCCCAAAAACCCAAATGGGTGTGGTATAAACCACAAGTGGCATATGACTTTCGGGAGCAGAAGTACCACTCCCTTCCCCCCCCCCCCCAGGCAGACAAAATACACGTATAAACCGAAAAATCATCATTTCTTATATCCATAAAACCCCGGTCCATCAATTTAACCAATCTTATTCATAAACTCTTTTTTTTGAAAATCCAAACTTGATATTAAATTTTGCACCCTTTCCACCCTCCCAACACTGTTTACAATCAATAAAAGTTTTTTTAAAATTTTTTTTTCAAGTCTTCCTGAATTTCATCCACTAAATTAAAACACCTCTGAACATCCCAGTTCAACACTGAATCTTCCATTCTTCTCAGTCTCAAGTTGAATTTGTAGCTTACTTTCAAAAAAAGTTTTTTTCAAATCTTTTAAAATTTTCTTGAACATAATTCCTTCGGTCTTGATCTTCTAAAGCATCAGTGTTATTCATAAGTTCTTTCTTCTGTGTTTCCCAATTTAATACCAAATTTTCCACTTTGTCAATCTTCTCAATGTTAAGTTGAAATTATTGTTTATTTTCAAGAAAAACTTATTCAAAATTTTTAACTCTTCTTGGACATTGCTCCTTTGACTTTAATTTTATAAATCATCAATCTTGTTCATAGTTTCTTTCTACTGAATTTCCAAATTTAATAAAAAAGTTTCCATTTTTTCCAATTTTCTCAATATTAAACTGATCTTGTTGTTTAGTTTAAAAAAAACCTTTTCAAAACTATTAAAATCTGTTTGCAATGTATGCATACTCACAGATAATAAATTCACTCTTCCAATATTCCATCCAAAAAAAAAATCACTGATAAACCTTATTGCAGGTCAAGGAATTCCATATATATGTTTATCTTCAGAAAATATTTCAAATATTTCAAATCAACATTCGTCGCCATCTTTCAAAAAGGAGTCCGAAATCAACTTTAATAAGTTCTGTTCTTGAGAAAATTCCAGCACCAGCTCCGGCTCTGTCTGGGCAAATAGGTCAAATTTCTTCCAAAGTCAAAGAATGTAATTTTGTTCTGTATTTATAGATAATAAATTCATCCTTCCGATATTCTGTCCAAAAAAAGTCACTAATAAACTTTAATGTTATCTGGATTTTTAAAACTCACGGGCAACCAATGCCAATTACTGCAATTTATCTTCATAAAACATTTCAAATTAATATTCATCACCATCTTTCAAAGGGGTATCCAAGACCAGTTTATCTGACAGTCCAATTAATGAACTCCGTTCTTAAGAAAATTCCAGCCTTGACTCCGTGGTTCTGTCTGGGCAAGTAGGCCAAGTTTCTTCCAGAGTCGGAGAGTGTAGTTTTGTTCTGTATTTGAACTCTATTTTCCTTAATCTTTGTTGCCATTTTAAACATCTTTCAGAGGGGTGTCCAAGGCCAGCTTATCCGACAGTCCAATTAATGAGCTCCGTTCTTAAGAATATTCCAGCCTTGACTCCGTGGTTCTGTCTGGGCAGGTAGGCCGAGTTTCTTCCAAAGTCGGAGAGGGTACTTTTGTTCTGTATTTGAACTCTATTTTCCTTAATCTTTGTTGCCATTTTAAACTAAAAACAATTGATAAACAAAACAAAGACTTTTAACAGAAAAGAAATATTCTTAAAACGGGTATTTATATAACTGCCTGGGGGAGACCGGGAATGCACGTCTGCTCCCTACGCCATCTTGCCATGCCCCCATTTAGATATAGTTTGAAATGTTATTAATATTCATTATTTTTTTTCTTTATATATACATATATATATAATCTATTTTTTTTGCTCCCCTGAAGGGAGTTGGCTGTAGGGGTGGGAGGGGTATTATTGTAAAATCTTTTCTTGATTATTTCTATAATGTATGTTATGGTTTTTTTTCCCCACTATCTTTTAAATCAAGTTGGAGAAAAGAATGTATGTACACTGACAATAAAACCACATGACCATTTACGGAGCGGAAACAGGCCATGTTGGCCTTTCGAGTCCGCACCGGTTCACTGATTTTGTGCCTCCTCTTCAGGCATTGGTCCCGGTAGATCTTCATTCAATAACGATGGACGAATTCAATGCAGGTGGAAATATTCGTTCTCTTGCCCGTTTGGATCTTGTATTTCTGCACACTGTTGTTGTTTCTGATGAGATTCTAAGTGATGGTCAAACCAAGAACGTATCACTTTATTTAATTCTTTTTAAAATTTCCCTGGTACCGGACTCGGAATTGATTGAAACAAATACTAAATACGTGGATATATATTCATTTTAATACAATTTTCTTGACCAATTAATGTCAATGGTAGATCCTTCCATCGATTTAAGTCAGACTTAATCTTGTTTAACAAAGGTAAATAATTTAAACCATACAAATTCTTCAACTCCTTATCAATAATTACACCTAAGTATTTAATCTTCTCTGACCATTTAAATTTAGTAATTTGCATACAATCTGAATAATCCTCATCAGATATAGGTAATATCTCACTTTTATCCAATTTACTTTATATCCAAGATTAGAAATTTTCCCTCATTAGAGTGTCACATCATGAATTACGATATCCAATACCTGATGGATCTTGACCACCTCAAATTTTTCTACACCCTTCTATCACTTTAACCTAGCTACTCTGAACTGGCTGCACCCTAATCTCTAAGGATGTCATCTTCTAAGCACACCCTCACAACATGACAACCAAACATCAGACCTAAATCGGAGTAATTTTTTTGAGTACTTTATCACTTCCATAAGAACTCCATAGAATCACTTTATTGGAAGAAGGAAAGCTGACATCACCATGTCATGAATTACATGATCAAGAGGTTGACATGTAGCTGAAACTCCAGACTGGGTTAATAACCAGTATCGAAAACTGTAGCGTTGTCTTGCTGTCAGGCTTGTAATTATTTCAAGCAGACCATTGACATTAATCAGAGTCGCACAGGAGACTGAAGCTAAGCCTAATCTGCTGGAGGAAAAGAATGGTCAAGGTTTTGAGCTAAAGTCCTTTTGCAAGACTGGAGTGATGTGGTAGAGAAGCCAGTATAAAGAAGACAAGTGGGAAGGGTGGTACAGAGGCCCCATGTGGGATTGGTAGGACAAGGGGAGCCCTATCTTTCTGTTGAAACAGCTGAAAGTTGTAAATTATAGAAATGAATGGGGCTCAATGGGGGATTTTCTTGTTGCCAATACTTTCAAAAAGTGCATGGTTGAGAAAATAAAAATCAAAATTTGTCCAATTCCATTTCCAGGTTCTGCAGCAATTTTAAATTTCATTGATTTTAAATTGAATTTGATTTCATTAAGAAACCGTTTGTTCAGCCAAACCAGTCTCTGCTCTATTTGAAACTTGCCATTCTTTCTTCCCTAATTCTATTAACATAACTTTTGTCCTTATCTTCTTCATGACTCCATTTTAAGTGCATTGATGTTCCTCTACTCACCCCAATCACTCAATGTGGAATCATCACACTCCTCTTGGTGCCTCTTTGATGTGGATGACTTCAGATTTTCCTTTTCATTCCCAGGCGGAAATGAACTCTGTCTACTCTATCAAAAACTTCCATCAACTCAAAAAAAAATTCCATTGAGCCAAGAGCAAGGACCCAGTCTGCTTATCCTTTCCTGATGAGTATTTTTCTAATTCCTGCCATTTTTTTCACTCTCAATTGTGATTCTATTCAACTCTGGCCTGACTGCTATTCTTCGACTTATTTTCCAATATGAATTGGTTCTTTGCGAAACATATTTAATCTTAACCTCCTTTTTTCCAAACAAATGCTTTCATGTTTGCTTATTGGTATCAAAGTGATAAGATGAGGAATATTATTTATAACTTAAATCAGTAAAGCTAGTTTTTTTTTTGGAAGGTGGGTGAGTTTTCATTTTTTTTATCCCAAGTTATTAGTTGCCATGAGGTGATTTGTAAACTTGTTATAATCTATCAGGAGTTATATATGCACATTGTACAGTTCTTTGATTTCTCCTATTTTCTGAATCTAGGCTTTGAACTTGGATTTGCAATGGCAAGTCCAAATGCTTTGGTGTGTTGGGAGGCTCAGTTTGGTGATTTTCACAACACTGCACAGTGCATTCTGGATCAGTTTGTGAGCTCAGGCCAAGCAAAGTGGGTGAGAAATAATGGAATCGTGCTGCTTCTACCCCATGGAATGGAGGGCATGGTAAGGATGATTTGTTTAAAACCAGATGTTGTACACATTGAGTCCTCAGGTGAAGGTGTCAAAGGTATTGGTAGTTTATTTTCAAACCTGTCTTTTGGCTGAGGTTTGGATTATAAGAAATAGGAGCAGGAGTCGGCCATCTGGACCATCAACCCTGCTCCGCCATTCAATGGAATCATGGCTGATCTGATGACAGGCTCATCGCCACCTACCTGCTGTTTCCCCATATCCCTTAATTCTCCTTCTATGTAAAAATCTATCCAACCTTATCTTAAATATATTTACTGAGGTCGCCTCCACTGCTTCAATAGGCAGTGAATTCCACAGTTTCACCACCCTCTGAGAAAAGCAATTCCTCCTCATCTCTGTCCTAAATCTACTACCCTGAATCTTGAGGCTATGTCCCCTAGATCTGGTCCACCAACCCCCCCCAAACCTAAGGAAACAACTTACCTACCTCCATCTTATCTATGCCTTTCATAATTTTATGTTTCTACAAGATCCCCTCTCATTCTTCTAAATTACAGTGAGAATACTCAATCACTCATAGGCTAACTTCCTCATCTCTGGAATCAACCTGGTCAATTTGGGGATTTCAGTCTCCTCCACTTGCCCGGAATTGGTAGTTTTGCTTTGAACTCCTTGCTCTGAGCCTCTAAGTGTTGGACATTTTCAAATACATTGTTGAAGTTGGAAATGCAAATGAACACGGTTTTTGAAAGTCATTTAAAAGTGCAGCTCTAATAAGTAGCTTCCTGTCAAAGCACAGATTGCTGACATTTGAAAATCTTACCTCAGAAAGTTCAGCAGTATTTTGAGAATTGTGTTTCAATAAAATCAAAATGTTTTGGAGTTTATTTTGTAATGCGGAGATTGTAGTTTGACCACCAGCACAGGCAAGTGAGACCGTGAAGTCATAATTTTCTTCCTAATAATAGGCACCTAGTTTGCTATCTGATGAGACAGTGCTTTATGATCTGCTTTTTCAATCCAATCCATTTTATCCTCAAGATATCAATCACAAGAACTAGTAATACCAGGGTCGCCTGCAATCTCTGTAATGTTAGTGTATTGCCGTTTTGCTTTGTAATTTTTTTTTAGTTCCTCAATTTCCTCCATGTATGAGGTAACATTTAGTATAAATATGACTGTCAGTGAGCTTAGTTGCATTGCTTCCAAAGTCATTTTTAGGAGCCTTGACTGTCAGTTCATTAATGGAACTACAGGAGAGCCAATTGCACGTGGATTTCATGTCATTTGCTCTAATTTGCATTGATTGTCATAAAACCCTTTTAATATTGAAAATACTCTGAGCTTGTCTGAAGTTTTAATAAAATAATCCTTGGTTTTGATTCAATTTAAACTGGTGCCAATTTATATATACAAGCAGACGAAATAGCATTTCTCTGTACTATGGTACATAAATGCACAAAATATATAGCATATAATAATTGCTTATATACATAAATATATTATTTAAAATAAATATGTATAAATATTTTTGAATAATTTACTCAATTACAAGTTACTGTTCATCAATCTCACAGCCTGTGGGGGGGAAGAGAAAGAAACACTATTTCTCAGCCTGGCAGTCCTGATTTTATTACTGCAGTATCTCCTCCTTGATGGTCATGTCAAAGATACTGTGTGATGGATGGAAAAGGTCCTCAATAATTCTTTGAGCCCATTTAAGCAATGCTCGCAGTGAACATCCTCAGTAGAGAAAAGGGAGATCCCAGTGTTCTTGGCCGTATTGACGATCCTCTGTATAGACTTTCAATCCGATCCTTTGCAGGCACCATACCACACAATGATGCAGCCAGACAGGACAGTCTCGATTGTACTCCTCAACCCTCAGGAAGTGTGGGTACTGAAGCGCCTTACTGAATAACGAAGGGATCTTGTGGGTCAGACAATAGGTCTTCCGTTATAGGCGCACTACAACTGAGCCATTGATGTGTAATGGAGAACTAATCATTTCAGGATCATGCAGGAAGATAAGATAAAAACAATATCAGTCTCATTTTTTTCTGCATTAGTTGTTATCTTTAACTACTACTGCTACATCAAATCCATCTCAGCTAAAGCAGTGTATGAGAAGAAGCAGGTTGTTTCCTTCCCTGATCGTGGCCATTGTTCAAATGCTTGCACTGAATCTTTCCTTCAACAAGGGTAACCTTGTTTTTCTTTCCTAGTTCCTGCAAACGATCCACAATGTCTTGTCTCTCTCTCCTCCCATGTCTTCCAAAACTTGGTTTAATTGCGATCCTTCTTTGATTCCCCTTAGGAGTACTTTTCAGATTCATTTTGTTTTCCTCCTTGAACTCACTCTGTTAAATTTGAATCCCGGATACTAAATTTTACCATATAAATCTTGGTATTTTATGTTACTCTTGATGATATCATCGTGTGTGGCAGTAAGTGGGTGAAACTCAGGATTAGGTTAATGACCAATATTCAAAACTGTAGCTTTGCCTTGCTGTTTGAGTTGTAATTATTTCAAGCAACTTTGACATGATTAGAGACACATAGGAGGCTCTGATGCTGGAAGTGTGTCGTGGCAACAAAAAGCAAACCTTCAGATTAATTTAGAATTTTGTAACGTTCATCTGACTTTGAGCAGATTTGTAAGTATTAAATTTAGTTAACTAAAAGTCTGCAGTAACTTAGCATCTCGATGTAAGAGAAAGTAACTTCACTGCTAGACTGAAATATATTGCATTGTGGTACTTACTAAGCCTGCTGTGTCCAAAGTTTATTTTTTATCGCAATATCCAAAAAATTCATTTTGAATGCTGATGCATTCGCACATGCTCACATTTATTTGTGGGGGAAAAAAATCTTTTTTGGAGTTGAGTGTTGGAACAATTTTTTAAAAATCAGATATAAAATGCCTTTCATGTTGGAAAGTTTTTAAAAAAATTGTGATGCGTTATCTGATTTTTTCATCCACGAATAAGTTCCATGTGCTTTGAGATTCTCCTCTTGTGTGAACCATTCAAAGTATACACTTTCCAGTTTAACAATTCCAATGCTTAACAATGAGTTTTCCAACTATTTTTTCGAGGGGCCAGAACACTCTTCAGCCAGACCAGAAAGATTCTTGCAGATGAGCAATGAAAATTCCGATGTATACCCTGTGAGTCTCCTACTTTTTACTGTATTTTTAACCTCAATGGAAATGTTATGCTGCAATGGCATCTGGAGTAAAAGAAATAGAAAAGTCCAACAAAACTGATGGTTTGTCAATGCCAGCACTTTAACTTTTGGTGTTTTTAAACAAAGTAGCACCACGTGAAAATGATGTTCACCTTGTTGTTTCAGTACATAAGGCTGAATCTGAAACCTAGCATGGTCTGATATAAATTCCTTTCGCATGTAGTGTGTAAAATCAAATGCTGTAAACATTCAGCAAATCAGAGAACAGCGGTGGAAAGAAAGTTGCGTTGCACGTTGGATATCCTTCATCAGAACTTGCAAAGGCTAATGCTTTCTGATTGGGTTTCATTGATCGTATTTACTTTGGTTTGAAATTGCATCTTTAAATTTGTCGAAATTCTAAAAGATGAGCAAATGTCAAAACAAACATTAAAAGGCAACTCTCTTTTTAAACAAAATACACCATAATGAAGGCACGTTTTAACTAAATAAGATCACTGTCCAGATTTTCTAACTCAGGGAGGGTATTCTGCTTATTTTATTGTTAAAGAAACACTTTGTGTCACTGTTTGTATTTTTTTAAACATAGCAATGAAATGTTAATATTTGTGTCCACAATAAGATATTTTGCTGCACAATTATCTGTTTTTATTTAATTTGTTTTTTCCCTCAGAGATATACAGAAGACTTTGAAGTAAAGCAATTGTTTGACTGCAATTGGATTTTAGTAAACTGTTCCACACCAGCAAACTACTTTCATGTGCTGAGGAGACAGATCCTGCTGCCATTTAGGAAGCCGGTATAAAAATTTTCTACCTAGTGAATGATAATTTCATAGAGTTACTTATAGTATTAAACATTTCAAATTACACAGAGGTATCTGACTAACTAATGGAATTAAGCACATTGGCACTTGTAGATGATGAATTTTTGTAAACAAAATTGCTGCCTTTCACTTGAGATTTATTGTAAAAACACAGAAGCAAGCATGATTGAGCCCTTTGGCTCTTCAAATCTACTTCACTATTCCAAATGTTCCTTTTGCATGTGCTGCTTGATACACTTGGCAATTTCAGTATCTAAAGCTCTTGTTCTCTGAGCTTGAAGATATTCAACTGAGGTAGAGAATTCCAGTGATTCGCAAACCCTTTTGTAATGAAGCATTTCAATGTTCTTTTCCTTCGACTGCGCCCCCAGATCCAGACCCTCCATTTAGAAGCAGCAGCTTCTTTATATCATGCGTGTTACACTGCTTCCCTGAGCCTTCCATATTCATCAATTTTCTAAACTCCAGCGAGTAAAGGTCTGATTTTTCTTTGGAAATCCCCTTAGTTAAGGAATGAGTGAAGCAAATCCTCACTGCTCTGACTTCAAGGGGATAATGTCCTTGGAGTTTGAAGATCAAAACTACACAAAGTGGTTTCTCACTAAAGCAGCACTCCCTTTTGCATTTCAGACACCTTGCATCAAAGCTAACATACAAGTTAACTTTCTCATCTCTTGATACCCTTGCATGTTTACAACTTGTGTTCTTCCAATTTTTAGTTGATTATCTTCACACCTAAATCCTTACTAAGACATCCAGAAGCCAAGTCACCTTTTGATGAAATGGTAACAGGTAATTTATTTTAATATTAAAAACCATTCATAATAGTTTATAAAAGTCTTCAAAAGAATTGTAAAACTTTAGTGACATTTTGGGGTGGAGTTTCTGCTTTGGGTATGTCAGCCTTCAGTGATGAAATCTTCACTGAAGATTACATTTTCTCATTGAATATTTTTGTTAATGTTGAGGACGGCAAATGCTGAATCAAGAAGAGTACAATGTGGTTTAACTAATTTTTACCATCAGTTGGAACCTGTGGAAAACTTCTTTTCTGCTGACTCAATCCCTAGCACCTAAGCCCTCTATCAAATTTTGCACCAATTAACGTATACATTTGTCCTGACAATCAAATTGTAGAACTTTTTCCCTTCACGATTCTAATGATATTTCCACTGAAATCGCCAGGGATTGCTATTCATTTCACAATTTAAGTTAACAAATCCACACAATGAGTCATGTTGAGGTGTACAGCATGGAAACAGACCCTTCTGCCCACCAAATCCACGCTGGCCGTCAAACACCCTTGAACTCTTAGTCTATATTTTACTCTCTCCATTTTTGGATACTGGCCACTGTTAATTTTGGTATAATATCAGATGGCCAAGTTTGGATACTGGATTCCTGGGTCTTATTCAAAAGTTAGTGTTAGTATCTCAGTGCATGTCTGATACATTCCACTGTATGATGCATACTTTGAAAATATTCTCAGGTATCAAAGCCACTGTTTGCTGCCTTGTCCAAGGTCAAATGAGTTATCAATGTCATGTTTGGATTTATAGGTACAACATTCCAGCGAATCATTCCTGACACGGGGCTTGCAGCACAGAATCCAAATGATGTCAAGAAACTGATCTTCTGCACGGGCAAAGTTTATTACGAGCTTGCAAAAGAAAGGACAAACAGAAATATGCAGAGTGAGGTGGCGATCATCAGAATGGAACAGGTAAATCTGGAAATGGAACAAAATGAAAGCAAATTAAGTATGGAAATTTCAAACAAAAGGAAATGTATTCAGCAGATCAGGCAGTATTTGTGGAGAATAAAATAGTTAACGTTTCAGATTGAAAATCCTTTGTCACAAGTGTGAAAGTAAGGAAATAAGTTGCAGTGTGGATGCATAAGAATGGTTAAAGCGAATATCTTTGAAAAGGAAAAGCCATAGAATAAGTTGCATGCTTGAAAGGTAATGAGGATAGTTGAAGAAAATACAAAGGGACTTAAATGCTAAATATCGTATTCCAAAGGTGGAGGACAAGTTCAGGAGGTCAGGTTAAGCTCATGGAGAAAGAAAACTGTATCTGACTTACAGCATAGTTCGCCAGTTCTGATACAAACAGAGAAAGAATATTACCTGTGGTAAAATTCTATCAAGATGCAAGGGCTATATGGTATTCAGTTTAGCACACTGCATTAAAAAAAATCACAATTGAATGGTTACTTCATCAGAAAGGACTATTATCTTTGGGTTATGTAATAATATTAAAAAATGATTTAAAACTTGGACATATAGTAAAGTAACAGGCTATTTTGACCCATGAGCCCATGCCAGCCAATTAATTACACCCAATTAACCTACAACCCCACCCTGGTACGTTTTTGAACAATGGAAGGAATCCAGAGCACACAGATATGGGGAGAACATACAAACTCCTCACAGACAGCACCGGATTTATACCCCAGTTGCTGGCACTGTAACAGCATTGCAGAAGCCACTGCAGTAACCACACCACCCTGAAGTGATATACTTGAACTTTTGTCTGCCGTAAGGCAAACAAAAAGTCGCCATGAACATTGCCAAGTGCCCCTAACAACAGGAAAAAGAGAAGCAAATGAGAGTCCCTTCATAGGCACTGAGTATTCGTGGATTTGGGTGTCTGGATGGTGGAAGGAGAAGAACTAATGCCATCTCTTCACTTTTCATCACCCAGGGATGACAAAGGCTATGTGACCTGAAACATTAATTCTTCCTTATTTCCAATTTGCTGTCTGACCTGCTGAATGTTTGCAGATTTCCAGTATCTGCAGCTTTTTAGATGCTGACGGAAATTTATAAAGAATGACTGGAATGGAGAATTTGGATCCAAGTAGCAGTAGAGTTCAATTATCCACAGATCTCTTTTGGGAAATGTAACTTTTAATAATTAAGTTTGAGTAGACAGGCTTATTCCAGTATGTGTCAATAAATCAAAAAATGTTCACAGAGTTTTGTTATTTCCATTTACTGAGAAGATGGGGAAAACTGTTGGTCCGCATCAAAATCTTAATTTTCACAGACTTTGAATTTTTGTAAATGTACATTCTTCTTGTCTCTTTACCCAACTTGTATTAAAATGCAGTCTTTATGGTTTCTCACACTGTAAACTCATGAAATTCATAATGTGCATTGCAAATTGCACTGCACAAAAACATCATCTGGTTATCTGAGAAACTCCACAATAACACTCTTTTGATGTTCAAGCTGCAATAACAACAACTAAAATGCACATCACTTCATTGTGGCGGGAATAGAAATTAAAGTGATGACATTGGTTTCTGCCTTCAATTTTCCTCCCAATTGTATCTATTACCATGTCTCCCTTGTCTCCAGTTATCCCCATTTCCATTTGACCTATTGGAAAAGGAGCTTGGCAGGTATCCTGATGCTGAAATTATCTGGTGCCAAGAAGAGCACAAAAACATGGGCTACTACGATTATGTGAAGCCTCGATTCAAAACACTATCACAGTATGAAAAATCAGTTCGGTAAGCATATCCACTTTACGTTTCTTTTCATTGAATTTTGTATTTGTATTGGTGTACAACAAATCCAAAAGATGAGAACAAGTGTGTGGACCTTGGGATTGTTATATGTAGCAGGTAGCTGAATTTGCAAAGCAAAAAGACAGTTCTCCAATTGCTAGCTCAGTTGGAGATTCACTAGTGTGAAATCTAGAGTTGATATGGTGTTGCAGCATGCTGTCCTTCAGATGAAAGTGCCCATCTGCACTTTCACACTGACTAGACTTCAAAGAGTAGCAGTAAAAGCTATCCTCGAATACAAAGCTGGTGAACCTGGTGATTTCCGGATGAAGGTGGGGAAGTCTGCACAAGTTCTCACCACACAGCTGGGCTGGCAGTGGTTCATGGGATTGATGGACACCAACAACTGTGTAGAAACTTTTTCTTTAGCTGTCTTTAAAGGGGGGCGGGGAAGTACATGTTCCTTGGAAACTTGGTAAAATATTTATATTGGACCTTCAAACAAATGGTAGGAGATTATTTGACCCATCAAGTCCATGACAGCTCTTAGAGGAGGAATATTTTTGGTTCCATTCCCCCCACCCCCCGACACTGTTCTCACACATGCTCATCATATGTTTTGATTCTTCGAGCCATTAAGGAGTAACTTACAGTGACTAGTTGACCTGCCAATTTGGCTATGGGATTTGGGAAGAAACTAGAGTACCCCAAGAAACCCACACATGAAAGGGCAGAATGTAAAAACTCTGTTTAGACATCATCTAAGGCAGTGTTTCACACTCACATACCACCTTAAGTCTTCTTCCACCTTAAGTAATCCCTTACTAACCACAGAGCACCTATGGCAAAGGTGTTCTGTGGTTAGTAAGGGATTACTTAAGGTGGCGTTTGATTGGAAAGAAAAAGGTTGAGAACCACTGCATTGAAGTGTTGGATCCAGGAAAGATCTCCAAGATAGTGACTTTGAAGAAGTTGCATCTGCTCACGCTCTAACCAGTCAAGATAAATGATCAGTCGAAGGCAAGATTATGTGGAAGAGTTATGTTAAGGCAGGAAAAAGTTGAGAACTATTGATCTCAGGCCAGCTTCAATCCTAGATCCCTGAAGCTGTGAGGCATGTAAATGCTATGGGATCTTTCAAAGACTTGCCCTCACTTTAACATCCAGACAGCGCCTGTAACTGATGCAACACTTCCTTGAGGAGCGCACTCAAAACAGCAGCCTAAATTTTTGGAGCGGGCCTTGAACCTTCAGAACTAAAGGCGCGAGAGCAAGCCATTGAGTCATGTGATTAAACATGGTGATGTGGTCCTTTGTTAGATGGCAACTACAATCATTTGGTCTTGCAGATGAAGTCAGCAAGTGTGCAGCATGGTGCCAGACCCTTCAGCCACCTACTGAACTAGTCCCATTGCCTGCAATTGACCTGCATCCAACTCATCATGAGCCTGTTCAAATGTCTTGGTCATGGAGAATGTTAATCTTTATCATCTAATATGATCTACATTTGAGTTCAGTGTTAGCAGTTTTAATTTTTTATTCTAGATTTCAAATTTATTGTCAGAGTACATACATGACATCACATACAAGCCTGAGATTCTTTACCCTGCAGGTGAGACAGAATTGCCAGTTATTGATAGTGCAAAAAAATTGTACTTAATTTACACATGTAAAAATGTAAAGAAAAGTGAACAAACTGTGCAATACAGAGAGGGGAAAAAAAAGTCTAAAACTAAGTCTTTAAATGAGTCCTTGATTGAGTTTGTTGTTGAGGAGTCCGATGGAGGAGGGGTAGCAGCTGTTCCTGAACCTGGTGGTGCGAGTCTTGTGGTTCCCATACCTCCTTCCTGATGGCAGCAGCGAGAACAGAGCATGTGCTGGGTGGTGTGGATCCTTGATCATTGCTGCTACTCTCCATTTCTCTTGAGATGTTCTCGATAGTGGGGAGGGTTTTGCCTGTGCTGCCCTGGACTGTGAAGGCTACCTTCTGCAGGGCTTTACTATCTGGAGTATTGGGGTACTTGCGCAGTATCTCCATGTAAAGAATGCTCACAAGTGGGAATCCGAGTCATGTTTTAATTAGTGTTACTTAAAACAATTTATTAATGTCCTTTCAAAGAGGTTAAAATTTAAAATGCACAACTAATATTTTTCAGACATCAAACTTGTATTTTCACATGTTTTCACGCAATTGGAATTTTAATCAAATTGTGCCATTTGAATTGATTTGATGCATCTTCCCACAGGTATATTGGGCGAGAACCTGCAGCCGCACCTGCCACAGGGAACAAGAATACTCACCTGGCAGAGCTGCAACATATCATGGACCAATCATTCAACCTTAAAGCATTTAGGGATGTGTGTTAGGTCAACTTGAATCCCGTAGTGTGTCCTATGGTGTTAAACTACTGTTCAATCGTTCCTGTCCATTTGTATTGTCTTTATTTGCTGCCATTCATACAAATGTTGTAAACATGTTTTTTTAATTCACTCTTAAGTTGGGGATTTAAAACACTGATTTATGTAAATTGAGGACCAGCAAATGATATAATCTTCAGCCAATGTATTAATTATAATTTTGTATTTATGTTTAAAGAAAGATTATACTCTGTTCTACTAATTTCAAAAGTTACTCTTTGGGTTTACTCTAATAACATAATCTCAGCATTTGCTTTCTTGAAAAAAAAATCTTCAATTATACTGTTTTGCCAGTTGGTATCAGCTCAGTAGATACTTTCCCATAACAATGGAGATGTTAAAATATAACATCTTCCATGTACAATGAAAGGCTTGTTATAAATGCACCTATTGTTCGAGGAAATTGTATCTTAGAGTTTCACGTTGCCAGTAGCTTCTCTCTTGAACAGAAGCACAATTATTTTGGGATGGGTAATAGCTTATTAGAAAAGTCGTGACTTGGGGATCGATATCAAATCTACTAAATGCAGAAGCATTCAGTACAATATTTTGTCTGAACCCTGAGCCATCTCATTTCTTTCTTGGCTTGGCTTTGCGGACGAAGATTTATGGAGGGGTAAATGTCCACGTCAGCTGTAGTCATTTAAGAGAGACATAAAGCACCTTCAGTCGAGTAAGAATATTGATAGAAAACTACTTTGTAATGGTGAAGAACAATTTATTCTGTTTTGAATTTGACCTGATAAATACAAACATGACAAGCAAATTAATGTTCTTCATCTTTGCTTGTACATTCCAGGCTTCAGTATTTAGCACAACCGTTCATTTCCAAATTCGAGATGTATGTCTTTCTAAATGAGTCTGTCATGCGGAAAAACAACCAAAAATTGTGGAAGGTTTCAGTTAGCTTGACTGGAGTGGAGCTAATGATCCTTTCTTAATGTATTCAACTTTAGATTTGCATTTAAACTTAGTTAAGTCATTTATTTTGTAAATGAGGCAAGCTGCTAATTTCTAAATTTAAGAACAAAATTGAGACATTTTGAGACTGCAGATCCTGCGCCAACACAGTTAATTTTGTTTAATTGGTTACCAGCATAGTAGCATAGTAGCAGGTGAGGGTTAATCGGATGAAGGGTGCCTGCAAAACTTTATCCTCCTTTCTCACAGTATAGGGCTGTAAATCTAATCTCAAAGTGCATAGGATTGGAACCCAAATCTAAAGAAAGGTATATGGCAGTTTGATTCCTCATGTCACCCTTGATTAACATTGAATAACCTCAAACAACAAAAGAATTGTTTAAACTGCTGCAAAGTAGTTGTACTAATGAGGTGCTTTAAAAACCAGATCTGCAAGAGAAGCTATCTAAAGTTTAATGTGGCATCTTAGTGGGATGGAGATAGCACTTTGAGATTCATCACTTAACCATTGCAGTTGATATTGATATCTTGAATTTAATGCAAAAAAAATTTTAAAATTAGGCTGTCATATTTTTGTTTGCTAATTTTAGCAAAATGCTGATGTAAATATAAAGTGATTTTAATAGTTTAAAACTGGAAATTTGTGTATTGTCAAACAAATATTAAAGATTTTATTGTGGTTCTTCAATGCCTGAATAAGAGGAAGAAGGCCTAAATGTGCATATGTAAGGGAGAAAGAATTAATTGATGAACAATTTTACACTAAAAGTTTGACGCAACATGAAATGTACAGTCTGTTTCCACTTTTGGGGAATTGGATAATTTTAATCCAGTGATTTGTTGAATCAGTTGACCTCATAGCCGAATGATCACAATATCTAGCTACTTCAAGCTATTAGTCAATTTTTTTTTCTTTATGCATGCATTAAAATGACTTGCATATCATATTAACTGGAATGAACAAAATACAGTACTGTGCGTCCAAGATGCCTAAAGAGAAACTTGTGTTGTTTTCCTCCCAGAAAACCGACAAAATGAGAATGAGCCTGCATGGAAACTTTTACTGAGAAGCTTCGACTGTGAAGCCAATTTCTGCAACCTGTGTACTTTCTGGACACCAAGTCCTCCCTGTCAAAGTGTTTGACACTAAGTCTTGACTGTCAAACTTGTATTTACAGTGAAGTTCAAAAAAGCTCACAGGGATCTGTTTGATGTCAAATCCTGACACTTCCAGAAATTCCTGCCACACAAAATGTGCTGATAATGTCACATGCCATTTTATAAAAATCTGTGAACTTGGCCCCAGAGTGCACCCCAAAATCCTTTATAATTAGGTGATTGTTTTCCCACAATTTCTTTCAGAAAATATTTTATTTTGGGTTGAAGTTGGATATAGCTGGATTGCAAGTTAGTTATATTTCATCATGTACAGTACAAGGTCTTTCAGCATTCAGTTATTGGAAATAAACTACCTTTGAACATTTAGAGCCCACTAATTTTGAAGACTACACAAGTTGGAAGCTTGGTCAACCAAAGGACTACAATATTTCAGGAAGGATCTATTTCAGTAGATGAATCACATAGATGTCTATTAAAATATAAAAGTTACAAGACAGCACTTCAACTTTATCTTAGAGATGTTAAAGGGGAATAACACTTTTCGAGGTGCTTTCAACTTGCAGGACCCGGGTGAGATGACTGGGCAGTGTGTACCTCCAGATAGGATGCTTAGAAATCCGGGAGAAGGGGAAGTATTTGTACACAGTAGTCATGACACGTCCTACCAGCAACACTGGTGGAAGCAAAATTTCATTGCGGCCTCCTAAAAGGGAAAGGATAAATATATTTTTAAAATTGTTCATTTAATTGAACGGGTCTGCGTGACATGAACACCATAACTAGAAAGCTTCCCTAAACTCCATGGTTTAAAAACTTGGCTGAATGATGTTTCTTCATTTTGATTCTGCATGGTGTGCAGAAACATTGGATTCCATCCAATTATGGTTTTAAATTAATTTTTATTTACAGCACAGTAGAAGATTGAAAACTTTGCCACCCCAATTAACCTACAATCTTGTCTAGAGGGTGGGAGGAAAGTGGAAGATCAAGGGGAGAATGTACAAACTCTGCAGACGGTGCCCTATTCAAAGATGGGTCGCTGGCACTACTAATGTCATGGTGACCATGTTTCCGACTACTGATTAAGGTGATTTTTAAAAATGTAGACAGACAGCACGGTAACAGGCCATTCTGGCCTGCGAATCCATTGCTGTCCAATTAACCTACAATCCCCGTGTGTTTTTGGAGCGTGGAAGGAAATTGGAGCACCCAGGAAAACATACACAGGTCACAAAGCGAAGATATTTACTCCTGAATAGTGTCCCACTAACCACTATGCTAACTGCAGACGTAGTTGAGCAAAATATTTTGTCTAACATACATACTCTTCACTTGTTCTCTTTCATTCGTGCTTCCCTAAATATTTTTAAATTTAGACATACAGCATGGTAAAAGGCCCTTTCAGCTATGAGCCTGTGCCTCCCAATTCATACAACCCCAAGTTTGTTTTGAATGGTGGGAGGAAACTGGAGGAATCCCACAAACTACATAGTGGGATTTGAGCCCCGGTCCCGGTTACTGTAACAACTTTGCACTAACCACAAAGCTAACCCTGCTGCCCCTTTTAATCTTGCTTGATAGCAAATATGAAGTGTAATTAAAGATTGTTAAAAATAAATAGCATTAAATAAGTTCAATGATTACAAAAGTATAGCAGGTTCACTAAGAAATAGTGGGTATTTTTTCCTAATTTTAGACTATGTTGATTTTTAAATGAAAAGCTTAAGGCCAGAAAATGAAAAATGCATTTAACATTCAATGCAGACCTTTTGCAGAATAAAGGCAAGTGTGCATTAAAGCAAATCTTCTTTGCAAGTTATTCTGAAGACAATAACTTGCACTACAGAGGTTGATCAATGAGAAATAATATTCCTAAATGTTTTGATACCTGATTGGGATTGGCCAAGGGAAGGAAAGGTCTGTATTGAGTTTGCACATATCTTACCAATTTTTGCAGAAATGCTACTTGCTAATGTTGTCCTTGGAAACCTGTTTAAATGTCAAAGACAAGCATTGAAGAGAACCAAAGTAAAGGTGGTGAGTGAGTTACAATTGAAGTATTGATGCTAAAATGCCAGAGTGAAGTTCACTGCAGGAGAGAAATGGGTCTTTATTGGTTTTGAATTGCAATTTTATTATAATGTCTTCCAAAGCTGCCGGAGGTTTAATGAAACAACTGCAAAGTTTGAATAAAAAGAATCCTTCAACAACCCTGTTGCAGTGTAATTGAAATAACACTTCCCTTTGAAACCAGCAACCGCCAGATGCTGGAATCTGGAGCAAAAATCAATCTGCTGGAGGAACTCAGTGGGTTGAGCAGCATCTATGGTGAGGGTAGGAATCATTTCTAATTTGAGTCAGATTTTGCGCCAATATATTCTCAAATTCACTGACCATTTCTCCATTTTCTGGATTACTTTAGGCTTTTTCAGGTGCATTCAATGCTAAGAATGCGCCTGAAGAAGCAGAAGCGGCCCTTTAAATTCCCGTTCAGGTGGCAGCGTTTAAAGCGCAACGCTGGCCACCTGAAGGACACAGTTGCACAGGATGTGGCTCTAAGCACACTCCGGCTCCTGCCCAGTGTCAGGTGCGTTCAGCAGACTGACCCTTTAACATCCGCTTTCAGCCAGCTGCATTGAGGTGGCTGGGGAGCCACTGAGCTGAGTTGATTATCCCTCTTGGAGGAGGGTTACCTAGCTCGCCTCAAGAGTGCCTCCTGCACATTCAGGTGGCCTCAAAATAGCCGCGTATTGCCTCAACATACGGCTTGACATGGAGGGCAATTGGCCACCTGAAAGTGCCTTCTGTCTCCATCTCAAAAGACAAGCTGTCATTTACTGTAGACCTGCTGACTTCCAATACTTGTGCATGTGCAGCCTTTAAGACAGCTGTTAGGCATAGCATAGTGAAATCCACCAAAACAAAATGGCTGTAAGAGACGAAACCAAAATTAACAGAAACTTAAACAAAAGTCACCATTTATTGGACATAAATCAGTTCAATTACTGAAAATAAAAGTTTTCCAAATCCTAAAAGTTTTACACTTGATGTATTACTCGATTTTCACATTGTAAACATGCAGGAAGTGAAAGTCAAAATAGGCAGAAAATAGAAAATATAATTAGACTTAATTGAGCAGAGGTTTAATTTGTTTCCTCAAATTTATTACATTTAGGACAGCACAGTTAGTGCTGTGGCTTGCACAATGCTGTTACTGCGCCAGCGATAGGGACCAGGGTTTGAATCCCACATTGTCTGTAAGGCGTTTGCATATTCTCCCCGTGCCTGCGTGGGTTTTGCACAGTGGCTTCGGTTTCCTCCCACTGTTCAAAACATACCAGGGTTGTAGGTTAACTGGGCGGCACAGGCTTGTGAGCTGAAATGGCCTGTTACTGAGCTGTATGTTTAAATTAAAAATTTTAAATGTAAATATACATATTGGATGTTTCACAAAAACATTAATCATTTAATGTACATCCAGCTCTATGACAAGTACATCCATCAGTCTTGCAAAAGGATTCCACCCCAAAATGTTGTCAGCCCACTTCTCTTCATCGATGCACACTGACCCGCTGAGTATCTCCAGCTTCTCTCTCTCTTTACTCAAGGTTCCAACATCCCTGGTTCTTGTGTATCAAGTTGGTTTATGAAATCTGGATGTACAGTTGAATCTTGTGTCCAGTATAATCACAACCCAGGCATTCTCAACCACTCTTTTTTTGCTATGGCCCCTGCCCACCCACCTCCCCCCCCCCTCCCATCTCTAAGACTCTGCTCAAAGTTTAAAAAAAAATTTAGACATACAGTAACAAGTGATTTCAGCCCACGAGCCCGTGCTACCCAATTACTCCCAAATGTCCTACAACCTCCAGTACATTTCGAACAGTTGGAGGAAACTGGAGCCTCAGGGGAAAACCCACACAGACACGGAGAACGTACCAACTCCTTACAGACAGCATGAGATTCGAACCCCATTCCCAATCGCTGGCGTTGTAACAACGTTGCGTTAACCGCTACACTAACCGTGCTGCCCTGCCACGGTAACCTTGCTGCCTCTTCCCTGGCTAGCATCCAAATTTAGTTTGTTTCTTCTCTCTCCTACTGACTACACTATAAAAACATTTATTTTACACGAGGTGAAAAGAAAACAAGGCTTTTACTAAAATGTGCTGTACTTTACAGAGAGGGCTATCGGGCCCCTGTTGAGAATGGCTGATGTCACCCATCCAAGGAGAAATTGTGTGCTATCATTTAAGTGTGACACCACTACCATTTCAGTTACAATCCACTTGGTGAATAATAAACACGTTAACCTGCTGCATATAATTAAAAACCTGGTTTAAAACAAACACTTTACATACTAACACCAAAAATGAAAAGGGTGATGACTTGGAGGGGTGGGATGAAAGGATATAATCATATCAAAATAAAATGGTTGCCTAGATCTGGTGCTGCAATAAACATTGACTCAAATAGGAGCTGTTCTAGTTTTGTTGTCCTTAATGTTATATCCCCAGAAGCATTCAACAACCTTGTAATAAAGTTCTAACCATCTGTCATTCTCCATGTATTAAATATACCATGTTGCAATTAAACGGATGAAGATTAAATATTCAAGATCCATATTTTGTTGAATAGAGCCATGAAAGGGAATGGGTAATTTAATGAATAAATCTGTTACCTCTTGCCCTTAATGTGGAAAAAACAATGCATATAGTCAGAGGGAAAGTTGTTCCATGTCCCATTCACCTCAGGGAAAACAAAGCTGTGAACCAGAGTTGGTGTGCTATGAATGATAATACCTTCAGACAGTTTAAAATGCAGATGGCATCATCGTTTGAATTTTAAAATGTAGTCCATCAAAACTAGTTGGAACTTGTAAAGAAAGGACACTTCATGAGACCATAGAAATTGACAATTTGGCTGCATGATTGTGAAGTTCAAAGCTTTATTATCCAATAGATTAGATCTATTAAAATGGGTGGCATGGTTAGCGCAATGCATGATCGATTGGGACGCTGTCTGTAAGGAGTTTCTGCGTTATTCCCTTGTCTGTGTAGGTTTTCCCTGGGGGCTCCAGTTTCCTCCCACCTTATGAAACATTCCGGGGGTGGGGGTGCAATTGGGTTGAAAAGGTCTGTTACTGTGCTGTTATGTTTAAAAAAGTTTAAACTTTCAATTGTGAGATGTTAATTAAGCCATAAATATAAAGTGACACCAAAAGAGTATAAATTATTTAGCTTTTAATGTCTAATACTCAATTCAAAAATAAATTAAGCTAATATTAATATTAAACTTGTTGTTAGAGCCAAACAATGATCTGTAGTTTGTCTTGAAAGTTTGATTCCTTCACAAAAGGGTGCTCAAGAAAACCTTTATATTCTGGATTTCACTGCAGGACTTTTGTGGAGATAGAGTTAGGCCCAGTATCCAATTCTCCCATACAATATTTGCAGTTTGTTTTCCCACAAAGTCCTTCCTCAACTTCATAAGTTATGTTTTCAAGCAAAGTATCAATCAAATTGATGTGTGTTGTTGAAGAGTATGGTTTAACTCCAAATGTATTGGGAAATGTAATTTATATTTTAATATGCCACAAATTGACCATTGTTAAACAGTGATTTACAGTATATGGATTCAGATTACTACTTGTTCTCTGAGTTCCAGCTCCTATTTTGCCCATTTTTCAACTGTCTTATAGTCTCTGTTCTCTGAATTTAAACTTATTTAATTAAACCAATTGATTTTTTTTTCCTTTTAAAAGTTAACTTGTTTGCAGGATAGAGCAATGTAGCAGATGGTGGTCTACAATCTGCTGACATTTGATCTCCGGTTCTGCAAAGTTATTAAAATGATTCCATAAGTCACCCTTACTGTTTCATACATCATATGCAGCAGGACTTGATTACCTTTAGTAATTGCTTAGATATGAGGAAACGTTCACTACTCTGTGAGTGGTTGCTTTATCAATCCTTTTAACAAGGTAGTGCACGTCTCCAGATGCGGTGAAATTGATCTCAGAATTTAGATTGCTATATCACATCACATGAAATTAACTTGGTCTGGAATATTGGATGCTATGACTGAATTCCCAAAGTCTGTATTTCATTCTCCCAACCGTAACATGTCTCAACTTGCTGACCATAAAACCAATCAGTTGTCAGGCTCATGGGTCATCCAAACCCAAGGAGCTTAGCTTGTGACATCTTCAGCTGATTTCAGAGGTTAAACACCTCATCGAATTGTCATGTGTGACTGCACAGTGGCAGCTGAACGGCTTCCAGTTAGTTGTCTCCTCTCACTCTGGACTCAGGAGCAAAAGAGCAGCATTCTTTTTAATTCATCCAGCACATTGACCCATTTGCTTAAATCCTAAATGTCCTCAAAGTAACAATGGAATTGATTAATATAGTGACATGTAGAGCGCAAATGGAAAAAGGGATGAGATTCCCCTCATAGATCATGCGCAAAGGTTCAACGATTTG
Source organism: Narcine bancroftii (assembly GCF_036971445.1). NCBI lineage: Eukaryota > Metazoa > Chordata > Chondrichthyes > Torpediniformes > Narcinidae > Narcine > Narcine bancroftii. The sequence goes on from NC_091474.1 coordinate 77,546,063, forward strand.
AAATCAGGTTGATGGATAAGCAGGAAACTCAGGTGCACACACTGAGTTTTACAAGTCAAGGACCTCTTGTTATTTTTCAATGACTGGAAAAGCTTTGGGTCATTCTTTATCCAGTATGTGAAAGGAATAAACTAGAGCCAGAAGGATTTCCATCCACTCCCAGTTTCAACAGTGGAACTTTGTTCAGTTAAACCAGAGGGAATTAATGCGCCTCAACGGCTATTTGACCAGCCAGAGCAATATTTGACTCTGCAGGAGAGGTGAAATTGGAAAATTATCAGATTCAGATTTATTGTCAGAGTACATACATGACATCACATACAATCCTGAGATTCTTTTCCCTGCAGGTGAGGCAGAATTACCCCTTATTGGTACAGATAGTGCAAAATAAAAACTGTACACAATGTACACATGTAATCAAATAAAGAAATGTAAACAGATAACAAAATGTAAGTGAATTGTTCAATACAGAGACATTTTTAAAAAATCAGTAGTCCTTAAATGAGTCCTTGGTTGAATTTGTTGTTGAGGAGTCTGATGGTGGAGGGGGATCAGCTGTTCCTCAACTTGGTGGTGTGAGTCTTGTGGCACCGACACCTCTTTCCTGATGATGTTCATCATCTTAATATGAAGCCAAACCTTTGATTAGAGATACATATGAAAGGAGTTAAAAATACAAGCAGGAATAAGAATGTATCAGCGAATCAGCCTCGTTCATGGGAAAAATCAAGATGTTGACAATAAAACGATAAATCTAACTAAATAAAGGTAGTTAGAATAACCTACTTGGGAAGTTCCCATGTTGTTGGTTCCTTCAGGAACATCCACTATCCTGATGTGATCGTGCTGAGACATTATTTCCAAATCTTCACATCTATTTTCCAACTTTGTCACGTCGCAAATAAGAGTTTTAATTTTCTTTTGCATCAGCCAGATGTCATCGGTAAACCCAGATTGTGAACATTCTATCTCGCCAATTATATCTTTAATTTCTTTCAGTCTGTGGGTGTCTATGGGTGCTCTTTCAGCTGTGAGTTACACTTTTACAGACTGTAGCTCCAATCTGAGGGCAACTTGATCCTCTCTGATATGTGTCCTTATCTATGTTATTTATGATGTCTTTACGAAGGGCAGCCGGCATTTCAAGCTTCAGCACTTTGATGACAATTACAGATCCTTCATGGTAGGACAATGAACTGAGACAGGAGGTCGAGAGTTCAGTCTGCAGGGTAGACCTCTGGGGCAAGTGCATAGTGCCTTGATTTTTGTTGTTGGGCATTTCAATGCTTCATTGCGAACTATAAGTGAATGGTAGAATGCTATCTAGATTGCTGTTAAATTACTGTATATACTCATGTAATAGACAAGTTTTTTTACATTTTTTGGGTTAAATGGGGGGCGTCTTTTACATGGGTCATACTTTTGAGGGAGCTAAAACAATATATACTTTTGTAATATTTGAGTTTTGGGGACTAAATTTTTGACTGCAGTAAGTTCAAGATGTTGGGATCTTGGATGGCCAGGACTGGATGGTAAGTCCGCGTTCATCATGTCAGGAGCTCAGATGGGCGGGCAGCCGGGGCTTAGGAGAGAAAGAATCAGGAGCTCCCATGGGCGGGTGATAAGGGCGAGGATCTGCGGACAGGACATTGGCAGCACGGATGGTAGGCGATCAGGGAAAGTGTCCGCAGTCTTGTTGGGAGCTCCGGTGGGCAGGCAGACAGGGTGAGGGATTGCGGTCAGGGCGTTGGGAGCTCGGAAGGGCAGGCGGATGGGGTCCAGGATAGAATCTGTGGCCGGGGAGTCTGGAGCTCCGTGGGTGAACAGACAGGTCTATGCTCAGGGTGTCAGTCGCTCAGATGGGTGGGCGGTCAGGGTCAAAAACTTGGGGGTTGACTTTTTCATGAATCACACAATTTTCTGGGCTATAAAGGGAAGGGGGGTCAAATATTATATAGGATTGACTATTGCATAAGTAAATACTGTGTACTTTATTAATGCAGTTCACGGGAGCATTGTAACCTGCATCTTACTCCATTAACCTCTCTCTCTAGCGACCCCCTGCTTAGAAGATTCTCACATATTGCAGGTGTAGCAAAAGCAGATCCAGTTTTGTTTGTTAGCTGCGACAGGAGTTCAGAATCAGGTTTATCATCATGAACATGTTTCATGAAATTTGTTGTTCTACAGCAGTAGTATATAGTGCAGGAAAAGGTGCAAAAATTACTATAAATTACAATTTGGTGAATAGAACGTTCAGCTTTATTTTTCTTTCCATCTCCAAACATGCAACAGCTGAATATGGTTTTTAATCAGTTTTAAAGCGCATCCTTTTATGAGAGAGTAGTTATACATGAGGTGCTCACAGATTGCTGGATACTAATTGGTCAAGTGCACCAGTGGATGTGGAGGCTGTGGGAGCGCTGGAGGGGAGTCCGTGGATATGCAGTGACTCTGGGGGTACTTTCTTTGCTCCTCTCTCTCTGACCATAAGGGGTGTCAGGCAATTTAAGCAGACTAAAGACGATTTAGTGTAATATTACACTGTTTTATTATATGACAAAAAAGGAATCTTGATCATGCAAAACAAAGCTTTTCACTGTATCTTGGTACAAATGACAAAAAAAATAATGCGATAAATTCAATGAGAAATAAATCAATCAATAGAACATTTCTTTAGAATCAATTTATGTTCCTTGATGCGTGCTCGAATGCCACAAGTTTGTGTTAACAGAAAATCAAAATGCTACTCATTTTCTTAGAGTTCAGTCCAACCCCATCCACAACACAGGTGTCGCATACACTCCATGTTGGCATTTTTGGTCTTGCAATATTCCAGTAGAGTTTGATAACTTAATTTCAATAGAACATTATTGAGATTGGATAATTATTTACAAATCAAAGCACTGAGAGTATCACTGATGCCAGGGAAAATGTGCTAAGTCCTTTCTGGGTGGGAGGGGGGTGTTTATGACCATCTGCACTGCTTGATCTTTATGGGACATGGAACTTTAAGTCAAGATTAATCTCCAATGTATTCTTTGGTGCATCTGGTCTCATTCTTTCAGTACTTATGGTGAATTAATGCATGCTATTCCCAGCATAACACCAAACTATATTAGGTTGGATGCAGGAACCTACTGAAATGCAATTTATGTTTAGATACTTTTTTTAGTCAAGTCAGGTCAGTTTATTGTCATCTGATTGCACAAGTACAACCCGACGAATCAGCATTCTTGGGTCCTCGATCCAAAACACGCAGACACACAACCAGGCATAACACACATACAGACAAGCAATACATATGTACGACAAGTATTCATAAATAAATAAATCCTGCTTTGTAAAGATGAGAATCTCAGATGGTTAGTGTGAGCAGTTCCTTTGGTCGTTCAGCGTTCCCACTGTCAGTAGGAAGAAGCTGTTGCTCAACCTGGTGGTGCTGGCTTTGATACTCCTGTATCTCATTCCTGTATGTGTGTTATGCCTGGTGTGTGTCTGCGTGTTTTGCATCGAGGACCGGAGAACGCTGTTTCGTCGGGTTGTACTTGTGCAATCAGATGACAATAAATTGACCTGACTTGACTAAAAAAAGTATTGCATTTCAGTAGGTTCCTGCATCCAACCTAATATAGTTTGGTGTTATGCTGGGAATAGCATGCATTAATTCACCATAAGTTCTGAAAGAATGAGAGCAGATGCACCAAAGAATACATTGGAGATTAATCTTGGCTGAAGGTTCAATGTCCCATAAAGATCAAGCAGTGCAGATGGTCATAAACCACCCCCCACCCCCACCACCCAGAAAGGACTTAGCACATTTTCCCTGGCATCAGTGATACTCTCAATGCTTTGATTTGTAAATAATTATCCAACCTCAATAATGTTCTATTGAAATTAAATTATCAAACTCTACTGAAAGATACTGTGTTTGGGGTAGAAGGGGTCCTCAATGATTTTGTGCGCCGTCTTCAAGACAGGGATCCTGGTAGATCATGTTGATGGTGGGGGGGGGGTGGAAAGGAGACTCCAGTGATCCTCTCTGCCACTCTTGTCCTGAGGATTGAGGCCCAATCCATTTCTCTGCAGCAACCACGCCACACTGTGATGCAGAGAATTTGCCAGCTCTGCTGTGGATGTCCATCTCTGATATTAACTCAGATTTTGACTGATCTGACAGCCATTTTCTACAGCTCTGACCTACATGGGCCCCTTGTCTTCTCTCTCTGTAACGCCCTTTAATTTATAAAACAGATAGATGGCCATTAGATTACAGGGAAATCTCCAACATTGGGAGCCAAGGGAATACTCTGACAGGTGACATAATGGGTAGAAGTCTCCTATATCATAAAAATATATGGGAAATTAACTGCTCACTGTCTCAGTAAAACCCTGCAATCACAATATCAATGATATTCCCTTTGTCCTTTCCATCTCTCATCATCTTTTCAACTTAAAATTAAGTTGCTTTCTCTCTTCATGGAAATATTAACTCGGTTCCTCTCTTCATGGATGCTAACTGCCCTGTTGAATGTATCTTGTATTTTCTGATTTTATTCTGGCATGATAGTAAATACCTTTATAACAATGCTTGTCAGGCCTTACACATGCCTGGGCCAATAACACAGTAACTTGGCCACAGTATGACCAGGATCCTAAATGCAGTTCTTACCATGGTTGAGATCAAGTAAGTAAGCAGGCACTGTAATTGTAGTTTGATTTACAATCATGCTGGATAAACTCAGCAGTTCCCACAGAATCCATAAGGCACAAAGATTTCTAACCATCGTTTCAGACCTGAGCCTTTTGTCAAGGTATCCTATCATGGTTGATGTATTATTTAAATTTGTAATGTTTTATTCCCATTTAGAACTCCAGTTAATCATTTTTTGTCACCCAGCGGGCAATGAAAAATACCTTTTTTAATCTTTTTATTAAAAGTTTCAGGTTAATAACACAAAGAGATCAGGATTGCATTAATAACTGTTAACGTATACAAACACAGACACTGGATAACATATGTCAACTGAATGTTCCAACCCCTTAAAAGCCAGACATGAAAAGAATCAAATTTTATCACAAAAATGTCCCCCTAACTAAATAAAAACAAAAAGAGAAAACAAAAGTTGGGCTACCATAACAAAAAATCACCAGTCGCTTTATCAAATAACCTTTCCTGGAGCCAACACATAAATGTCATTGTGATGAAAGCACGTCAGTGCCATTTCTTTCTCAGGAGTTTGCGGAGGTTAAATAGAACATCAGAAACCCTGGCAAATTTCTACAGATGTTTGGTGGAAAGTGCACTGACCAGTTACATAACGTTCTGATATGGAGGCACCAAGGCCTCTCAGCTGAAAGCCCCACAGAAGGCGCTGGGCGCAACCCAGTACATCATAGGCAAAACTGTCTCCGTCATCGAGAACATCTGCCATCGGAGAGCAGCAGCCATCATCAAGGACCCACCCCACCCAGCCCACTCACTGTTCTCACTGCTCCCATCAGGAAAAAGGTCTCGGTGCCGCAAAACTTGCCCCATCAGGTTCAGGACCAGCTGCTCCCCCTCCACCATCAGACTCTTCAACGACAAACTCAATCGGGGACTCATTTAAGGACCGTTCCTTTGCATTATTTATCATTGAATATTTATTTTTCTGTCTTGCACAGTTTGCTTGCACTAACTTCTTGTTTACACTTCTCCCTTTTGGATGTGTATCTTTTCTTGAGTACAGTTGTTTTGCACAACTGGTGAGAAGAAATTCTACCTGGCCCACAGGAAAAAGAATCTCAGGGTTGCACGTGGTGTCATAGCTGTGCTCTGAACTTTATATCCTTTCCCAACTCCAACACAAAATCTCCGATGTGATTATTTTTGTTTGTGAGCTCTAGAGTTTCAACTCCTCTTTATTTTTCTGAAACAAAAGCAAATTTTCTCGCCGAACATGCAGATACTCCTTAATATGGAAAGCCACATGAGGACTGTGATCTCCAGCTAGCACCACTCATGTTCACAGCCTGTCAAAGCCATTTCACATCATTGATAATACCTTCATGTTTTCTTTTCCACACCATCAATCAGATATTATTCCAAATGATGGCTGATGTGCCTTCAGCTGCTTAACCCTAAAAATCCCTCCCCTCAAGCTCTCTGTGTCTTCCTCCTTCTTAAAGATCCTGACTTCTTTGACAAATCTATTTGCCATCCATTTTAATATATTTCTATGTCAATGCATTACTTTCTTTCGATGTCTTACTTCATTAAAACCATTGTTCAAGTTGCAAGATAAATGCTCTTAGCTGCAATGTTCATCCTACTTCATCGGTATGCATTTAACAGCATTTGTTATTGTGCAGGAAGACCAATATTTTATTGGTGAATGGTATAGTGAATATTGGTGAATTTGATCTGCATGAAATAGCTTTATTTAATTCTATTAAAATGGACGAAGAATAAAAGCACACAACTATGAAATTAAGCTCAGCTTCAAGCTGCTGATAACCGCTGGGGCGGAGTCTCTGTCACTTGGCAGAAATGAGATGGGCCTGTGAAACATCGAGTGGTTTTTTTTCTCTCCTTGAGACCAGTCAGTAAGCTGAATTTACAGCTTTCATTGCCTCCTTGCAAAGGGGGTCCAGTTTCCCATCACCTCCTAAAAGCAAAACGTGTGGACTCAATAAATAAATTTCCAAACATTTTCACTCTGATAACCCCTTACATTCCTGCAATAATATGTGAAACTTATTTTCTAAGTGGCAGATTGGATCAAAGCTACATGTAATGAACATTATGGATAACTACAAATCTAAAATGAATTAAATGATACAAATCAATTAAAAAAATGAGGACACCAGTGATCGATTAATCTATTAGGCTACTCTCTCATTGAACCACAGAGGGTCACCTGTACCCTGTCTCCTTCTCTGTCAAACCCCTCAAAAGACCATCAAAAGTCCAAGAAAATAGCAGCAAAGGGAATGTTATGAGTCCTGGGTAGGCAGGACTAACCCACGAGGAGAAAGTGGGTCAATTTGACCAGATTTTTTCAACCTATTTTTGGCTATGGTCCCCTTTGGACTCTGCTCAAAGTTTATGGGGCCCCCTTCCCTGTGAAGCAGTCAAGTTTAGTTGGTTTCTTCTTTACTTCTCTCCTAACGATTACATAACAAGCTTAAAAAAATATTTTGATTTCAGTCTATCCCCTCCCCTCAAATGTGCTAGGGCTCCTGTTGAGAATGGGTGAAATTAGACCTATGTTCATTGACTTTGAAAGAATAAGGGGTTGGGGAGGAGATCTCATTGAAGAGATTCACCTGTATGTTGCTGGGTCTGGAGGGGATGAGACAGAGGGAGAGGTTGGATAGACTGCATCTATTCCCTGAAGCGTAGGAGGCTTATAGAGGTTTATAAAATCATGAGGGGCTTCCTGAACACTTTTGCTGATCAGGAAAATCATCTTAAAATGTTCCTATCGCATACTGTTTTTTAGCTATAACCTATTTTTGTGATTTGCTGACATATTTTAAGTCAAGCATACAAAACTATGAAGTGCAACATGTCATTGAAAATTAATTTTCTGCATTCGCACATGGGCGTCTTCCCTGCTGATCTTGGATCAGTTAGTGACAAACATGGTGAAAGATTTCACCAGGATATTGCAACCATGGAAAAGCAGTATCAGGGCAACTGGAATCCATCAATGTTGGACTCTGACACAAGGGGCATCAGATGCTAAGTACAAACAAAAATCAGTGGCAAAACATTTTTATGTCAGTTGAACCATCGCAATGTATCTGCATCATTATGTGATTAAATATGCTAAATTCAATAAAATTGAATGTAATGTTTCTCCAACATCCTACAATATAGAAATTTTGGAAAAAATTTGTTGTGCAATGTAATTCTGAAACTCAAGGTGAAGGTTTGAGGTCTGAGGAGAGAGAATGCAGAGGGAGTCAAGAGATAGTTTCAGTTTGGAGGTGCCCGTATCTGGTCTGAACTGCCACTTTTGAAGCGGGCATAATTCTGACATTGAAAAGACATTTGGGCAGATTTATGGATAGGAAGGGCTTTGAAGGATAGGGATCAAATGCAAACAAATGAGACAAGATCAGAAAGCCAAAGGTCAGCATGGATGAGTTGGGCTGAAGAGCTTCTTCGTGCTCTATGACCCCCCCTTAACTCTCTCTATGACAGAAATGAAGCCATACTTCCATATTCTTACACATTGTATAAAATTGATCACTCTTTTGTTGCATTCAAATGGGAGGAATTGAGCAGCTGGTAATTCCATATTTATGTGGTTGGATTTGGAATTTTAAAAAGATGTGCTGGTGATTCAGTGATGCAAGTTCAAAGCCCACACAATCTATCATGGAGTTTGAATTCAGTTCATTAAGTAAATATAGAACAAAATGGTGATAAGAAGACACAGAACGTCAAAGTTTTTAGACATTTGCTTTGTTCAGTAACGTCCTTTGAGAAGGAGATCTGCAGTCTGCACCCAATCAGGATGAATTGGGAACCAGGCCACAAAAAACTAACTGGCTTTTAAATGCTCCGTGAAATATCTTTGAAAGAGGCTGAGTCCATGGGCAATTAGAAAAGGGCATTAAATCTGCGGAAGCGAGGTCACAAGGTGTTTTTAAACCAGTTGAGAGGTATTTGATTAGTCAGGGGATCAGAGGTTACGGGGAGAAGGCCAGGGAGTGGGGATGAGTGGGAGGATGGATCAACTCATGATTAGAATGGCAGAGAACACTCGATGGGCTGATTGGCTTACTCCAATATCTCGCGATCTTGAAAATACAGTTTTACCAACATACTGTATCTAAAAATAAAGATAATACCTCAGTAGTTAGGTTTTATTTCTTAGTGCCAAAAAATACTTTGAAATATCAGGAGTAATTGTGATACATGGTCTGAAATAATGACTTAAAATGAACCAATAACTGAAAGGATCCTAGATTTATACAACAATGCCACCCACTGGGAATTATCTCCCAGACTTTGAAATTGGATAAATGGGATAAATTCAGTCTTCCTTCACTAATGAGGGTGACCTCTGGTGTACATCCATGCCCTGTGTCAGCTGGGAGCTGATAAACATTTAGCCAATTGGATTAAGTAATTTGAGTGAAAATCCATGCAGCAGAAATCATCCAGTTACTTCAAGGTTAGATGGCTGACAACAAAAAAAAATATGTGAATGTCTCAGAGAGCAACTCACATCCTCTGAAAGACTCATTTAAGGACTAATTCTGTACATTATTCATTGTTGAATACCATATGGGGGCGTGGCAAGATGGCGTAGAGTAATCTCGACCTCTCTTGCCAGACATTTAAGTACCCATTTTTTAACCCCTTGTTTTCAAGTTTAAACTTTTTAAATTTTAGCTTAAAGTATTAAGGGACTATTATGGCCATTAATGGTAAAAAGATTAAACCTCAAGTGCAGAAGAAGTTACATTTTCAAAGTGCTGAAGATTTGGGGCCTAGACGACTTGATACAGCTTCAGGTTTAATTTCTTCAGTGTCTAAACCTCAAAGACTGCCTGTGGGAGCTGAAAAAAAATGTCTACTACTCACCAAGTGAAGAAGGTGTGTGTTCCCAAGAAGTGGATCCCGATTTGGAAAGCCTTTCGATTTTAATGGAGGGAGCACGCAGGAAGACGACTCTATTGTTGGAAATGCATCAGGAAGCATTTCAACCTGAAGATATCACCTTCCTTCGTGATTTTGTGAAAAAACATCGAGATGCGGGGGGGGGGGGGGGGAGACCAGTGGCAACCCCCTGAGGAAGTCGGGGTGCCGTCGCTGGGAGTCCAGACCCGCAGTAAAACTTCTAAAATGCCTTTTGTTGAGTTGCAGCAGGAGCTGCAGTTACTTGGTTCTGCCACTACGTTAGAGAAAGCAAGGCTGAGCTTTTCTGATTTACAGTGTATGCAATTAAATGCAGTCATTCAACCTCTAATGAATGAGATGGTTCAAATGAATACTAGTATAAGTTCAGAACTGAATACAGTTAAAGCACGTGTGGATGCATCTTATGAAGAATTTAAAAAAAATTTCAGACTGCTTTTTTGGACTGTAAACAACAAGTGGTTTCTAACACAGAAAAAGTGTTGAAGGTTAAAAAATCAGTTATAGAATTGGGAGAATGCGAGAAGGAGTTAGAGAGGAAAATAGACTACTTGGAGAATCAAAGTTGAAGGAATAATGTGAAAATCGTTGGTTTGCCAGAAGGTATAGAAGGACAAGATCCTCTTCGTATTTTTAAAGACTGGATTCCACAAGTATAAGGAGGCTTGGTACTGGAAAGAGCCCATGGAGCTTTAAGAAGAACACCTTTAGCTGGTCAACCACCGAGACCGGTAACAATTCGATGTTTGAATTATTTGGACAGAGAAGCAACACTTCGACTAGCAGTGCAAAATGCGAGACAACGACAAACTCCGTTATTAATTCAGAATAGCAGAGTTTTTTTAAATCCTGATTTGAGTCAAGCGGTCATTAAAGTCGACGTCGATTTAATCCAGTTAAAGAAGTTTTGTGGCGTAAAGTTTATAAGTCTACTTTTCGCTACCCGGCAGTGTTGAAGGTGTTTTATGGAGAATATCAATTTCGGTTTTTTTGAGAATGATCGTGATGCAATGATTTTTGCTGATTCATTGCCAGATATAAGAGGACAAAGATGTAGTCCACCATTGTCTCCTCAAGAAAAATCTGGTTGTTCTGGAAACGGAAGAAATGGCAGAAATGGGAAAAACGGGAATGGAAAGAGTCCAACTTCTACTGAAATGGGATCTTCGAGATTGGAATCTCTTGGATGAAAAGAAGAATTTTCTTTTTCTTACTTTATTTTTTTTGTTATTATGATATTTTGATGTAATTCATTGTTTGGCTGGGGAGGAAAAGATTTGCTTTAAGTTCCCATCAGCTACTGGTAGGTGACCCACACCCAATTTTTGTTTAGGGATTACTACCTTTCGGTAGTGTTTTTGGGGGGGAGGGATTTTCTTTTTATTCTTTATTTTTTTTTATTTTCATTTTAGTTAGCTTTTAATTTGTGATTTTTTTTTCTCCTACTGGAGGGCCTATATACATTGATTTGAGTTTTCTTACTAAGGAAGAAAAGGCAGGATGTATTCTTAAATTGAATTGTAAGATTTTTAGAGAATTTTGGACTTTACTTAATATTTATGCCCCAAATGCAGATGATAAAATATTTATTTCAGATGCATTTTTATGTTTGGGTCAGGCTAATGATAATACTTTAGTTGGTGGTGATTTTAATTGTGTTTTGGAACCTTTATTAGATAAATCTCCAAAGAAAGTTAAGAAATCTAAGATGGCAGTTCAGGTTCAAGCGTTGATGAAAGATCTTAATTTAGTAGATATTTGGAGGTGTCTTAATCTGACAGAAAAAGATTTCTCCTTTTATTCATCTAGACATGAATGGTTTTCAAGGATTGACTTCTTTTTAGTATCAGCTCATTTACAAGGGAAAATACAACAAGTGGAATATAAAAGTAGGGTGATTTCAGATAATTCTTTGTTATATTTTACATATGACACTTCTGAGAAAACTCAAGTGGCCTATGTTGTTAAAAAATATGGAATTTATTGATTTTTTGAAAAAACAAATTAAATTTTTTTTTAAGGAAAATTCTAATTCTGTTCAAAGTAAGTTTGTATTATGGGATGCTACGAAAGCCTATTTGAGAGGACAAATAATTAGTTATACTTCTAAAATAAAAAAAGAATCGATTAAATCAGAGTCTTGAATTAGAGAAACAGATTGATGAGTTAGAAAAGGAATTTCAGAAAGATGCTACAAAAGATCAGAAAATAGAATTATCGAGGTTGAAATTGGAATATAATACTTTGCAATCTTATCAATTTGAATGTGTGATTAATAGGACTAAACAACGGTATTATGAATGGGGAGAGAAAGCACATAAGATATTGGCGTGGCAATTAAAGAAAGAACAGATTTCGAGGACTATTAATGCTTTTGGACAAATTCTCTTATTACATAAACCTTGTGAGATTAATGATGAATTTAGTTCATTTTATAAAAAGTTATATACATCTGAAGGAAAAAAAGAAACTGATCGATTGATCTTTTTTTTATCACAGTTGAATTTACCGATATTAGGGGATGCAGATATACAGGAGTTAGAAGAACCATTTATTGATTCAGAAATTAAAATGGCTATGATGGAAATGCCGAACGGTAAATTGCCTGGTGATGATGGATTTTTGGTTGAATTTTATAAAATTTTTAATGATGATTTATCTACAGTGTTTGGGGATGTATTACGTCAAGTTGGAGAACATCATGAATTACCTGTGCTTTAATTACAGTAATCCCAAAAAAAGATAGAGTTCCTTTGAAAGTATCTTCATATAGACCAATTTCATTGTTAAATGTAGATTATAAAATAATAGCTCAAATATTAGCGAATAGATTGGCTAAATTTTTACCTAAGTTGATTCATAAAGATCAAACAGGTTTTATAAAGAATAGATATGCTTCAGATAATATTTTGCACATGATTAGTTTGATTAATAGATTTCAACAATCTTCAGATCACCTGATGGTGATATCTTTAGATGCACAAAAAGCATTTGATAGAGTTGAATGGAATTTTTTGTTTAAAGTTTTGGAGAAATTTAAGTTTGGTCCTTTCTTTATTGGTTGGATTAGGGGTCTATATAGTAAACCGGAAGCTAGAGTATTGACGAATGGTTTGATTTTGGAACCTTTTAAATTGACCCGATCAACTCGTCAAGGTTGTCCTTTATCACCAGCTTTGTTTGAGTTAGTGATTGAACCTTTAGCACAGCTGATAAGACAAAATACACAGATACAAGGTATGAAAGATTTAGACAAGGAGTATAAAATTTATTTGCTAATGATGTATTGGTGTATTTAATAAACCCAGCTCAGGCACTTTTGCACTTGAAGGAGTGTTTAATACAATGTGGATGTCTTTCTGGATATAAAGTTAATTGGGAAAAAAGTGAAATATTACCGGTAAGTGAAGGAGATTATTCAGTTAAATTAAATTATGTTCTGTTAATAAAAAAAATTAAAACGGATTTGATTAAATGGAAATATTTACCTATTAATTTATTGGGTAGGATAAATACAATTAAGATGAATATTTTTCCGCATATCCAATATTTGTTTCAATCTATTCCATATTTACTAGATAATTTTTTTTCGAGATTTGAATAAAATGGTTAGGGAGTTTTTATGGAGAGGTAAATTTTCAAGAGTAGCTTTGAATAAATTAACTTGGAAATATGAGTTAGGGGGACTACGTTTACCACATTATCAAAATTATTATGAAGCAGCCCAACTTAAATTTATTAGTTCATTGATGGATTTGGTACAGCCTCCTAGTTGGGCCAAAATTGAGATGGCAAATATTTCTGAATTTGAAATAGATCAATTTTTGTTTAGATGGAATATTAATTTGTTACAGCAGTATAATGTGCCTATACTAAAACATCTAATGAAGTTATGGATAAAGAAAAATAAAATGATAGGCTCTAGGGGTGAATTATCGGCTTTGACTCTGTTGTATAATAATCAACTTATTTCTTTTTCAATACATAATCGAAGTTTATTGCAGTGGAGATTTAAATGTGTGAAAAATTTGGGAGATTGTTTTAAAGAGGGTAAATTTTTATCTTTTAATCAGATGAGGGACAGTTTTGGTATTAATAAGAACTCTTTGTTTCTCTATTATCAAATTCGATGTTTGGTAAAATATATGTTTGGTAGAGATATGATTTTACCTGAAATGACTAAATTTGAGACTTTTCTTCTGAAGGTACCAGAGAAGGGTTATATTTCATCTATGTATCAAATATTACAGGATGGTATGGATAAAAAGGGTTGGGATAGATCTAAAATTTAATGGGAAGTGGATATTTTATTTTTTACGAGGATGATTGGTTAGATATCTGTTATGATAGTGTAACTAGACTGATAAATGCACATTATGCAATGATTAACTATAATTTTTTACATCAATTATACTTAACACCTGAAAAATTAAAAAAGTATGGTTTTCATGAATCAGATTTGTGTTTTAGATGTGGTAATTCAGTTGGAACTTTTTTCATGCTGTTTGGTCATGTATACAATCTTTTTGGAAGAAAATTCAATTGTTTTTAGAATATCTGTATAAGATTAAAATACTTTTAGATCCGACAGTATTTTTATTGGGTAGTTTGCAACCTCTGAAAGGTTTGGGATTAGATAAGTTTCAGCTTGTTTTTGTATATTTAGCTTTATCTGTAGCGAAAAAATGTATTGCTAGTACGTGGAAAGATACAAATATGATTGATATTAATAGATGGCATAATGAGATGAAATATTGTTTAATAATGGAAAAAATTACATATGTTTCACGTGATAATTATAGTTTTTTTTATTAATAAGTGGTTGTTATATTCAGAATATTTACATTTCAATTTACATTGAAAATTAATATGTAATATGTATATTTAATTTTTCTTTAATATTTTTTCCTTTTTCTTTCTTTATGGCTCTCCTTCGGAGAGTTGGCTGAAGAGGGGCGGGGGTTCTTTTCTTTACTTTTTTCTTCTATATATAAAAAATAACGTTCATATTTATGGTTAATTGTTGTATATGTTATGTACTATTTGTTTTTTGAACAAATAAAGTTTTAAAAAAATTATTGAATACCGTATATACTTGTGTACAGTAATCATTGATACCAATTAATAATAAACACCCCCCCCCCCCACCCTTTATAGCCCTAAAATCTTGTGTTTTCATATGACTCGTGTATAAGTTGACCTCATCCTTTTTTTGGCCCCAACCGCCTGCTCATCAGAGCTCCTGGCTCCCCGTCCACCCATCTGAGCTCTAATACCCCAACCATGGATCCTTGCCCCAGCCGCCTACCCACAGGATCTCCAAACACCCCATCTGCAGTCCCTCACTCCAGCTGGCTACCCATCCAAGTTCCCAATGTCCCAGACATGGAGTCACCACCTGGCCATCCGAGCTCCTGACGTCCTGACCGATGCAGGGACTTACCACAGTCAGAGGTTTGACGGGTGTAAAAGTCGGCTCTCAAATTTGACCCGAAAAATTGGTCCAAAGAACTTGACGATTACGAGTGTTTATTTTCTGTACTGTACAGTCAGTTTTACAATTTTTCTTTGTTTATATTTCTCTCTTTTGTACATGTATTTTATCTTGAGTATTTGTTTGCACTACCAATAAGCAGAAAAAGAATCTCAGGGTTGTACATGATGTCATTTTTGACAATAAATTTGAACTTTTTCAATCTTTGGAGGCAATTTCATCATAAAAGTTACTGGCAATATTTTGGGTGAGTGAAATATAGTTTGCCAGTGAAAAGAGTACTTAGACTTTTTAACATTATGTATGCCATTGATGAACAGGAGAGAGGATCTAACCTCTTATGTAGGGCCTGCGTCAAAGAGACATAAACCGTGAGGTCATCCTCATACCTTGTGGCACAAGTTCAAAAGAAAGGGAATGAGATCAAGCGCTATCTTTCTGGTATCTGAAGTATACTCTGAGTGTTTGATCAAACAAGGGCCCTGGTTTGGTTGTTACCGTTCCAAAAAACTTGGGCACAGCACACAAACCATCAAGGGCACAAGAAAAGAGGAGCAGACAAGTAGTCACCAGGCCCCTCAAACCTGCCATGCCATTCAATGCCTCTTCCACCATAGCCCTCAATTCCTTGAGTTTTCAAAAAATATTTTGATTTCTTCTTTAGGGACCTGCAGTGATCCAGCCTCCAGGGCTCTCCATGGTAGAGAAAGGCAAAGATTGATCCCCCCTGTCAGTTGAAATTCCTACACACCTCTCATCTTAGAACTATGTCCTCTCATGGAAGCATCTCAATGTTGTCCCTATATGTTGCAAAAAGATCAGCCCCACCCCTCCCCCTCATGATTCACCTCCACACTAAAGAAATTGGATCAAATTCTTCAGTCACTCTTTACAGATCAATCCTCAGATCCCAGGAATCAGCCCGGTGAACCTCCTTGGGACTACATTCAATGCTTTCAAAAATAAAGAATCCAAAACTACGTGTAGCCCTCAAAGTGTGGCCTCATCAACATCCCATACAATTGTAATAATACCTCTCTATTGCTAAACTCCTCCAAATGCCAATTCCCATGAAATAAAGGCCAATGTGCCAATCGCCTTCCTAACTCTATACAGGGAGTACCCAGGTTACGAACGTCCAACTTATGGACCACCCATATTTACAAACAAATTGTTCCCCAATTCACGCATGTACATAATGTTACCTCACGAATATCCCTTCTGTTATGCATTAATGGAACGAGAGAAATTTTTAACTTTTAAACATGATTTTTTAAAATTGTTTTCTATCTAAACTGTTTTAAGACTGTTTCTTTAATTTTTTTTACAGTACTAAGACAAACATTTGACTAAACTGTCTCTTAATAAGAACTGCATATACCTGTTCCAACTTATCTACCAATTTGACAAAGATAGACGTAGGATGGATCTCGTTCATAACCCGGGGACACCCGTATAAACGTTCCAGGTAACTCTTTGCATTTCATGCATAAGAATGTCTACACACCTTTTGCATATCACTCATATGCAATCTTTCCCTTCTTAAAAAAGAGTCTGCTTTTTGATTCTTCCTCATGAAATGATTGATCTCACACTCTCCCATTTCAAACTCAATTTGACAGGTTTTTGTCTGCTCACTCAATTTTCCAATACACTCTGACAGGGTCCAAACCGTCATCTTTCAAACATAACCTCACACCTATTTTGGAGTCATCAGTAAATTGGGGTTCCTTACTCTCTGCCTCATCCTCCAGGCCAAAACCAAGGAACTGATTGTGGACTTCTTGAAGGGAAAACCAGAGGTGAATGTCCAGTGATCATTGGGGGATCAGAGGTGGAGAGAGTGAGCAAATTTAAGTTCTTGGGAGTCACTATCTCAGAGAATGTTTCCTGTATCCAACACACTAATGGCATCATGAAGAAAGCACGTCAGCTCCTCTACTTCCTCAGGAGTTTGCGGAGATTTAGTATGACATCAGAAACCCTGGCAAATTTCTTCAGAGGTGTTGTGGAGAGTGTGCTGACCAGCTCCATCACAGTCTGGTATGGGACACCAATACCCCTGAGCATAAAGCTCAGGAAAAGGTAGTGGACACAGCCCAGGACATCACGGGTAAAACCCACCCCACTATCGAGAACATCTACAGGGAACGCTGCTGTCAGAAAGCAGCAGCAATCATCGAGGATCCACACCACCCACCACACGCTCTGTTCTCTCTGCTACCATCAGGAAAGAAGTATAGGTGTCACAAGACTTGCACCACCAGGTTCAGGAACAGCTGCTACCCCTCCACCATCAGACTCCCCAACAACAAACTCAATCAAGAGCTCATTTAAGGACTCGTACTTTGCACTTTATTGTTTTTTCCTCTCTGTATTTCACAGTTGTCTTGTTTACATTCCTTTGTTTGTTTACATGTGTATGTTGTGTGCAGTTATGTCCTGCCTCGCCTGCAGGAAAAATAATCTCAGGGTTGTACGTGATGTCATGTACATATTCTGACAATAAATTTGTGTAATATAAATAATGGGCCACCAACTTCACTATTTCCACCTGATAGATCTTAAGCTGAATTTCTGTCTTCTGTGTGATAACTAGTCTTCATTCCAGCAGCCGTCCCTATATATAACCATATAACAATTACAGTACAGAAACAGGCCACTGTACACTTTTTCCCACCTAACCTCACTGACCTACACTCAACCTGTAACCCTCCATGTTGACTGTTCCTAATCAAACCCTGCTTATCCAGACCAAAGAAGGAAGAAAGGAAGAGATGTCAGGTTTTTTTGTAAATGCTCCAAATAAATAACTCTCAGATTTATACCCATATTAAGACTCATTTTTTCCCCCTATACAAGGGAAGATATTCAATAACAGATGCTCCTGTTAGTCCCACGAGGAGACACCAGAGTAGATATAGCAGATGGGAGAGACCAGATTCATCAAAATTCAAATTATCCGGTGAACCGATGACTGTGAATCTCTTTAATCTTTTTCTCAAACATATTTACCGCCCCAAACATTGTTAGAGCATTGCATCGTCAAAAAAAAAACAATCAGTCTTTCCATAGTCAGCCAGTGTTTCATTAGAGGGCTGCGGATTCGATTGTTACATCAAGATCGAGAGGCAGTAAGATCCTCGGAGAGGATTAGCATGCACAATTATAAACCTAGTTTGGGAATCTAATAAAACATCTTTGGCATTGGTTGGAATCTGGGGTGTCAAGTTGTTCAAATTGTTGCTCTAAATGTAATCACTCCTTCAAAGACAAAGCACTATGTTTCATCATTCTGAATCATGGACCAATAGGTATAATATGTAAGGGACAAAATAAAATAACCCATTTGGGCGACATGGTTAGTTAGCACAATGCTGTTACAGCGCCAGCAACCAGGGTTCCAATCCCATACTCGCTGTAAGGAGTGTGCATGTTCTCTCCATGTCTGCGTGGGTTTTCCCCGGGGCTCCAGATTCCTCCCACCCTTCAAACTGTACCAGGTTGTCAGTCAATTGGGTGGCATGGGGTCATGGGCTGAAAGGGCCCTATTACTGTGCTGTATGTGTGAATGTATAAGAATATAATTTAAAAAAATGCATGGTTAGACTGCATAACAGCAAAAAGTGGTGTGATTGTTTAAATTGAACATCACTTTAGAAAGTTTAAACTCATTAAATGCTATTTCGGCAGAGAAATGGAAAGAGGAATAAAGATTAAACTGATTCATTTTCCAGAGTTGGCCAACACTTCCAAGGACGGCATTCATTGCCAATCCCATCTTGCCCATGAAATGCCGGTGGTGAGTTGCCATCTTGAACCACACAATCCCTTTGATGAAGGATCCCCCCACTGTGCTGTACGGGACTTCGAGCAGAACCTGTGGTGATGCTGCTTTCGTCCACTTGCTGTCCTTGTCCTTGTTGGTGGTAGAGACTGGGTGTGGAAAGTGCTGTTGGAGTGGTCTCCGTAAATAAATGCCACTAAGGTTATATACAGAAGGTACGTTGGCAATCACAGTGTGGAGTGAACAAATGCCTAGAGTGGTGGAAGGGATGTCCATGGACTTGACCGCTTTTTCAAGAATGGCTCAGGCTTTTTGAGAGAAATTACACTGGACAACGAAGATTTTTCTTCCTGAACCCTTTTGGGTGTATTTGATGGATTTTGGGCAGATAAACAGGAAATTCTCCTTAAGATTTTCCTAAGACGTAACGTTTTTAGATGTAATCTATTTTTGTGATTTCCTGTCATATTTTAAGTCTACTTCAAGCAAACAAAACCATGATGAGCAATATGTAAATGAAAATTCATTCTCTGCAGCACTTGAACTTCTTCCCTGCTGATCTTTGTGCAGTCAGTAATGAAAACAGTGAAAGGTTTCACCAGGACATCGTGACCATGAAAAAGCAGTATCAGGGCAACTGAAATCCATCAATGCTGGCCAACCATTGTTGGGCACTGACATGAGAGGCATCAGATGCTAAGTACAAATGAAAATCAGCGTCAAAACATTTTTAGCACCATGATGCGATTAAACTTGGTAAATTCAATAAAAATTCATTTAATGTTTCTCCAACTTCCTATGTGATACAGCAAATCTGAAATTATCTTTGTGTTCAGCTTGAACTTGTTGATCTTAATCCCCATGATTGTTTCAGGAAGCAAACCTTTTGAAAAAAATTGTTGTCCGGTGTTATTGCCACATTCTATCACTATTGATGACATCTTCATACACTTCCTAATGATTGAGCTGTGATTAACCAAATAGATTGGTCCTGTATTTTCTGAATAAGACATACCTTTGAAATTTTCCCCACTGTCTGTATTGTAACTGGTCTGGAACAGCTTGGTTAGATCAGAGCTAATTATCTGATCCCCTTTCCAGCATCCTGCACTCTCAAAGATCAGATTTATTGTGAGAGTACATACATGACATCACATACAACCCTGAAATTCTTTTCTCATTAGGACGAGGCAGAATTACCACTTATTGGTCGTGCAAAAAAACTGTCTGCTCTCAAGAAAAGATAGGTATAGAAAAGAGAGAAAGGAGGAAAGTTTAGAGGAGACATCAGGGGTAGGTTTTTTGCACAGAGTTGTGGGTGCCTGGAATGCATTGCTAGGGGTGGTGATGGAGGCTGGAACATTTGGAGCATTTAAGAGACTCTTAGACAGACATGGAGATGGATGAAAAATAAAGGCTTACGAGGTAGGAAGAACTTAGTTTTTTAGATTTTGGTAGGTATAGGTCAACAGAACATGGAGGGCTGAAGGCCTTTTACCCTACTGTAATGTTCTATGTTCTAAATGTAAACAAAGGAAGAAATGTGAACAAACTGATAGATAGAGAAAAAAAGTCAATAATAATAATGTGCAAAGTAAGAGCCCTTAAATGAGTCTCTGATTGAGTTTGTTTCAGATTGATTTCCTTGTATCATATGAAGTGAAGTCAGATTGGCCTCTGGGACTCTTCGAGGATGCAGACCAGCATTATTCAGTGGCCTATAATTTGCGGTATCTCAGCACTTAATATTGCTCATCTCCTCCCTCTCCCCCATTGTTGTGAACTACCAGGGTTGTTGTCTGAAGAGGGCACGCTAAATCATTGAGGACCCTTACCAGCTTGCACACAGCATCTTTCAGCTGCTCCTATTGGGTAAGAAATACAGGAGTATCAGAGCCAGCGCCACCAGGCTGAGGAACAGCTTCTTCCCACGGGCAGTGAGTTTACAATAACCATCCGAGACTCATATATTTGAAACAATATTTACTTATTTATTTGTGTGTATGAATACTTGTCCTGCATCTGTATTGTTTGGCTGTATGCATTTTATGTCTGCTTGTGTGTCTGCATGTTTTGCACTGAGAACCAGAGAACGCTGTTTTGTTGGCTTGTACTTGTGCAATCAGATGACCATAAACTTGACATGGAAAATGTCATGACTATATTTGTGTTGGCACCAGAATAATTTCTAGAATTGCTTACCAAAATCAAGTTCTGTTATGTTACATGTGAAGACAATCACTCCATTCACCACAAGTTCTACGATGTTCCAGTCGAGAGATTGCTCTAGGACACAATGGTGACCATCAGCTCCAAGCATTGCTTCAAAAGAAGATTGTTCCAGTTATTTATTGAACTTATCTGTCTCCTAAAATTTGTCAGTCAGTAAACCCTCATCATCATTGCAATGTATCTGTATTAATATTTAGGCTAATATTAAACTATGTTTCTTATAAATATGTCAGGTTATTTGTGGGTTGGTTACAGGGTTATGCACACAAGTCACTGTAAGATACTGAAGACCTTTGTACTCAGAGAAGAGAGTTCATTCTTGAAGTCGCAGCATCTAGAAAGACAGAGCTAATGGATCTGGTGGGTCTTAATTATTCAAGAACAATGGAGTTTTTGTCTTATTAAAAACAGAAATATCTAAGTACTTAATAAGAACTACTGAAGGAAACCATCTGTTTTTAAACCAAACTACTTAAGCCTCTTGAACAGAGATGAGGTTGGTATGAATATGAAGTGGTTTGGAAAAAGCCACGAAGTTTCTCAGAAAAGAAACTGATAGTCATGTGGTTTCCAAGAATTGGAAGTGACCTCATTGATGATGTAACTGGCACATGATTTGAAGAAATATATTATCGAATTCAGACATTCTTGGATCAGTTTTCAGAAGTCCAAACCCTGTGACACATGCAGGAGTTGGAACCTTGTGGAAGATCCGGGTTGGATTACAGTAGCCAGAATAGGTGCTGCTCTAAGAAAAGGGGGACACAGAATAAGTAGATTTCAAAAGAGAAGCTACTTCTAACTGTCTCTTCAAGGTAAAGAGGACAGTCTTATCGTTTGGAAAAGTCTTAATTCAAAAGAAGATTCGATCCTGGGAAGACAGGATTTGTATTGCATTTTCACAGGAGGTACATTGGTGGCTCAGAAGATGGTCACTTCTGCTTGAAGAATATATCTCAAGGACAACTCATCGAAAGAATTGTGAGTTTGAAGGGGCCTGAGAGATGATGTTTAAAAGTGCTTTATAATTATTTCTGAACTGAAAATTTAAGACCTTCAAGCAAGACTAAAATTGAATTTTCAGAGTGGGACCTCATTACAAACACACATTTACATTTGCACATAGTAGGGTTAAATTTAGAGTTAGGTTTAGAGATAAGTAAGAAATGTTATGTCATTAATAGTTTAATAAAAACTATTAGTTTGAATTTGCCATTGTTTGCCATTAGTTAGTGCTAACAAAACCCTTTAGTCCCAAACAAAATTTAAAAGGGTTGTTAGTTCGTAATATCATCAACAACTTTAATGCCTTTAAACTGATTAATTCAAGAAAATCTTTATTACATAATACTGACTGTTCCTCTCTGCTGAAGTGAATAAGGTTTCTGAATCTCTGCCCAATGTAATCTGGCATGAATTTAAAATTTAAAATTAGATTTTAGATTTTTAAATGTTAAATTTAAATTTTAAATTTTGAATGTAAACTTAAATTTAGACATAAAGCATGGTAACAGACCCTTTCAACCCATGCCTCCCAATTGGCATACAACAACCAGTGAATTTTGAAGAGTGGGATGAAAACAGAGCCCCCAGGGAAAACCCACACAGGCACAGGGAGAACTTACAAACTCCTTGCAGACAGTATTGGATTCAACCCCCATCCCAGTCGCTGGCAGTAAAACACCATTGAAAACGTACCTGGGCGTAGGTTAATGGGGTGTGATTTGTGTGGCACGGACCTATAGAGCTGAATTGGGCTGTTACAATCTTGTATGTCAAATTTTTAAAAAACTCCTAGTCATCGATTCCCAACTAGCGGACCATGGCCCACTGGTGAGCGAGAGCGTGTTTCAGTGTGGGCCACGGAGACTTCCCAACCCATGAAGTCATGACTCAGTCCTCCCAGGTGACCTTGGGTGGGGTGGCGAGCAATCTGCCACTGTGGTCAGTGAGGTTATCTGGCTGTCTCTCAATAAAAGTGACAGTGCTCAGCACTCAGTCACAGTTCCAATCAGACCTCCACAGAAAACAGATTCAGAAGTATGTATATTCTGTCTTCTTACTGTTTCACCAGTCAAGATTCGAGAGGTAAGACACATGATATATATATCTCCTCTAAAATTGGATATAAATTATTTTTGCATAAGTTTTCAATGAAAATTTACTTTACACGGGATTGAATGACTATAGGATATGTTACAAGTTTACTTGGCTATTGAGAGCAAATGAATAACTTTAAACATTCAAGGAAACCTCCTGACACTATAAAATAAATTAAACATAATAACAATATTTGTGTATGGTAATTATTTGGAGAAAAAACCCTTCATAAATCACAATAAAATAAATGTTTTCTTATGTTATTTAATGTGCTTAACCATGTTTTGGATATTAATTTCCTCCGGAAATTACTCGTGTTTTAGATATCGCCCTTTTCAGCTTTTGGAAATAGACTCGTTTTTGAGACAAATACTATTCATGAAAGCCCGACAGTCATATCTGTTATGCCAATAAACATTGATACTATTGAAAATATTGCTCAGTCATTGCCACTAGTGGGCCATGGCACGTTAGTCTGGAAGCCAGGTGGGCCTTCAAGTGAAAAAGGTTGAGAACCACTGCTCTAAGGAGTTATTGGAG
This sequence comes from Narcine bancroftii, assembly GCF_036971445.1. NCBI lineage: Eukaryota > Metazoa > Chordata > Chondrichthyes > Torpediniformes > Narcinidae > Narcine > Narcine bancroftii. Next base: position 77,569,856 of record NC_091474.1, read on the forward strand.
GCTTTCCCACTGTCATCAGAAGCTTGAATATAATGTTCATGCTTTTGCACTATTTTAATTGAAATTTTTTTCTCTCTGAAACACTATATTCTGCACTCTTGTTTTATTTTGTATTGTTTCTTGGTACATATGACATCAAACAATTCATTTTGTTTGAGTCACTTCAGAACTTAGTTACCGTTTCACCCCCACCCCCCCAAATTTATTGCAGCAATTTTAGGTTTGATTTGATATTGAACTTGTGGATTGTGAGTGGGTTACAGCAACATTATACAGTAAAAACCCCAGTATTCACCACCTATGGGGATTGGTAGATGCCAGATCAGTGAATTTTCCGGTTACTTGAGAATGTGTGCTGTGTAATGGCAAGGAGCGCCAATTTTAAACTTCCATATTTTTTACCTATTTATTTTCTACATTTTTTTTTGCCGGATACTTGAGGCTACTGGTTGCTTGAATTCCGGATAATGGATTTTACTGTAATTATTATATCCCTGGATGACTTGTAATTTCTTGATTGAACATCTAAGTCTCCTAACATCTAAGCACGTCAGCACTCTCTTACAGAGGAACTCAAAATCATTATCTCAAGTTGGAATTTGACCAAGATTTAGAAGATTCCATGATCTGATATTTTCAAATATACTCGTGTCATAGTTGAATTCTGGGACCAATTTTCGGGTCAAATTTGGGGGGACTTTTACACGGATACTACTTTTGACTGTGGTAAGTGCCTGCGTCGTTCAAGACGTTAGAAGTTTGGATGGCCAGGACCAGGTGGTAAATCTGTGTTTGGGGGCATCAGGAGCTTGGATGGGTGAGCAGCTGGGGCCTGGGAGAGAATTTGTCCGGGGTGTTGGGAGGTCTGGTTGGCAGACAGCGGAGGCGGTCAACTTTTGCATGGTGCCAACTATTACAAGAGTATATATGGTAATGCAGATGAACATTGACCGGATCATCCAAAGACTTGTCTATTAATTCCATTCCCCTGTTCCTTCTCCTTTCTGTGAACTTTAACTTTCAAATAAGAAAATCTGCAGATGCTGGGGGTAGTGCAATACCCAAAAGTGTTGGAGAGTTTGGGGAGGCATGTTTAGTGTAGCAGTTAGTGCAACATCTTCACAGCGCCAGCGATCAGACCCAGGGTTTGAATCCCGTGCTGTCCATGAGGAGTTTGTACATGCTGTGTGGGTTTCCTCCGGGTGCTCCTGTTTCCTCCCACCCTTCAATACATACCAGAGGTTGTAGGTCAATTGGGTGCAACTGGGTGTCGGGGGCCGTGGGCAGAAATGGCCTGTTACCGTGCTCTAGGTCCAAACGTAAAATTTATAAAAAAACATTTAAACTCAGGTCACAAAGCACCTATCGGAAGTAAAAAGGTAACCAACGTTCCAGGCCAGAGCCTTTCATCAGGAATCCTGACTAAGGGCTCAGGCCAGAAATATTGGCGACCGATGACCTCCTATGGAATGCTCTGTGATCTGCTGAGTTTAACCTTCAAACAAATGGCCTGCTCTGTTCAAAATGATAACATATAATCTCCTCAAAGAAAGCACATTTTTTGGCAGTGCAACCAATTTCACAGAATTATATTGTGCATAAGATGTTTCCTCATTTCCTCTCTGGTTCTTTGCCAATCACCTTTAATAAATGATCACTCGAGGTAAAAAAAGAATTGCATTCATCTATCATGTTCCTTGCAGGATATCCAAAATGCTTTATTCCAAGTAATGACTATTACAATGAAGGAAAACTGGCATTCAATTTACCTACGAAACACAGTCTTCTGAGAAATGTCCAGATAATCTGTTTTAGTTGTTCCAATTCAAGGGGCGTGACTATTATACAGATTACCAGTGGAAACCTAACCCCCTGCCCTTCTAGATACTGCCATGGCAACTTTCATGCCTGCCAAAGAGAGGAAGTGGGGTCACACAGGAGGAGACAGAGGCTGGAGGAACTCAAGTGCAGTCATGTCCTATGGCAATATTTAACCTTCATGTAACATAGGACATGACTGCACTGTACACAGTCCCTTTGGCCCAAGACGTTGTGCTGACCCATATATACTTGTGTAATATTCAAATTTTGTGGACCAATTTTTAAGGTGAAATTTAGGGGGGGGTCGACTAATACACACATCCTACTTTGGATTGTGGTAAGTACTTGTGTCATTTGGGGTGCTGGGAGCTCTGATGGGTAGGCAGGCGGCTGGGTGGTAAGTCTACGTTTGAGGGGTTGGGTACTCAGATGGGAGCATGGTCAGAGCCGAAGTGAGAGTCCATAGTCGGGGCTTCCAGGACCTAAGTGAGGGTCAATGGTTGGGACGTCAGGAGCTTGGATGGGCAGGTGGCTAGAGCCTAAGCAGGGTGTCGAGAGCTCCGGCGGGCGGCGGGCAGGCAGCCAGGGCCAAAAATAGTGGGTCAACCGTTACATGGTGCGACCATACTATTTTGGTAGTATATATGATAACTACCAAAAAAACAAAACCCTCGCTGCCTCATAACCCTACATTTTTCTTTCATCCACGTGCCTGTCTAAGAGTCTCTTAAATGTCCCTATTGTTCAAGCCTCCACCACCACCCCTGGCAATTCTGATGGTTTGAGCTGAAACTTGTCACTGTCAGGTGCTTACACGGGCCTAGAGGAGAGCCGGTCACCGCGCGTGCGCGAGCTAATGGCTGATGATGACTCATCCGGGGTGATGCACGAGAAATGTAACGCGCATGCGTGGGGCGGAATGGAGAGGAGTTTACTCACATGTGCGGGGTCTCTGGAGAAGAATAAAATGTCGGTGCCATTTTTTTTTGCACTGATGAACTGGTGTGTGTGTGTGTGTGTGTGTGTGTGTGTGTGTGTGTGTGTGTGTGTGTGTGTGTGTGTGTGTGTGTGTGTGTGTGTGTGTGTGTGTGTGTGTGTGTGTGTGTGTGTGTGTGTGTTCTTTTAATGGTTTACGTAAAGTCTATTTAGCAGTCACTACAAACTCTTTGTCGGATCAAAGTGGGGATGCGATTAATCCAGAAGATGCTATATTCAATGGTATAGTCTGATTCCTGACTTTTCTGCCACTGGACACAGCACAGAATCTGTCAAAAGCTGCTTTCCACCTGCAGAGTTATCAAATTATTTTAACGTCGTGGGACGTTGTGGGGAAATTCCATCAGGAAGCCACTTATATTTTTGATTTAAATTTTAAATTTGATTTGCCTGTTGCATGAAGATTAAATACTGCCATTATAATATTTAATCTTGTTATCTGTTGTGAACTTTTTTTGGTGAAAATCCAATCTGCCGCAGGAGGGGACAACTTGTGCTGAGCCACTCAAAGTGAAGTCTTTCATTGGATCTCTGTATGTGTGACTATAAACAATTTAGTAAATTGACCATGCATGAGTGTATGTGCATCTGGTCATGCGTATGAGCTAGGACGCATGCTTTGAACATACTGTGAACCGATGTTCGGCAAAGTCAGAGAGGAGGATCTATTTAAAGAGTCAAGGAAAACAGATAAAGAACCAACTTAAATCTGAAAAGAAGGGTATTTTTTTCAGAAGAATAGAGAAGATTTTGCTTCCTGAACATTTTTGGGGTATATTTTATGGATTTGAACTGCTAATCAGGAAAATCATCTTAAAATGTTCCGATCACATACCGTTTTTTAGCTATTACCTATTTTTGTGATTTTCCTGACCTGTTTTAAGTCAAGCATACAGAACTATGAAGTCCAACATGTCTTTGAAAATGACTTTTCTATATTCACACTTGGACGTCTTCCCCGCTGATCTTGGTGCAGTCAGTGACTGGTTTCACCAGGTCATTGCGACCATTGAAAAGTGATACCAGTGGAACTGGAATCCATCAATGCTGGCCGACTATTGTACGACACTGACCCGAGAGGCATCAAATTCTGAGCACAAACGAAAATCATCACCAAAGCCTTTTTAGATCAGTGTCAGCGTCAGGATGCGATTAAAGATGCTAAGTTCAATCAGAGTTAATTGAATGTTTCTCCAACTTCCTATGTGATACAGCGAATCTGAATTTATCTTTGTCTTCATCTTGAAGTTGTCTATCACAATCCCTAATTTATTTTCAGGAAGCCAACCTTTATTTAAAATTGTTGTCCAATATAATTTGGGATTCAGAAGAAATTTGTGAATAAAGGACAGATAAATCACAAGAAAATGGGAGCAGGAACAGGCCGTTCAAGTCTGCCCCACCGTCTTGGCTAATCTTTGCTGGCTCCTCCTCTATCCCATTTCTCCACATCCTTCTACCCCTCAATCAATCAAATATTTATTATAAGGGGTCCAGCTTCCGCATGGTGAGACCTGCTGAGTTCTGCCAGCATTTCTGTGTTTTAAGAATGGTTCTCAACCTTTCCCCCCCACTCCTTCCATCTTGAGTAATCCTTTACTCATCACAGAGTACCTATGGCATCCTATACCAGAGGTGCTCTGTGGTGAGTAAGGGATGATGAAAGTGGTATGCGAGTGGGAAAAAAAAGATTGAGGACCACCCTGCTTCCCAGCGGGGAGGGAAGGAGGAGGGAAGGAAGGAGGGAGGGAGGGAGGGAAGGAAGGAAGGAATGGAAGGAAGGAAGGAAGGAAGGAAGGAAGGAAGGAAGGAAGGAAGGAAGGAAGGAGGGAGGGAGGGAGGGAAGGAAGGGAAGGAAGGAAGGAGGGAGGGAAGGAAGGAAGGAGGGAGGGAAGGAGGGAAGGAAGGAAGGAGGGAAGAAGGGAGGGAGGGAAGGAAGGAGGGAAGGGAAGGAAGGAGGGAGGAAGGGAGGGAGGGAAGGAAGGGAAGGAAGGAAGGAGGGAGGGAAGGAGGGAAGGAAGGAAGGAAGGAAGGAAGGAATGAATGAATGAATGGAAGGAAGGAAGGAATGCAAACAGATACATGTTCCGATGGTGTTGTGGGGCTGTTTCACTTACTCTGGAGCCCCAGCAGCCGCGTGGTTCTGTGCTCGATCACTCCGCATGATTCATACGGACCGTGGCGAATGGTCACCTTGTGCGCCCAGGGCATCGCGCCGCCCAGCACCCCGGCTCCAGCGCTCGATCCCCCGCCCGACAACCAAGCACGCAAAATGTTGCCAAGGAAACGAACTCGTTGACAAAGAGCGATGCAAACTTCCAGAGGGCTGACTGCAGGTGAAAGAAACGGGAGGGAAAGGCTTGTCACTTCTGCAGCTCTGCTCAGCTTTGAATTCCACTGGTGTGGGTTAATGACCTTTTACCTTGTTGGGTCGCTTTAGCCCTTGAGGATCTTTGGATACATGAAGACAGATCATATCCCCACTGTTATATTTTTATTTCCAAAAATTGAGACTATTCACAATAAATTATTTACAAAAAAGAAAACCGTTCTCAATCTCTTTGCACTTTTCAGATCATGTCCATCCATTCCCATCAATGTGCATTGTTACAGACACTATTGTGGCCCCTTGTCTTACTCTCCCCTCTGCTGTTTGAGACAATTCCACTGGCTTCACTAGGGTTGGTGTCACCCAGTGTGGTAACTCATGAGTCTCTTTTACCATTGGCATCCCAGTTCACTGCCCCAGGATAGGAAGCCCTTTGCGCCACTTCCACTGGGACACTAATTGCTTTTCCACTGAATGCAACACATCCCCAGGGATTAGAGTGCTCCACCTTCAACTGGAAACGGGTGATTTTCTGCAGTCCCTTTTCCACTGTTTATTTTGATCAGCACATCGGTTTCAGCAAACGAGGCGGATCATCCCCAGTGTGAAAGATGTCATTTGATGCCAGCGTTTGGACAGTGTTCCTTTTCCACAACCCTGTCCCAGTTCATTACTGAGACAAGGTGCCAGTGCTATAGGGGTTATGGTGTCACAAACCTCCCTCCCCCTCCTCCCCCACCCATCCATGGACCTCCTCCTGTACCAGGCCATACAAAATCCTTAGTAATGTTTTTGTACTAATGTGTATGAACCACACATAAAGAGCAGCAACGGACAATGAACCAGAAAGTGTTTAATTTTAAAGCACTAATTTTATTTCTTATTCTTAAACTAGTCGTCTTATCTCATAAACTACCCGTAACAATAAATCTATCCCCAACTATGCACAGGTGTGTGTGTGTGTGTGTGTGTGTGTGTGTGTGTGTGTGTGTGTGTGTGTGTGTGTGTGCGTGTGCGTGCGTGTGTGTGTGTGTGTGTGTGTGCGTGTGCGTGTGTGTGTGTGTGTGTGTGTGTGTGTGTGTGTGTGTGTGTGTGTGTGTGTGTGTGTGTGTGTGTGTGTGATATACCCAAACCATTGCAGTCCAGGTCAAAATCTAGAAAGTTACTTCAAAGTTCAGTCTTTCTGATTCAGTGTTGAAGCGAGGGATTTGAAATTTGATGGCCAGAATTAATGATGAACTGATGGGAAGACTGGGGTTGCACAGACTCACGAATTCTCCTTGCATTGCGTTTGAAGAAATGCCCATCCACATGAGCTTGTGATCACAACACTCCTGGTCCTTTTGTAGGCGAGATTGAACTGGGCGGCTTCCACGAAACTTCCAAGAGCCTGATACTGGTCTCTCCAAGTAACTTCTCTGCTAGTCATACTTAAAATGAAGCACTTTGCTTCCCAAAAAGACCCTTCTGGCACAGGTCAATCCACTGAAAAAGACTAGTTGTTCACAGAGCACGCTTTGCTCTGAATTCCACAAAGATGGCTAACCACAAGAGCTGCTTGAAAAAGCTTTTTTTTTCCCTTCAGCCATCAGAATGGTTCTCCCTTGCAAAATCACAATGTCTTTCCAAATATATCGAATCTGGAACAGACTGTGACAAACCTTCTCTCAATTCTTCCAATGTATCGAATTATTGTTGGGTTGTGACTTGTGATGGTGTTTGTGTGAAACGTTAACAGTAACTGTGATCTTTCAGTCCCTCCTGTCTATCCCTTACAATGATATTCCCATTTTACAAAAGTGGGAGCTCATAATGAATGTTGCTCATAATTCCCATATATCACTGAATGTAATGGCAATGGTAGTGAGATCAAATACCAGACAATTTCACAAAAACAGCCACTATAAAAACATCAGCAGCAATGAAAACAACAGCGCATGCTTGTATTGCGTGCAGACGAAACCACATGATTCGAAACGTCTTTGTAATTGGGTAATAATGATAGATCTGACCACACTGGAAGGTTCAAAAAGTAAATTAGCATAGGTATATTGATACGTGTAAGTTGGGCTTACAAAAAATGTTTTTGTTGTTATAACTACAGGGATACTTTTATAAAAAATAATAAATTTCTGCTGAAACCCTGCACAAAAGTTTTATAGTCAGTAATTTTGGTGTCACCCCCTTTGATGATGTCACCCCATACCCCCACTAGTGACAGCTCGGTCTTAGCCCCTCAATGCACGATAATGGGAGGACTCGCAATGGCTGCTCCAAACATCAGTGTGTCCCTCAACACGTTCTCCTGCAGCCTGGAATTTGCCATTCGGCAACATTCCCTCACCGATGTCTCAGATTGCAGATTTATTGTCAGAATACATACATAACATCACAGAGCCCTGAGGTTCTTTTTCCTGTGGGCCAGGGAGAATGACCACTTATTGGTAGTGCAAAATTAAAGTATTTGCTGAAAGGCAGGTTTTGGGGAGGCCATAGGGTGACTTTCACCAAGTTGATGGTCTTCCTGCAATTCTGGATGTCCTACCCGTGCACAACCCAGGAGCAGCCCACAAATCAGAGAGTCCTCCGCTGCTGGGAGTGAAGCATGGCAAGGTCCCTTGCATCATTCTCCACACACTCCACATCCTGCAAAAAAGTGGGCGACAGTCTCTGCTCCACTGCACTCACCTCGGGGACAACGTGTGTTGTAAGTGAAATCATAATATATTTTAAATGGTTTTTTTTAATGCAGGAGAAAAGTATGGAATAAACCAACTAAACTTGTCTGTTCTACAGGGAAGAGGGCCTATAAACTTTGAGCAGAATTCTATTGGGTCAAAACTGAAAAGAGACTGAGAATGGCTGCCCTAAACTGGTAACTGGAATTGTACGGAATACTCTTGAGTCTGGGCAAACCCTTGATTAGCATTGGCTTGCTGCTTTTTGCAATTTGTTCAGAAAACCACCTGGATCCTTCTGTGTTTCACTTATTAAGTTAATATTTCTCCAACTTCCTACTTGATGCAGCAGATCTGAAATTACTTTTGTGTTCAGCTTTAAGTTGTCAATTTGTTTTCAGGAAGCAACATTTTTGAAAACAAAAGTGTGCTCCTGTGGTAATTGGTCAAAGGTGGTTGCCAGCAATTTGTTACAAAGTCATAAAATAAAAAAATCTCACTTTGGCAAATGCTTTCACACAGAGGCCGAATTGTCACAAAGACTATTTCTACAGAAATTGGATGAATATACTAATTAGGCCGATATGGTTAGTATAGCGGCTAGTGCAGCAATGTTACAGCGCCAGCGAACAGAACCGGGGTTCGAATCCGGTGCTATTGTATAGCGTTTGTTCGTTCTCCCTGTGTCTGCGTGGGTTTCCTCCAGGTTCTCCGGTTTTCATCCCATAGTTCAAAATGGGGGGTGTAGGTTAATTGAGATAATTGGGCGGCACAGGCTCGTTGGCCCAAAGGACCTGTTACCGTACTATATGTTGAAATTAAAAAATTAGAAATTTAAATTTAAAAATTTAAATTTATGAAAATCAGAAAAATACAAATGGCAATAAGTAACTCATAAGCAATGAAAGGATATGAATGACTGGACATTGTACTGTGTCTTAATTTTTATAGTTCTATTCATAATCAAATTGATTGAGATAGTCAGGGAACCCAGTTAAACTTACCTAGGTCGTGTCCACGGGCGATTTGAAAACAGAAATTGCCAACCCACTTATTCCGGTGATGTCAGCGCTTGCGTACGTGTGTGAGTGCATCATTGGGCAGCCAGCATCTGAACATCCGGTAGTACTTCCGGTGAGTACGTAGCGCGTCATTTGCGGGTGTGGGATCCCCCTTAAATCACCAGGTTGGTGATTTAATGGGTCAATCTCCCTGCAACTTAAAACGTGCTTCCAGCACATAATCGCACCTGAGTCCCAGGAAGGCCAGCCAGGTGCTGCAGTTTACTGTAAGGGAAACACGAATAACTGCAGGTGCTATAACTACAGTAAAAACACAAGAATGCTGGAAGAATTCAACAGGTTTTGCAGCATTCAAAGGAGGTAATGAACACACATATGACCCGTATTTCGGGCCTGACCCTTTCTTCAAGAAGGGCTCAGCCCCGAAACGTTGGTTATACCTCTTTACCTCCTCGGGAACCTGCAAGATCTGCTGAACTCCTCAGCATTTCAGTGTTTTTACTTGAAGATTCGTTGCTGCAAATTTCTGATATGTTGCCAATTACTGATTTTAAAATATAGTTGAGACAAGTATGTTTTGTTCAATAGTATAGCTTCTGTGACAGGTTGAGAGATTAAGCAGAACTCTTGATTGATCAGAATCAGAATCTCGGTGTAAATTCTGAACAGTAGCAGAACTGGGAAAGCAGCATAACTCCTGGTTTTCTTCACTAAAACTGATCCTTTATAAGCATATTTTTCACAAATTTCTTTAATCAGAATCAGAATTTATTGTCACGAAATTTGTGTTTTGCGACAGCGTCATAGTGTAAACATACATATAACCATCTTATGACATTACTATAAATAAATAAAAATAATCGTGCACGAAAAGTGAGGCAGTGTCTTTGGTTCATTGATTATTCAGGAATCTGATGGCAGTGGGGAAGAAGCTGTCCTTGTGTCGCTGAGCGCTCGTCTTGAGGCTCTTGCACCTTTTTCCTGATGGTAGCAGAGTGAAGAGGGCCTGGATAATTATCAAGGATTGCTGAAACGGTGGAAAGGATTTTGCAAATAAAAGATGCATAATTTGTAAGGTTCTTATGCAGATCCACATCTGCAGGAGGTGGGGGTTCGTAGACTGGGAAGGGACTTCAGTTCAACAAAAAGCAAGTAACATAACTGTGCGTTAGGGAATGAAGATTCTAATTTTGGCTAAAGAGAATTGCTTTGAATAAATATATTTCAGTTACTCAAACATTTTCATGAATACCTTGCAAGGCATTGCTTTTTATTATAAACTAGTTCAGAGTTTACTTTACTGAAGTTTATTTTGTAAAAATATATTGCAATGTTATCATGTTATACTCCTCAATTTATTTGATCCTGGCTTTTGAACACACTTCTGCATCAACTTGAGAATTCCATCAGAAACTCAGTAATCATTGATATAGTTTTTATTTTATTAACCTTGTTGAAGAATATAATAAAAATAATATGGGTGATGGAAAGTGAGCCAGTGATTGAATCCCAGTATTTACATGACAACCATAAACCATTCAAGTTTTACTCTCATGGTGGAAGACTATATCAAAATAACAGCTCCATTCTTCATACCCAATCAGACATCATTCTCCTCCCAAGCTTCAATAAACCTTCCTTTCAATCTTTTAAAGCAAACATAAATCAAATAATTTATGTGTAAATACTGAAGATAAAATGCACTAAGGAATTAACATAAATATATATTATTTGAAGCTAACAGATTGGATGGAGGTTGACACAAATAAAATTGTCAAGATTCTTAATTGTATTAAATGTGCTTCCTAATTTCCTGTATTAGTTTTTTGTTCCTCCTCCCTCCTCTTTCTCTCTCTGTCTGTCTGTCTGCCTCTCTCTCTTTCCTTCCTTTTATTAGGTATCTATTTATCTCTATGTACATATCTATCTGATTTTCTCCAGCCATTAAATATTTCAAAAGAACTTCCTGTAGCTTTACTCAATACGATGCCTGTTTGTATACTAATTTTTAATTGGAAACATTATATTAAGCTTGCCAAAATTAGAATTTAGATATACAACATGGTAACAGGCCCTTCTGGCCCATGAGTCCATGTCGCCCAGTTGACCGACGTCGCATTCGTTTTGAAGGGTGAGAGCACCTGGAGGAAACCCACTCAGACATAAGGAGAACATTCATACTTCTTACAGACAGTGATGGATTCGAACCTGGGTGCCTGTAAAAGCATTGCACTAACTGCTACATGAACTGTGCCGCCCTACATCAATCATGCAGCCCTTAGTCCTTTGTAATGGTTATAAAGACAGCCCTCAAGAACTGAACAATGAGAAAAACGTTGGGATTAATCCTGGTTAAAAATTCCTGGTACCTTCCTTCAGAATAGATCATATTGCTATCCAAAAGGCTCATCTGGAAATGTTGCTTCCCAATATTAGATCAGATCAAATACTATTTATTGTCATGTTATAAAACAGAAGCATAATATTACACAAAATTGCTTTGGGGCTGCCAAAAGGCAGACAAAGATTCATCAGTAACATTGCGCGCCATCCCTTACAGTCGGAGAGAGAGAAGCAAAAGAGAGCCCCCCAGAGTCACTGAGTGTCCACGGAATTGCCAACAGCTCTCCCGAAGCCTCTGTAACTGCAAAAGTCTCTAGTTCAGTTCAAACCAACGGCAACCCGAGTCCAGATCCAAACCTCTGACACAATGAGGAAGCCTTCAGTGCCCAGGGCCCTTCGGGACCCCTTAGTATCCTCTCATCGTCTGGTTCCCACGAGCCCAGTCCTCAGAAGCCCACAACCTGGTGTGAGTCCTTTCATGTCAAGCAGCCAGCAGCCCGTTAACATCCATTGGTTGGTAAGAATTCACACTTATTCCATTCTGACAGCCTTTCCTGCCTCTCCCAATTCATTAGATATTTATATTATTGAATAAATTCAGCAAACCACATCTGAAAAATCTGTCTGATGGTACTGAACAACTACAGCAAAAATATTCAATGTTTTGAAAGATTTTGTGTTTGATCTTAATTTGTCTACATTTGACCTTGTAAGTCTGCTACATTCATACTAGGCATTTAAGATCATTTTAAATTGATATTTATTTTCCATGGCATTCGGCATTAGTGCTTGGATATTAGAATTTAACAAACCAAAACCTCAGATAGTAAGGCTGTAAAATGTTACTAATCATGGCTCAATAAGGCCCAAATCTCAAGCAGTCAACTTCATTTGGAAATCAGAAATGTCACCAGGTTGTGAGTGGTGGGGGTTCAGTTTCCATTTCCTGGACTCATGTTGGTGCATCATTGGTTATCCCTGTGACATTGCTCAAAGGATGAGTAGGTTTTTCTTTTGCTCTGGCTGGTTATTTTGTTCAAAGAATAGACAACGTCAAATTGAACACAAAGATAATGTCAGATTTCCTGTATCACGTAGGAAGCTGGAGAAACATTAAATTAAATTTGATTGAATTGAGCCTGTTTAATCACAGAATGATGCTGAGCCAAGCTCTCAGGTTGACTGTTGCACAACAAATATGAGGAGCCCAGGGTTTGTCTTGGTCACCAATTTTACATCCAAAGTAGAGCTCATAGGTTTTCTTAATATGCGCAGTCATGCTTGCGACTTTGAGCATTCAGCACAAATGTATCGCAGCTGTTGCGAATATCGATGAGACATTTCTGCTGTATTGAAGGCTATTGTTAAGTACACTTGTAATGGAAGATTCTAACCTGATTTTTTCAACTTGCAGCTCTGGGTTCTGCAAGGCTGAGAATCTAATTGTTTTTAGAATCAGCAGACATAAGCAAAATTCCATCAAGGGGCCAGAGATGCTGTTATCTGAAGAAAGGACATCTGTGTATCAAGAACATTTAATCTTCTTGCTTGTTTTGGTCACAGACTGTCAGAGGCCTTGCCTTGATGCAAAATAAACCATTGTATTCAAAGTGATAAACTGAAAATTATATTATTCGATGGAAACCTAGTATGCTAGCTTGCTCGCTTATCTTTCCTGCTGTGCTGGGAATAGGTGTTTGGGTAAGCAGATTTTGGGTAATATAAGCCATGGTCCCACTGCTGAAGTTTGAGACTCTCCGAGAGGTGGCAACATCTCTCAGCAAGAAGAAGAAGAAACTTCTGGAGTCAAGCCAATGTCCCGGTCAGGGGAGGTGGAGAAGCTGCTACCGGCGCCCTGACAACCTACTACAAGTTTGCAGTCGTTGCCTCGCTTCGGCAGTTGGGACCAGTCCAGGTGTTGATAAGTATAGTTGAGAAGGGCTTGCATATTGTAGTTTGAAATCAGCTTTTGAATTTGTAATAAACATTTGTATAATCTGAACTGCTCTCGGTGTGTGTGTCTATTTTCTTTCGGTAGCTCAAATACTGTGACCAATCTAAAATGAACAAAATGAGAGGTATAAGTTTACCCAAGACAACACTCACTGTGCTATTGCCTGAAGAACATGGGCACCGCATACATTCAATCGATTTCAGTGTAATGTACAGCATCTGTACATGAGCTGCTTTTATAGCCTGTCTACAACTATCCTGACTAAGTATGTGCACGCCGAAGACAACATTTATAGCATCTGTACTGAGTGCGTGCCCAGGCATGCTTGGACTGACCAAAACAGCTTGCTTTACGGGCAATATATGAGTAGACTTAAAATGTAATAGGAAATCTGAAAAAGGTTACATCTAAGATACAGTACATGATAGGGAAGTCTTACGGTGATTTTCATGACCAGCAGCCCAGAATCCATAAAACACACCCAGAAGTGTTCAGGAAGTAAAACCTTTGTTATCCAATGTTATCTCAACTCCCCCAATTTAAATTTCTATTATTTCCTTCATTTATCATTCCAGTTTAAAATGTTTTCTCTTTTGTTGACTCGTTAACAACAGAAACAAAAAGAAAACATGTTTGACGCCATAACCATGAAATAATCTTTAATGACATTTAATTGGGGATGAGGGAAATGAATTTACTCTTGGCACAGATTACAACAAACTGATTCCTAGTTTTTGTTCTTGGTCCAAAGCACTCATTCTAAATTCCAAGGCCGCATTAGAGGATAACTATTTGGCCAATGAATATAATCTTATCACCCAAAATTATTTACATTCAAATCATAAATAGATCATCAGAAAATATAACTTCCATCAGCTTCCTACATGAAATACATCATCACATTTAATGCTCCATAAAATACATAATTATTTTTCATGTTATATTTATTTTCAAAATAAGTATATTTCATTGCATAATTATATTTTTAATAGGAATAAATAGCTTGACTTTTGAGCAAAAATAATTTCATCTGATTGCCATTGGATATACAATGCACTGTTAACTTTCTACCACATTTAAAAACAAGACGATCAGTGCTGTTGTGAGAGGTACATTACAATAACTTGTACGAGAATACATCCAGTAAAGCTTAAATCAGGACATGTGACACATTTATGATGAAGGTCACAGCTTCCATCTACACCACATGTTTTAGCACAGCGAGTGTGTGACAAAGTAATAAAAAAGAAAATTGCACTGTTTTACATTCAATATGATTGAGATGCTTTGCTGTTCAGGATATAAAGCTGCCCTTTGCCTTTTTAAATTATGTAAACAAGGACATCACAACACAAGTTCATTCAACAAAACAAGTTCATTAAACAAAGTACAGCCTTTCGATGCAATGCATACATAACACATGGCACATATATCAACACCAAATATCGTGAAAATGTACTTGACAGGCCAATCTATCAAGGGGTAATGTGTAGAACATATTTCCCACATAACTCACACAGTATTATAGAGGACTATGGCTTTATAATGTTTTCAGTAATCACATCTGTGAGTTGGCATGCCACCAGATTACTTACAGTCTTTAAATAACTTAAATAATGCTATTCTTTGGCAAGGAGAAATGATCATTTGAACATTTCACTGTTCCACTCCATTTGCAAACTTTTTATTGGTGTGATTTTCTTCCATTTTGAACTTTGTGCGTTGCGCTACCCATAAAAGTTTGCTTGGCCTTTGGGTTCCATTTAATACACAGATCTTTCATCTCTTTAAAACTTTTCTCCACGGCTTTTGCAAACATGGTGGAGGAAGTTTCATTGCAATAATTGAAAGAGGAAATACAGAAGATGATTTGATCCAAATGTGGATTGTATGCAACTCCATAGCCATCAGGAACCACAGGACCATAAAACAAAAATCCATCCATCGTAGTTGGTATCTGTGGAGGAATTAAGATCAAAGATCAGATTTATTGTCAGGAGTACAGACATGACATCACATACAATCCTGATATTCCTTTTTCCTGCGGCCCAGGCAGAATTACCTCTTATTGGTAGTGAAAAAACTATACTCAAGAAGATGCGTTTACATGTAAACAAATAAAGAAATGTGAAAAAAATTGACTGTGCAATACAGAGAGAAAAATAAATCACTCAAATGCAGAAGTAAGAGTCCTTAAATGAGTCCCTGATTGAGTTTGTCGTTGAGGAGTCTGATGGTGGGGGGGGGGGGGGGGGGAGGGCAGCTGTTCCTGAACCTGGTGGTGCGAGTCTTGTGCCACCTAGACCTCTATACTGCTAGTAGCAGCGAGAACAGTGTGTGTGCTGGGTACTGTGGATCCTTGATGATGGCTGCTGCTCTCCGACAGCAACATCACCTATAGATATTCTCGATGGTCGGGAGGGTTTTGCCTGTGATGTCCTGGGCTGTGTCCACGAGGGCTTTCCCCTCAGTGGTGTCCCAATACTGGACTAAATAGACAGCGCTTAACTAAGTTCAAGATACGCACAGCACTTAAAGAGGCACTGGAGCGCACTGAATTCATGCTCACCTTCAAATATCAATAATGTCATAAAAACTAGAGAGAGTCCGGGGCAGAAGTGACTGTAGTCACGGTTAAGGAGAAAATGTTTGGGAGGCTGAAGAAGATGAAGGTGCATAAATCTTCTGGACCAGATAGATGACATGTCAAGATTCAGAAAGAGGGAGCTGAAGAGATTATTAACGCTTTTGTAGTGATCTTTCAGGAATTGCTAGATTCTGATTTGTTCCAGAGGACGGCAAATTGCCAATGTCACTCCACAATTAAAGGAAGGAAAGAGGTAAAAGACAGGCCAACTTCAGTGGTTGTAAAGATGCTAGAATTGGTTACAAGGTATGAGGTTTTGGAGTACTTGGAAGCACAAGATAAAATCGGCCATTCCACAAAGAACTCTAACCCAGTGGTTCTCAACCTTTTTCTTTCCACTCACATCCCACTTTAAGTAATCCCTCTACCATTGGTGCTCTGTGAGGGATTACTTAAGGTGGGACGTGAGTAGGAAGGGAAGGTTGAGAATCACTGCTCTAGACCCAATTGATACTGAAATATTTAGCTTGAGAAAAATTGTTTTTGGCCCATTTCCTTTGGAGTCATGAAACCGTGCACATAATGAGTCAATATGATACAATTAAAATAGTGATTTTCAAACTTTTTCTTTCCACCCACATACCATCTTAAGCAATTCCTTACTAATCACAGAGCAACTATGGCATAGAGAATACTTAAAGTGGTATGTGAGTGGAAAGACAAAGATTGAGAACCACTGCTCTAACAGATTTGTCAGGCTACATCTCCCCTGAAGGTAAGCCATGGAAACTGTCCTATTTTATTTTGAGCTTTCGTCCTCCAAAACCTCATCCCTAATAATGGTCTCTAGATTGCAGCACAGTCAGCGACTTCGGTTCGAATCCAATGCTTTCTGTGAGGAGTTCATATGTTATCCACGTGTCTGCATGGATTTAATCTGGGTGCTTTGGTGTTCTCCTGTGACCCAAAGATGTATGGGTTTAGTAGGTTAATTGGTCACATGAGTGTATTTGGATGGCTTGGGCTTGTGGGCCGGAAGAGCCTGTTACCGTGCTGTATTTCTAAATTAAGTAAAAATAAAGAAATAAATCGACACGCAATACTGCAAGTAACAGAAGCCCTTTACAATGGTGCAGAAGCACTAAACCTGGCTGGTGGACAGGATGAAATTATTACTCATCCGATACGTTTTATCAGTGAATAATTTAGGTAAATCCATTTGGAGCTCCTTTGCCATTTCCTGTAGTCCAAGTAAGTGATTGTCAATTGCCATCCCTGTAATACACTGGAAAACAGACCAAAAGGAAAAAATGATTACTTTTTATAAAGCATTATGAAATAACAAGTCAAGTTTATTTTCATCTGATTGTACAAGTATAACCTGATGGTACAGCGTTCTCCGATCCTCGGTACAAAATATGCAGACACACAACCAGACAAACAATACAAAAGCATTTTATCTATAAAATTAAATAAATATTGTTTTGAACAAATGAGAGTCTCAGATGTGAGCATGAACTCAGTGAGCTCTTAGTGTGAGCAGTTCCTTTGGTCGTGTAGCATTCTCACTCCCCGTGGGAAGAATCTGTTTCTCAGCCTGGTGGTGCTGGCTCTGATCCTCCTGTACCTCTTCCCCGACGGGAGCAGCTGAAAGATGCTGTGTGCGGAGTGTAAGTGGTCCTCAATGATTTTGCATGCCCTCTTCAGACAACAATAAAAGGGCCTGGAAAATAGGCCACCAAAGTATCCAAAATGCCCAGGAAAATTGGAGCACACATTAATTGAAAGTACAGTATGCATCGTGTTCAGTAAAGTCAAACTAGTGGTGCTCTTTATCAAGGTGAAGCGGATTATTAGTCCCTTCAGTAAACCAAGTGAGCAAACGGACACCTACTTGAAGTCTACAGTTCAAGTGGCTAACTCTGCGGTAATAAACCAATCATCTAGCCCAGTCATTCTCAACTGTTTTTTTGGCTATTGTAAGGTAAAACATCATGAGATGGGAATGTGTAAGGAGTTACCCTGTACAGGGCTGTAACAAGATGTGAATGCATCCTTGTACTTACAAGATAAGAGAGACATTGATGGATTGAGAGGCAGGAAGCTAGCAGGGAAAGGATAGCAACAGTTTTAGTCATTGGACAAGTAATGATATGATGATGTTCTAAGCACGTATCCAAGGGTATAAAAAATCACCATTTTGCTGATAACGGCAGAATGCATTCTCCGACTAACATTGTTAGTTGCAAGTGTTACAATCCGGTAATAAAGAACAAAGAACCCTGATTTCGACTCAGTCTGGTGTTTGTCTCACTCATTCATGAACAAAGCAGACCTAACAATTTGGTGACCTCGACGTGATGGGTGAGTGAACACTGGACGACGGTTTCTGTTTTTTCTGACAATCATCTCAGCCGGCTGATAAAAAGGTCCAGAGAAGCCTGTTTTAACAAAATTCTCTTTTTTTTTAAAATCTTTATGATTGTCAGTAAGAACTGGAGATCGGACAAATTAGACGACCACAATTGAAGGTCGCATGCCAGGATTGTAACACGTAAGTGATTACAGACAAGATAAAAGTCCTTAAGGTGTTTGAATGACATTTATTAAGTGCTTCGCAAGAAACTACTAGAGTTTAAAAGTCTTTATTGTGTCGTTGCAAAGTCCAATAGAGTGAGAAGGTGGTCTATAAACAATTGAGGACCTGAGTTTTCTGCCCTAAACTGGTTATTAAGAGGAGAAATCTCCCACGTGAAGGTTGGGCTTTGAAAGAAAACAAAGGTTCAGGCTTATTGGCCTCAATTGTATCTGAGAGACTGACTTATAAATGTCCGGTAGGTATGATAATGTCTGTACACTTGAGAAGTTAAGAATTTATTTCCCCAATTCGCCGTGGTGGAATACCACAGCAGACACTAGAGACCTTGAGACAACAAAAAAAGTACTCAGGGACGCCTGCCTGGTGAACAAGAACGACGACAGAAGGCTGCGACAGCTGTGTCCGGATCAGGTAGGAGATATTAATGAAAAAGTTGACAAACTCCTAAGAGACACCCGGTTTATTCGAAATACTTTTGATAAGTTAAATGAGGTTATTCCCAACATCACCAAGGAGATAAAGTTACGTAAATTCATAGATTGGTACAGGGAAACAGGACAAAAGTATAGCCCAAATATTTGGTTTTCTAGTTGTAATTTAACTTTCAGACCCCTTTGGGAAAACAGAGAGTGGAAAACGAGCAATCAGAGTATACAGGACAGTCTGAAGTCAATTGGAGGACAAGACTTAGAGACTGTTCCTTTAAAAGATATTAGTCATCCAGCTTGCAAGGAGACATTTTTAAAAGCAATTTTCGTTGACATAGATCCCCTAAACGGACAAAAACCTAAATTAAAACAGGCATTAGAAAGCGGTCCCGCAGCTATGGCTGTACAGTTGCCTGCTAAGACTTTTGACCAAGTTATTAAGGAAATTAATCAGGAATTAGAGGAGCGAAATACCAGTAATGCGGCATTGGAAAAACAAAAAATGCTCCGAAAATGTGTAGACCGCTGGAGGAAGAGGGGTTGGTTACCCAGGGGCACTGAGATGTTCCTGACAGGTGAGGGAAACAAAATTTTAAAACGTAGAGGCTTAGATAAGCTGGAAGAAACAAAACACAGAAGGGAAAGGAAAAGTGCCTGTTTCCAGTTTCCAGCCACGAAGTGTCCGGGTTTGCACTGGGAATTTTGGGAAGCACTTAGAGAAACATTTCCTACACCCTATAATTTGGATGCCTTGGTAACCCTTCAACTAAAGGAAGGAGAGACTGCACACGAGTATTTCACTCGAGCATGGGACTTATGGGAAACAGGGACTGGAGAAAGACCCGACCACAGCCCCTTAGGAAGGGCTCACTTTCGTAATGGGATAATAAACGGACTACCTGCTACGGTTCAAGCAAAATTAAGGGACATTGTGGGATTAGAGACAATGTCAGAGGATTTGTGGAAAAGACACCTGACACATGCAATCAAACGACATCGTCAATCAGAGCATGCTAAGTCAGAAAGTGCGTCCCAGAAGGAGGTGGAGAAAACAACCGATAAATTGGTGAGAGCCATAGAACATATAGGGGTTAAATTAGCGGCCCAACAGATAGTCCCACAGGTCATGGGGCCAGTGATAAATCCGGGACCCCAAGTAAGAAATGGTTGGGAAAGACAGCTAGGTACAATGTATAGAGGGGAACATGCAGTATGCTGGTACTGCCAAAATCCTGGACACTACCAGCGGAACTGTCCGGAGGCTGGGAGAGCAAGGGGAAAAAGATTACCCTCTATTAGAGGCTATCGGGGAAGAGGAGGAAACTTAAGAGGACAAGCAAGGGGTAGGGGTGGACACATTGATGGGCCCCAGAGAATCGGGGGGTGGCAGAGTGATCAACAATTCCAGGCACCTCAGTGTAATGACTATATTGAGGAAGGTGCTGAATTTGATTATTGAAGGTGCCCTGGAGAATCAAAAATCACGCCTCCCTGGGAGCCACCAAAAATTTGGGGGACGGTAAATGGAGAAAAAATTGAATTTATGGTTGACACAGGGGCAGCAGTTACGACAGTGATTAAAAAACCCCCAGGGAGCACATTTTCGGGCAAAACATTATCTACAATAGGATTCTCCGGGATAAGGGAAACACAGCCCTATACAGATAACATCGACATGACATTTGGACGACAAAGGGTTAAAACGCCTGTCCTGGTTGTGCCAAGTTGCCCCATTAATTTATTAGCAAGGGACATTCTTACCAAACTAGGAATAACCATACAATGTTCTGAGAAGGGCCTTCGGTTAACATACCCAGGGGATACAATAAGAAGGGGAGGACAGTTTATAGTAATGACCCCATCTAACGCTTCAGAAGACTCTGTGGAGGTTAGTATTTTCTGGAGTCGGCTACTGTATGATGAACCAGGCCCAGGGCTGATTAAACAGTTTTTTGAGTGGAGGGCCAGTATTCCTCGGTATGGGGATTACCATTATCCACTAGATCCTATGCATGTTACATTAAACTACACCATCCACCCGGACCAGGAATATGAGGAGAGGTGGGACTCTCTAAAAGAAGGGAAGACAGAAACGATACATTGTCCATTTATCTTTGTAGGTAAGGAGGGAATAGCTGCTATGGTTGTCATGACAGAAGAACAAATGGAGTGGTTCTGCTTAGGAGTAGAAAGTGTGCCTCATGTGACCTTGGGTATTGACAAAGATCATCACGCTCGACAGCTGGGTCCGATGGTAAAGGAAGCGATAGGGTGTGAATACAGGCAGACAGAAATCCCGGGATATTCCACCTCGGAGGGAGGAAAATTTGTCAGACTGAATATTGAAGCATGGGACCAGGTAGTGAATGAGAAAGTAGAAAGAGACCGAGCCATAGAAGGAGAAAATATTGATCACAGAGACTCAGACAAATATCTTTCTAATCTGAGTCCACATATATGGACAACGGGGCCCTATGATGTGGGAGTAATAAAAGGAGAGGTATTTCTAGAATTGGCCAACCCCGGGCAGAAACCAATATGGAGAAAACAATACCGCTTGTCGCCCAGTCAGGAGGAGGGTATTAAAGGAACGATAGAAGGGTTAATGGAGTCAGGGGTTTTAAGGGCGGCACCTGACAGTATGTGGAACACGCCCATCATGCCTGTTCCCAAACCGGGTAGAAAAGACTGGAGGATGGTACACGACCTCCGGGAGATTAACTTGGCTACCAAAACCATCGGGAGACCAGTCCCAGACCCATGTGTAGCACTTAGGGCTCTGAGTCCGGAGCACGAATACTATACTGTCATTGATCTGGCAAACGCATTCTTCTGCTTGAAATTAGCTGAGGAATGCCAAGACTGGTTCACTTTCACTTACCAAGCACATCGGTACACATACACTAGATTACCTCAGGGTTATAAGGACAGTCCAGGACTGTTCAATCAGGCCCTTAGCGAAATCCTAATGAAATTAAAGCTCCCGGAAGATGTTACACTGATTCAGTATGTAGACGACCTACTATTAGCAGGGAAAACGCCACATGAGTGCCTGACAGGGACAGCAGTTTTACTCAAGGGGTTAGGCGAGGCTGGATTTAAAGTAAAAAGGTCGAAATGTCAGATCGGAAGGAGGGTGGTAACTTTCCTAGGAAGACTCGTGGGTAAAAACGGTACGGCCATGTCTGAGGCACATAGAGAAATGATACTAGGGTATCGAAAACCTACTACAGTACAAGACATGCTGGCATTCTTGGGGTTTTGCGGGTATAGTCGAACATATGTCCCAGGATATGTGAGTCTGACCCAAAGTCTGAGGGAAATGGTCACAGAGATAGGTCACCGGAGGCTTAAAGAACCAGTCAGGTGGAACGTAGAACGTGAAGCGGTTTTTCTGCGTGTCAAACAAGAACTGGGAAGAACGATCAGCCTGGCTAATCCAGATTACAGTAAAGAATTCTACTTGGACGTGGCTGAAACTGAGAGCATTGTTAGCTCAGTACTGTATCAGAGAGATAGAGGAAGAAGGAAAGTACTAAGTTACTATAGTTGCAGACTGGATAATGTAGAGAGAGGAAAAGCCCCATGTCTCCGTTACCTCGCAGCAGTAGCTAGAACGATACAAAAAACCGCGCATATTGTTCTCTGTCATCCCCTAGTTGTTAATACAGACCACAGTGTCTCAGCCCTTTTAATGTCTAATGCTTTCAGCTTTTCGGCCAACAGATCCATTAAGATGGAGGACGCCCTTAAGGGTCCTCACATCACCTTCAGGTCACCCAGGGACAACTATTCCAACATGGCTAGAGGATTGAACTCGGGGTTTATGGAGACGCATGACTATGTAGCAAGAGTCAAGGTAGATTCCAAGCTGAGGGAAAAGCTATTTGAGGAACCCATGGAGGAGGTGGACTGGGAGTTATTTACAGATGGAAGTTGCCATAAAAATTCTGAGGGTAATGTGGCGGGTTATGCAGTGGTAGGATGGGAGGATGAGGCACCCTATCTAGTAGAGTCCTCTATCATTCCCCAACCGGCATCAGCTCAGTTAGCAGAAGTGATAGGGCTCATACGAGGATTGGAGCTTAGCGAAGGTAAAACAGTTAATATTTATACTGACTCTGCATATGCTTGGAGTGCAGTACATATTGAAGCACCAGGCTGGCTAAGAAGGGATTTTCGGACTGCTGCCGGACAAAACGTCCGTCATGATCTGGTTTTACGGAGACTGGTCAGGGCGGTCATGCTTCCCCGGGCTCTGAGCCTAATTAAGGTGGCGGGCCATTCCCCAGATAACACAAAGGAAGGGAAGGGAAACACGGCGGCTGACAGGGCAGCCAAACAGGTTACTGGTTATCATGAACATATACAGGGGATGATTTTGAGGTCCCATAACAAAAAAAATGAATCTGAAACTAAGGAGACTTGTAGCAGATTGAATGACTACACAGATGAGAAGGGAGAGGGACCCCCACCGAATATTGAGCACCTAATAGAAATACAGGAAAAAGCTAGCCCAAGTGAGAAAGAGGAATGGATGAAACGCGGTGCCACTCGACAGGAGATCAGCTATGAAAATCAGACAGTACATGTTTGGCGCTCCCCTATAGGTACGATAGTTGCCCCTCGTCAATTACTCCCACTATTATTTGAAGAAGCTCATGGGCCGACTCACATTAGCGCCACCAAAACTTATAATACGCTTAAACAACATTGGTGGAATCCCCACTTACGCGAGCACATTGACAACTTTAGAGCTGAATGTACTATCTGCAACGGGCATAACCAAAGGATCACCTTACCCCACCCGCTTTTACGATTTCCAGTACCGACAGCCCCGTGGAAAGAGATCTATATTGACTATACAGATATGGGTACTGACCTTAGGACAAAGGAGGGTTACCGATATCTTTTAGTGGCAGTAGATAGGTTCTCACGATGGGTGGAGGCTATTCCAACAAAGAAAGAAGATGCGGATAGTGTAATAGGCTGGCTAACGCGAGAGTTAATACCCCGCTATGGAGTCCCCAGCAGGATATGCTCTGATAATGGGTCTCATTTTAAGAATGAGCTGATCCGACAGGTTGAAGAATACCTAGGGATCAAACACCGTTTTGGTAATGTCTATAGGCCTGAGAGCCAGGGGTTAGTAGAAAGGGCAAACAGAACGATAAAATCTAAATTAGGGAAAGTTTTAGGGGGGACCAGGTTGAATTGGGTTGAGGCATTGCCATTAGTACTGATGTCTATGCGACAAGAGAAGGCCAAAGATACCTTCCTGTCACCGCATGAGATTCTAATGGGTCGACCCATGCCCGGTCCAAAGACTGATCCAGCATGGGTTAAGTTGTGGGAAGAAAGGGAAGTGGAACTAGATCATTATATGCAGATGCTGGGTAATATGGTTGCTTTAGTTTCACAACAGGTGGCGAATGCTAGTAAGGAGAACCCGGACACCGAAGGAGTTCCAGTAAAGGAGGGAGACCTGGTGTATATCCGTAAACCAGGTAAAGTACATTGGACTGAATTTAGGTGGTCTGGACCATACACTGTTACTTCCGTAACAGATAGGTCGGTAAGAATTGACAAACCAGGGGATCATAATTGGCATCATTTTGCCTACTGTTCCAAGGCAAAACAGCACGTAGCCAGCCTTGATAGAATTGATGAGACTCATGCAGACGATACCGGGGGCCCTATGGGCAGTACTACTAATGGGATGCCAGATAAGTCAGCAGAATAGCTCGGATTCCTGCGGGGCCAAAGTTATTCTGAAGATAGATAAAGACAAGGATAGCACCTTCCAGTTCAATCTATGCTGCACTTCTATCTCTAATAACACAGGGCAGATGGGTCACTCACTAAGGGGCTGACAAAACTTAAGGCATTGGCGAAGGAATTAAAAGCCCAGTCTGGAGTCTCCAATCCTGTTTTATCCTGGTTACAGGGAGTGTTTGGGAGATGGAGCACATTGTTAGGACAACTTTTGCTGGGTTTGTTCATTTCTGTATCAATTTTTATCACTTGTGGCTGTTGTTGTATTCCATGCATTCGAACGCTGGTCACGAGGACCATAGAGAGAGCCTTTGCTGACCGTGATGAACTGCCTCCGAAATATCAAGCTGTGCAGGCTGTGGAGCAAGACTATCTCACATTACAGGAGGCGGAGAAAGTTGCTGAGATCGATCTGGAGTCTGAAGGGGAATGTGATGGGAAGGAGGGATTGTGAATTAGATTGTTACACATATAATTTTAACCTTGCTTGTAACCTAAATATTATAACCTTGATTGTAGAACAAATATTATAACATTGATTGTAACACAAACATTATTAATCAGATTGTAGACCATATGTTAACTTGGGAATTTACTAATGTACGGGGGGTTAGCTAGTTTTTTGCTTGGGGGCAAATGGGATGAAACTTGTAAACGGGCAATGGGATCGGGGTGACGGATGGGGGGTATACGCAAAGGAGGGTTGGGGGGAGCCCTCGCCCACCAGCCGAACAACCCCGTGAACAGAACCCGTATAGAGCTTGGCAATAGTAGGCGAACTAATGTAACGTGGTGGTAGCGTAGTCAGGGCAAGATTGTCCTCTAAAGAGGACAAAGGAGGGATTGTAAGGTAAAAACATCATGAGATGGGACCGGAGAAGGAGTCACCCAGTACTAAGGAGTAACAGAATGCAGATGTGACCTTGTACACTCAAGATAAGCTTTGCACTAACAAGAATGATGAGCAGCAGACTAACAGAGAAGGGTAGCAACAGTTTATTCATTGGACAATGTCATGGTATGATAATTTACTAAGTACGTATCCTGAGGTATAAAAAAACACCACTTGCTGATAACGGCAGAATGCCGGCCTGGAAGTCAGCCTGAAGAAAACTGAGGTCCTCCATCAGCCAGCTCCCCACCATGACTACCAGCCCCCCCACATCTCCATCGGGCACACAAAACTCAAAACGGTCAACCAGTTTACCTATCTCGGCTGCACCATTTCATCAGATGCAAGGATCGACAATGAGATAGACAACAGACTCGCCAAGGCAAATAGCGCCTTTGGAAGACTACACAAAAGAGTCTGGAAAAACAACCAACTGAAAAACCTCACAAAGATAAGCGTATACAGAGCCGTTGTCATACCCACACTCCTGTTCGGCTCCGAATCATGGGTCCTCTACCGGCACCACCTACGGCTCCTAGAACGCTTCCACCAGCGTTGTCTCCGCTCCATCCTCAACATCCATTGGAGCGCTCACACCCCTAACGTCGAGGTACTCGAGATGGCAGAGGTCGACAGCATCGAGTCCACGCTGCTGAAGATCCAGCTGCGCTGGATGGGTCACGTCTCCAGAATGGAGGACCATCGCCTTCCCAAGATCGTATTATATGGCGAGCTCTCCACTGGCCACCGTGACAGAGGTGCACCAAAGAAAAGGTACAAGGACTGCCTAAAGAAATCTCTTGGTGCCTGCCACATTGACCACCGCCAGTGGGCTGATAACGCCTCAAACCGTGCATCTTGGCGCCTCACAGTTTGGCGGGCAGCAGCCTCCTTTGAAGAAGACCGCAGAGCCTACCTCACTGACAAAAGGCAAAGGAGGAAAAACCCAACACCCAACCCCAACCAACCAATTTTCCCTTGCAACCGCTGCAATCGTGTCTGCCTGTCCCGCATCGGACTGGTCAGCCACAAACGAGCCTGCAGCTGACGTGGACTTTTTACCCCCTCCATAAATCTTCGTCCGCGAAGCCAAGCCAAAGAAGAAGACACATTCCCATCTCATGATGTTTTACCTTACACTATGGTCCCCTTAGGACACTCCTCAAAGTTCATGGTGAAGCAGACAAGTTTAGTTGGTTTCTTCCGTATTTCTCTCCTACCGACTACACAAAAAAAACCTTTATGTTTCGTGAGGTGAAAGGAAAACAAGGCTTTAAATGTGCTGTGGGCCACAGGGCCCCTGTTGAGACTGGCTGAAAGCCTGCCTGCAATAATAGCAGGAGCACTTTCCTCTTTTAAGTGGGGAGCTGAGGAGTGCAGAGCAATTCTATTGAGAGTGTCTGTTTCGTTCCTTTATTCTTATTGAATGGATGAGGTGCTGTAAGGAAATCCCAGTGGCATTCCTCAAAGCTATGAGGTAGCACTAGGAAGAGACATAATTGGGCATCTATTTTTCGGTCTCATCAGTGAGACATCTGGCCTCCCATTCATTGCTCTACCTTCCCCTAGATACTTCCGCAAAAAACATGTATTATAACTTGTCGTAGTGTAGATTGTGAAGGGTCATGTGACCTCTCCGTCTGGAAGCTAGTAGGAAGTTGCATCACCTGCCAATCAATATTGGACTCATTCCATCCATTAGTGCACACTAGACCAGGGTCCCTTTAATCACCTAGTGATTACCCGGCCAGACCCTTCAGTTTACTATACTATAAAGTCTCTCTCTTTGGTCTTCGGTCTTGAGTTGAACCTTGCTCCACTCCAGATCATGAACTGTGGATGACGCTGGAGGAGTCGTTGGTAAATTTAAATGTAGCCATACAGAATGATAACAGGCCATTTCAGCCCGTGAGTCCAATTACACCCAATTAACCTACAACCCCCAGTACATTTCAAACACAGGGAGGAAAACAGAGCCCATGGGGGAAACCCAGGCATACACGAGGAGAACGTATCAACTCCTTACAGACAGCAAGGGGTTTGAACCCCAGTCCCAGTTGCTAGCACTGTAACAGCATTGCACTAACCTCTACGTTAACCATGCCACCCTGTGCACGATATAGGGTTTGGGGCTATTAGAAAGCATTGGAGCTGTGCCCATGTTAGACAAGGAACAGCAAGTAGCGTATTGTAATCTTTGGTTGTTATAAGTCTACGCAGTTGATTGCATTGGTAGTGTTAAGTCCAATGTGACTGGTTTGTACTCTGTTTGTATGACTGTAAGCAGTTGCTAGCATTGGTAGCGTTAAGTCCGATGTGGCTGATCATACTGTGTTGTGTGATTGAGATCACTAGTGTGTTGCGATCCCCACAAAGCCTGATTCCAAAAAGAGCTGTGAGTAAGTTTGGCTGTAAATCTGAGTCCCACACTTTAGCTAAAGTTTCAAAAACACCTTGCCAAAAAATTATCTAACTTTGTTCAGGACCAAAACATATGAGTCAAAATGGCCTCTCCTATCACAAATGGGACATATCAGGAAAAATACAGGCCAATCTGTCCTTAGACAACCTTG
Organism: Narcine bancroftii; assembly: GCF_036971445.1. Classification (NCBI taxonomy): domain Eukaryota; kingdom Metazoa; phylum Chordata; class Chondrichthyes; order Torpediniformes; family Narcinidae; genus Narcine; species Narcine bancroftii. The sequence continues at coordinate 77,597,853 of NC_091474.1, forward strand.
AACTGAATCAAAGAGTGACAGTTAAGTCAAAAGAATTCTTTTCCATAAATTATCAGAAAGTAGCTGCTCAAATTCAGTCCCGAAGCACCTTTAATTTTATCATTGGATATGGGACGTAGCTGTTAGAAATATTAGTGCTCAATCATTGCCCTTTGAACCCATGGAACTTTTCCCTTCTCTCACACTTGTACACTGAAACATGTTTGGGGTTTTTTCCAACACAGAGCCAATAAAAGCAGACTTATAAACTGATGATAACATCAATACTGCAAAAAAAAAGATGAATGCTAACAATTTATTTGAATGCCTTCTCTCTGGTTATAGAGTTTGGAAACAACAGAGTGTTTTGACAAGGAGTAAACCAAATGCAAAATTCTTCAAATTCGTTATCTGGCGTGGAGTCAGAATGAAAGACACATTTCAAAGATGTTATGTCTAAATATTTCGAATACACTTTCATAATGGATAATTATTTTAAATGTTAATCCTGCTTCTCCCTCCACAGATACAGACTATGTGATAAAATGATGGGTTAGCATAGCAGTTCGCACAACGCTCTGGGATTCGTATCCTGCACTGCCTGTAATGAGTTTGTACATTCTCCATGTGTCTGCATGGGTTTTCCCCGAGGGCTCCGGTTTTCTCCCACTGTTCAAAACATACCAGGGATGTAGATTAATGGGGTGTAAATTGGGCGGCATGGACTCATGGGCCAAAATGGCCTGTTACCATGCTGTTAAAAAAAAAATCTTTGTCTGCTTTGGTAAAAGCTACATCAGTAATTAAAAAGGCAAAAAAAATCCATTTGCCTTAAACAAGAAAATCTGCAGATGCTGGGGTTTAATGCAATCCCCCCCAAATGCTGGAGAAACCCAACAGGTCATCCAGAGAAGGTAAAAGGTTTTGGGCCTGAGCCCTTCTGGAGTGTTGAAAATCAGGCAGGTGGGGCAAGGGGGTAGGGAATGAGGAGGAGAAGGGAGTGGGGCACAAGCTAACAGGTAATAGGCAGATACTGGTAGGAGGTAGAAACTAAGAAGTGATGAGGGAGAGAGCAGAGGCTGTGAAAGACTAAGTTTAATGAATATGCTTAACAAAGGATGAATGAGTTGGGTGAGAATACAGTGGCTTTGTAACATAGGTGGGAATGTGACTGCTTTCTATCATGACCTTCCCTGTGCTGTAGTGAGATAGCAACTAACACCACAAAGTATGTAGTAAGACTAAATAAAAGAGTAAGTAAGGGCATCCTGTTTTTCCAAGCTTGTCTGCAGACACCACAAGGGAACATGTTGTAAAAACGGGAATAGCCAGCTGTGTGAAGGTATATAAAAATGGGATGAATACTCTATATGCTTTGAGTGGGGCTCAGTGTAGAGAATGAGTTACTGAACTCTTTCTTATGTACCCCTCACTCCCATTAGCATGAACAAGGGTGAATAAAGGAAACCGTTGTACATTTAATTGGTTCTGCTATTTATTTTATTATCATGCAGGGTGACCCACAAGCTAAGGATAGCTCTGCGATAGGCGTGTGGATGGGAAGGGGTTGGAGGAAGGGAGACAGGTGGATGGAAGAGGAAGACTGGGGTAGGGGTTAACAGAGGTGATCTTTGTCTATTCACAGGGTCTGATTTACTTTCAGTCATCATAAGCTCCCTTGTGCTGTACAGAGTTGTTATTGTTATTGCTGAGGAGTCATTTATCTATGTGTGCGCTTTCTTTCATGGTGCTGTCATTGGTAAGTAACGTAAATGATCTGAAGGCTTTCCAAAGGGGTACTTGTGATTGTGTTGACATGTTTTATATGGATCTTGCAAAATTTCCATCCTCTGGAATGAAGTCAAACTTGTCACCAATTATACTTTCAGCTGGTAACAATTTGTAACCATGACTATCAGAGATTTGAGTTATTACTGATGAAAAAAATACATTTTCTGTTCCAAAGTTACGTGTGCCTTAAAATCGATTCATCGTTGAATATAAAACTGTTGAGCCTTTCGCATTGAAACATGGACACAGAAATGAGTCCAACTGTTGTGATATTATTATAAAATATGGATTTTTTTTCCTTGCCTTTAGATCATAAATAACACACTTTGCTTGTCTGTAGAAGACTGATACGAAAAATTAAAAACTGGATAATTTATTGAACATCTCCTGAAAGTACTTTATCGCTTCACTGTTAATATATCTAATTAATTAATTTGACCACGAAAGGCATAATCAATAAAACTTTTAATTTGTTAATGCAGCATTTGAAGCTGATGTTATTTCCACTTACTCGAACAGTATAATCGACCTGTGCATTGATTGCAGTCCAGAGGAGCTCCATCTTCTTTGAGTCCTGAACATAAAGAAAGAATCCTACATCAGATTGTTCTGTGCAATTCAAAGCCGTCATCTACCCACCTCCACCTATTTAAATAGCACTCAACATCAGGATGTTCATGCTTGACATTTGTTCATTTGCATTGGGTTATTCATCATTTTTGCATAAGCATGCATACATCATATCTTTCACATCCTCCCACAGATTCCTGAAACAAGGAGGAGAATTCAGTAAAAACATAATTAATTCAATGGATGTGAAGTAAGTTCAATGTTTGAAGTACAGGTACTCCCTGACGTATGACCGTAATTGGGACCAAAGAATTGGTCATATCTCAAAATGGATGTTAGTCAGAATTTTGCCCGCGCTCGTGGAGTACTGAAGTCTTAAAGCAAACTTTTAAATCAAATATTGTATTTGACAAACTATAACAGGGATCCACGGCATGTTAGAGTCAAAATGAACGCACTTACTTTGTTAGTCAGCATCCCGGGGACCACAGGCTGGGCACGGCCATCTTGATTCCTGTGTGCATATGCAGGTCTTCGGTTGGTGCGTGCGCAAGTGTTAAGCGCCCTGACGATATTGAATTCACACTTAACTCTCGCGCATGCATCAACTGAACTCCAATACACGAACCCATTGTGCACATGCACAGGAATCAAGATGGCTGCGCCCAGCCTTTAGATCGCAGCGCACCAACTAACAAAGTAAGTACGCACATTTTGGCTCAAACATGCCCTGTATCCCTGTTATAGTTTGTCAAATACAACATAAACAAAGTAAATTTTATATTTTTTCTTGTGCATATACTTCTTAAAAATTCGGTCATTATGTGCGGATGGACATAAGTGGCATAGGGCGCAAAATGGGAGTACCTGTACTTAATACAGTTCTGGTCACCCCATTAGAGGAAGGATGTAGAGGTTTTGGAGACACAGAAGAGGCTCACCAGGATGTGGCCTAGTTTGGAGTGTAACAGCTGAGAGGAGAGGTTGGAAAAACTTGACTTGCTTCCTCTTGAGGCAGAGATAGGGTACATGGTCTTTCTTTCTGGATAGAAATGTCAAGTACTAGAGGCAAGAGGGAGAAAGTTTGAAGGAGATTTGCAAGGTGAGTGTTTTTTTACCACTGTACCATTGAGAGCACACTTACCTATGGCATCTCACGGTGGTATGGCAATTGTTTCGTATTGAATCGTAAAGCACGTCAGCGGGTGGTGAAAACTGCCCATCGGATTATCGGTATCCAATTGCCCACCATGGAAAACATCTGTCTGGAACGCTGTCTGGACAGGGTGAAGAGTATCATCAAGGATCCATCTCACCCTGACTATGGACTTTTTACTTTTCTCCCATCCGGTGGGGTCGAACGAGGCCTTCGCTCTCGAACCAGCAGATGTTTTCTCCCCCGAGGCTGTGACCCTGCTGAACCTTAAATGACAGCGTGGAGTTGTCCAGCACTCACATTGTACTGTCAGTACTTTTATAATTGTTTGCTTGCTGAATGTGCTTGTTTTTATCTGCACGTAGTTATTTGCATAGAGCACGATTTTTTAACTTCTGGTTGGATGATAATTGGATTTCATTGGCTTTGCATTTTACTTGGCTCAAGGACAATAAAGTTGAATCTAATCTAACTACACAGAGAATGGTAGATACCTGGGACATGCTCTCAGGGGAGGTGGTAGAAAGAGATACAACTTAAGAGGCATATAAGCAGGCACATGAACAGACAGGACATCGAGGGACGTGGACTGTGTGAAGACAGGTGGGATTCGTTTAATTAAATTTCATGGTCAGTGCAGACATGCTGAGCAGAAGGTCCTGTTCCAGCCCTGTACTCTTCCATGTTCCACTTCTTGCCATCCCTAATTGCCCTCCTCAATGCAGAGGAGAGACTCAACCAAATTGCAATGGGTCAAACATCACAGAAAAAATGGCAAATTCCTTTTTCTGATAAATGTTAATGAGTAAGATTTCAATATACTTTTTTTTAAAAACAAGCATATCTACCTCAGCTACTGTGATGTCATCTGAATTTGTGACCCAGACTAACAGCCATTAATAATTCACTGATTTAACCCCTACAACATGTTTTGGGTACTTCAAGATATGCACGGTGTCTGATCACAACTGTGTCTGGAAGAAGGAATAAATAAATTTTAAATTTAAATTTAGACATACAGTACAGAAACAGGACATTTTGGCCTAAAAGTCCATGCCGCCCGATTTACATCCAATTAACCTTTGACCCCAGTACATTTAAAATGGTGGGATGAAACTGGAGCCCCCTCCCCCCAGGGAAAGCCCACACAGGCTCGGGAAGAATGTACGAACTTCTTACAGACAGCGCGGGATTTGAGCCCTGGTCCCGATTGCTGGCACCATAAAGGCATTGCTCTAACTGCCTCGGCAGCCATGCTGCCCCTATCAACATATTTACGATATTAAAAAGTTGAAGGGTGTATCCATAAATGGCAATCAGTCCATGGTAGAGAGAAAACAATCTAAGAACAGAAATTGTGATGGTGCATGTGTAGGAAAATATACTTATGTAGTGATGCACAAAAATGAAGACGGTTTCGACTGTGTTGTTATGGTGGATGATATTAGTGTTGGAGAGCTTAATGCAAGCATATTAAATGTTCTCTTATCTTTGCAGAGCTGTTTGAACTGTCATTGTCAAAACAGCAGTTCGTGAAAATACAGACAAACCTGGTAAAGCTACACAGACAGATTTACCTATGGTGGTAAATGAGGGATATGGGCAAGGTAGCAGGGGGAGAGAGAGAGAGAAGTCATTGTATACTGTAGAGAAACAAGTCTGAACAAGAGAATGAGGAAAAAGGACCCACTGAGATCGATGTTCTTCCATCTATCATTGCTCTTGCAAAGTCAAGTGTCTCTTTTGTTGCGGATCGGATAGTATCAACTCTTCCTTCCTGGAAGCAACGCACGGAAGCACTTTCGTATGTGTGGACAAGTCTTCCATGACATCTGGAATAGGAAGAAGTACTTTAGTAATTCTGTTTTTTTTGTAAAAATAAATGAATGTCCCAATGGAAAAAAATATTGAAACGTCTGTGATAAGCAAAATGATTTTGAAAAGAAACAGATGGTCATTGGAGATAGGACAGGGACAAAGTCAACAGAGGCTGGAAAGGGAAGGAATCATCCTCCAAGAGGGGGGGGGGGGAGAAAAATAAAACAGACAGAACAAAGGCTTGTCAGATATTTAGCATCAATTTTGCGCACGTCTTCATTCGTGATTTAATGAAGGGAGCCTTGAAGCCTGCAAATATATTATTAAAGCATAAATTTAATGGCTTGCAGTCAAGTATCATGAGAGACGAAGGATTTGGAGAAAAACTGAGTGTGTTCAACATTGGGCAAGTGTTAGAATCACACAGGGCACATTTTCCAATTCTATATGGTAGCTTACAAATGCTCCACTGCTCTCGTTATGCTTGTTCTTTCAAGAAGAACGACTTTATGTGGGTTTAACACTTTACTGACTTTATTTTCCTTGAGCTGCTTCAACAGACATTGCTTGTATTCTACTTCCGAATTCCACCCAACCACATACATTGCATGCTGGGGAATGTAGTTCTTATTTACACGCAAAATAACAGTTGGGACTATTGCTTTCACTTCTGGTCTAGTGGCAAACATATTGTATTAATATGCAAAGAACATTTAGCAAACTCTGCTGTTGGGCCAGATCCTACAGCTCCTTATGCCACCGCGGCACCCTCCAATGACAGATTGCTTCGGATTTGAGTGCAAGGCAGGCAGGTGCAGACCATCCAGGAAGAGTGAGAGAAATATTTGCAAAACAACATCCTTGCACCCTTCACAACCCCAACAGGTCCAAGCTTATGGTCAAACCCTGAGTTGGGGAAAACTGGAGAAACACAAGAATTGCAGAGGCCGAACTCTTGAATGAACAAAAGGAGCTGTGGCTCAGTGGCTCGGGCAACAACCTCGGAGAGAAATGGTCAGCCAATGTTTCTGGTTGAGTCCCCTTATGCAGACCACTGCATTACTACTGACCAGGCCGTGCGTTACAGTAAACCAGGGAGCCCACGTTAAGAATTAAATACTGCAGCTTTGCTCATGATCTGAAAGTTGACCTGTCAATCTGAATGTTTGTCCTGCCGCTGGGGCCGTTCGTGCAGTCCCCTTCTTCCTCTCACATTGACCTTCCCTTCTACTTCCATTCCTTATTCTTCCCACTCTCTTCTTTCCATGCTCCTCCCATTTCTTCCTCCCAATCCATGCCAGCACTCAAGACAAAATGAGTGTGCTGGGCTCTTCATTTAGAATATAATTGAGGTGGGGCATTCAGTACATCAGCCTGCATTGATAAGATTATGACTGACATTCCACCTCAGTCCACATATCTTGATTCCATTAATTAATAAAAAATCTATTCATAGTTTTGGACCCATAACTACAGGAAAGAAATGAATAAGATTGAAAGAGTGCAGAGATTTACTGGGATGTTGCCCACACTTCAGGAACTGAGTTACAGAGAAAAGTTAAACAGGTCAGGACTTTATTCCCTTGGTATAGAAGAATGAAGGGAGATTTGATAGAGGTATTTTAAAAAAAAAGTTCCATTATTGTAACATAATACTTCATTTAAAATGTAACATACATGAAATTCTTCAAATTTTGTCTACATTAAGGCAGATAGAGAGTTGCCACTTTGTCCAGCGTCCCTCACAGAAACTTACAGCACCTGGTGTTCATGGGTGGTCTCCCCTCCAAGTACTAACCAGGCCAGAGCCTGCTTAGCTTTCAAGATCCACCCTGAGCTAAACTGTTCTCACATCTAGTTCCAAGGCTGAAACTTGGAACTAGATGTGAGAACATTTTGGCTCAAGGTGGATTTTCAGTGCCGTCTCAATGGGCTGAATGACCTACTTCTGTTCCTTTATCTTTTGATCAGACAATCTCAGGTCTATTCAGGCTATTAAGCTTCTGTTAAAATTAAAATTACGAGTTGTATAGGCAGAGTAAATGTAGGTTGTCTTTTTCCACCAGAGGACATGGGTTAAGGGTGAAAGGTTTAGGGGGAACATGAGGGAAAACTTCTTCACACAGAGAGTGGTGGGAGTGTGGAACAAGCTTCCAGCCAAAGTGGTGAATATGGGCTCAATTTTAACGTTTAAGAAGAATTTGGACAGGTACATAGATGGGAGGGGTATGGAATGGGTGCAGGTCAGTGGACTAGGTAGGAAAATAGTTTGGTACAGACTAGAAGGGCCAAAGAGCCTGTTTCTGTGCTGTAATGTTCTTTGGTTCTATTGTTCTATCAGAATGGGAGCTGTTCACTTTTCAAACCAATCTCCGGGAGTTTTGAAATGATAATGGCTCCACAAATTTAGAATCTGTAACCAAAAAAACAAACATTGCAAACATTAGATTGCAGAAGCAGGCCATTCAGCCTATCCTACCTGTGCCCTTTGTTCCTCATTTCTTTCCCCATAACATGGATTTAGAATCAAGCAAACAACTCTGCTGATGTTCCAAGAGGTAACTAAATTTTACTGATAAATGTAATTTCACGACTCTAATCTACTTAGTTGTTCTAAATGAGACTTTATCAAATGCTTTCAGAAAATCTCACGGAATTCCCTGAATATTAGTTAATTGGGCTGTGAATTGGTTTGGCATTGAAAAGCCAAATGGTGATAAATGAAAAAAATATCTGGATAGAGAGTAATAACTAATAAGGTTCTGGGAGGCATCTGTGAACGATCTCCTGCTTTCATTGTAACCAGAAATGATACTGAAGAGAGTGTCTGTAATATCATAAAATTAGCTAAGCTGTTTAGGTTAATGATTAGAACAAAAGATTGATGACATTATAAAAACTTAGAATCAATTGAGTGTAAAAGACTGAGAACTGCAGATGGGACTGCAGTTGAAATGTTGATATAAATAGGACATTTATATCAACGTTGAATTCTTGTGTGCATTCAAACAAGAATTCTTGATGTGTTCTACAAATATCCCATGAGAGCTGAGAGCATTTTGGAAAGACCAAATTTGAACCTGGCATTGCACTGCCAAGCTATCAGTATTGGAGTTTGTTTTTTGATTTTTACTTCAGAGCCTGGATGCTTGCAACATGGTGGCACAGTGGCTACTGTTGGATTGGACAGCTTCACACTGAACGCTTTATGGCTTCATGGGAGAAGTGGGGTGGGGGGGGGGAAACAAGTATTTCACCAATCACAGCAGCTTTTGAACCACCTCAGCTGGTGAGTCAGAGATTGAATGGAAGCATAGATCTCCCATGGGGATTCAGTAAGTACTCTGAAGTACAGTCCTGCTGAGGGAACATCAAGGTCAAGCAGATTGGGACATTAGAACATTAGAAATGGTTGCAGAAGTCGGCCATCTGGCCTGTCGAGCCGTTCAATGAGATTGTAGCTGATCTGATGATAGGCTCATCTCCACCTACCTCCCTTTTCCCCATATCCCTTAATATCCCTGGAAATTTTGGATGTGCAAGATCCATAGTATCTCTTTGGATCAAATGTTAATGATCTAATGGAAATTAATGTGCCATCTGTGAAGAGGTATTGAAGAATTCGGGCCCTCACGACCAGATTACGAGTCAGCTTCCCCCCGCCCCCCCAAAGCCGTGAGGCTTCTGAACTCTGGGACACAGGGCTAGCATATGTAACATGATATTTAATAAGTGGTATGTTATTTATAAAAAGTTTCTGAGGTAATTTATCCATGTAAATAACCAGCTCCAAGGTCCAGACAAATGCTATATCGTTTTCACTGTACTACAAGGTTTATGGTAAGAACAACAAATAAACGTGACTTGACTTGACTTGAAACTTTTTTTTCCTTTCACGGGATATAACTTCATATTTGGAAGCGATTCTAATCCTTTTTGCCTCATGCTCAAGAGAGGAAAGTGAATGGAATATTTTCTGAAAGATGAAACAATAAAAATTGAGAAACAATTTCAAAAAGAGCCATGCTACTTGACTCACAGAATTTTTGAAGAACCAACACTGGGTACAGATGAAGGTAATCCAGAAGACAAAGTATATTTGGGACTTTAGAACACCTGGTTACCATTGGGAAAGAGGTACAGGAGCCTGAAGATGAGCACTCAGTGACACAAGGACACTGAGTGTAAGGTGGTTGATATAAACGTTTGTACTGTGACGCTACCACAAAACAGCAAATTTCATGATATGTTCATGAGAATAAATTCTGATTCTGAAACATTTGACATTTCCGATTCTGACATTGTAGAGCTCGTCAAAAGAATCAAAGACTTGTTGATCCAAACCAAGGCTTTTATTAGCAAAAGACAGGAGCTCTTCACAGGTGGCCGACCAGTCCGGAATGATCCAACCTGGCTAGGGACACAACCCTTTAAGGCCCAGACAGTAGGCGTGGCTTAGCTCTCAGCCAATCGCTGTAAGCACAGTCTAGATACTGTAACTATATACATTGGTGATAGATCTGTACTATCACAGACATATTTTAGATGCTGGAAATCTGGAATAAAAATGGAAAATACTGCAAATGCTCAACAGATCGGACAGTATCCATGGAAAGGAAAGCACAGCTAATGTTAAGGTCAGTGATCTCTCACCAGAACTGATGTCTACTTCAATTAACCATCCCAGCTCCCTCAAAAGACTGTGTGTTTTGCCATGATAAGGAAAAAAGGCGAATATTCAGTGGATATGACGTTGATCATTATTCTGGCTGTAACTTAGCAGTTTTATCTTGAGGGAACAAAACAGATCAGGAGAGAGTCGATCAGAGTATAAAGAGATTTTTTTTTTTAAATGTTGATAGTGATTAGAATTGCAAGAAACCACATGCTTTGGATAGAGGCATGATATCAGACTGCTTGATGTATTTGCTAGGAAGAAGCCTTTTTACATAGCACAGTAACGGTTCATTCCAGCCCACAAGCCAGTGCCACCCAAATATACCAATTAACCTATAAACCCCATAAGTCATTAGTGGATGAAAGAAACTGGAGCACTTGGAGGAAACCCACACAGATCATGGGGAGAATGTACTTTTCCTGAGAGATGGACTCAAACCAAGGTTGCCGGCACTGTAATAGCATCACACTAAGTCCTACACTAACCATGCCATCCTATCTAAACAACCCATACAATTTGTACTTATAGCCCATAAAGTGCAGCCATTCTCAATGGGGGCCATATGGCCTTCTCTGGGGGCCATAGTACATTTTAGGTGGGGGGGTACAGACTGAAATCCTTAATAAGTGGGCATAGATAGTTGGAGAGAAGTACGAAAGAAACCAACTAAACTTGACTGCTTCACAGTGAAGGTTGGGGGGGGGGGGCATAAACTTTTAACAAAGTCCTCAGGGGGCCAGAGCCAAAAAAAAGTTGAGAATGGCTGCATTATTGTAGAATGAAGGTCAGTGAAGTTCCACGCAGACTGCAGAATCTCACCTGTAGAACGATAGTTGCAATCCAACCTGAATAAAGGCATCTGGACTCATCTTCTGGTTTTTGATAAAGTCCTTCCCAAGAGCCTTCAACCTGAATACGTTCAGGTCAGTGTTATCTACCAGCCTGGAAATATGGAATATTACCAAAGTAGCATTTAGTATTGCTATTTCCTTAAGACTAATCTGTATAGAACATAAAACATTACAGCACAGTACAGGTCCACGATGTTGAGCCAACCAAAAAATACTAAACCCTTCCTACATCATAACCCTCTATTTTTCTTTCATCCAAGTGCCTGTTTAAGAGTCTCTTAAATTGTTCCAGCCTCCAGTTCCACACCTGGCAATGTATTCCAGACATCCACATCTCTCTGTGTAAAAAAACACAGCTGATGTCTCCTCCCTTTACTTTGTACTGTTGTCCTCCGGTATTTGCTACTCCCGCCCAGGGAAAAAGATGCTGACTGTCTACCTTATCTGCGTCTTTCATGATCTTGTACATCTTCATTAAGTCCCCTCTCATCCTTCTTCATTGCAAAGAGAAAAGCCCCACCTCTGCTAACCTTGCCTCATAAGATATATTTTCCAATCTCCTCTGCACCCTCTCCAGAGCTTCCACTTCTTTCCTGTAATGAAGTGACCAGAATTGAACACAATGTTCTGAGTGTGACCTCACCAGAGATTTGTGGAGTTGTAACTCCTAAACTCAATCTTGTACAAACATCTAAATTAATGTCACAGTCAGAATCATCTCTAGAATCACAGGGAAATAAACAGACCAACTCAAAGTGCATTAGCAATCACTGATCTGCAATGAAATTCTTGTTAGATATTGTTTAGGGTCTACTGTATACCTTTGAAGTTTATCAGCTGCTGACGTTAAGTATCTGTGAATTTCATGGTCACCCTTCCAGCTCAGTCTTTGAGGAGGATGCAGATCACTGAGAGAGTCTGCTCGTACCATCTTTCTAGAAGCCTCTTTACTGTAAGGTAGATCATGTATAAATATCAAAAACGCTGAGAACTAGTGGTTCTAGACAAGCTAATGATCTGATGATCTAACAACAGTTCATCTAAATGAGGAATTGAAGGGGATACATCGCACTGTTCTCAAGGAAGCTAAAAAATAAGAGACAACATTTCAGAATAAGATGGAATTTTAGAATAGGGAGTGTGGGAACTGGTGTCCCACTATATCAAAAGGAGTACAACTGGTGAGCATAAAAGCAGCACAGGTAGTAAGGCAAAAACACAAAAATGCTGGAGGAACTCAGCAGGTCTTGCAGCGTCCACAGGAGGTATCACAAATGTTCCAGGCCTCTGCCCTTTTTCAAGATATGAGTGAAAAGCAGACAGGCTCCTGAAATAAAAAGCTGGGGAGGGAAGAAGAGGCAGGGGGAGGAGCACAGACCAACAGGCCAAAGGTGTTAATTGGATATGGATGGGAGAGAGGAAAGGTGAGAATTGACTGGGGGGGGGAGTAAAACACCAAACCTTGGTTGAAGTACAAACACCATGACCTGCTGAGTTTCTCCAGCATTGTGTTTTTATTTTCATTGACTGGGGAAGGGGGGGGGTTGTTTGGGGGTCAGTGGAAGCAGAGCTATGGGAAAGAAGAGAGAGGGAAAAGAGAAGAGAGAGAGAGAGTGCGAGAGAGGAACAATGTATGGTGACTTTCGCGTTTCGTGGGAATAGCTCCTGGAGAACAAGATGCTAATTCGTCAGGATTGCCAAACCATTGGATAACAGATTAAGGAGTTTGACTGTGATCTGTGAGCTGCAAGGGAAGTTTTCTCTAATTATTGAAGTGCATTATTCTGAAAAGGGATCACAGACAAAACAAGATGCATTGTTAACAACTGATCAGCTCTTTCAAAAAATCTTGGAGTATTCTTGCATCTGCTCTCTCTTGTAAAGTGAGCAAACTGAAAATCTTTTCAGAGGATGATTTATTATGAAATGAGAATTAGCACAAGTTGCAAGAAATCAGTGACATACATGTAGCAGAGTAGATGTTCAACACACTGGATGACAGCAATTCCTTCTGCAGGTGAATGTTCATAAACCAGACCACACAATCCATCTCTTCCAACAATAAACTGCAGCAATAAATGGAAATCTGTCATTTTGTAATTCTGGAGTTATTCTAAAGGTACAAAGTAAAATGTCTACTGAAATACTTTCTAACAGGAGTCCATTGGCTAGCAACGGCAAAGCACGAAGACAGCGACTTTAACCAGCATCTGTTTCATGAAGCTGCAGTTGTCAAATCATAGGATGACAGGTGGAGTTGTAACAGCGAGGAGAAGGTTTCCCATGGAATGCAAGCTCGAGCAATGTTGGGGTTTAGCAATACCAAGTTAATTTTGAATTTAGCTAATAGGTTCAAGCAACAGGGTTCCTGTCAGTAACAGGTACAGGCTTCTCATTGTTATTCTGTATGTACCAAATTCTGAGTTGCCGGTAACTCTTTCTAGAGGGCAGGGGTAGCTAAATTTGCTTAATGTAAGAGCCACATATGATAAACTTCAGATGTTTGAGAATTGCAAGACATGAAAAAATATTACATTCTTATTTTTAGTGAACATTTTGTCACAATTTTTTATATAAAGAAATACATGAGCCTAACACTATTTATTTATTTATGTATGTTGTTTTTAAACTGCTAATTTTTATGCGTATATATAATGCATATACTCATGTTGAAATTTATGGACCAATTTTTAGGGTAAAATTTAGGGGTCAACTATTACACGTATACTACTTTTCACTGTGATAAGTATCTGCATCATTCAGGGCGTCGGGTGCTCTGATGGCCAGGTGGACAGCCGGGACCAGGTAGTATCAGGTGGACAGCCGGAACCAGGTAGTAAGTTTGTGATCAGAGCTCAGATGGATGGGCGGGCCGTGGCCAAGGCGTGAGTGCACAGTCAGCGCCTCGGGAGCTTGGATGGGAGGGTGGCCATACGATTCCTGCCTCAGCCGACATATCTCTGAGCCGCACCTCACGTCAAAGAACCACAGGTGACTCACGAGCTGCAGTTTGGTCTCCCCCGCTCTAGGGCATAACTATGCCAATTTGAACTCACATTGTCATCAATAAACAAATGAATAATACTTACAGTGGCTGGAATAACTCAGCCAGTTAGACAGTTATACAGAAAGAGAAATCAGGCAATGTTTTGTGTTAGGGACCCTTCCTTGAATCCAGTTAATATTTCAAGTCCCTGATTTGAAATATTAACTGGTTCCTCTTTCCACAGATGCAGCTTGACTGGTTGAGTTCATCCAGTATTTCTGATTTTATTCAAGGTGACCACATGACCCAATTTGTTTGGTATTGCGGAAACTAGGCTTTGTTATACAATATATAGTAAAACTTCGTTAATTGAGCAAACCAGTGGACTTTGATGGTGCGGACTAGCAGAATTTCCAGACAATCAGATGTTATTTTTATGACTACTCCAATACTGCTCTAATTCACATTTTCAGTAGATGTTGCGCGATAACATTTTAGTGGACCTTGTTGACTTCAAGGTAAGGTGGGCTACAACGCTAGGTGAGTGGAAAGAGTGTGCAGGAACCGGGGACCTGGTGAGTGGACAGGGAGCATGGGAACCTGAGATACTGAGAGAGCAGTAACTGAAGATCCCATGAGTGAATAGGGAGAGAGGGATCTAGAATACTAGTGCATGGAAAGAATCTCGGGTACTGGAGCTCCTGTGAGTGTAAAGAAGCCCTGGAACTGGTCTAGGTGAGTGTAAAGTACAAGCATCACCAGGTCCATCAGACAACAGATCTCCAAGGGGCTCAGTGGCTGAGGGACCCATGCAGGGGGACCTGCATGGGCTGCTGGGAATCAGGAATCTGAGCCAGGATTTGAGAGGGTACTGACAGCAAGAAGGGTCCCGAAGAGCTTTGGGTGCCGAAGGCTTACTGATCACATCAGAGGTTTGAATCTGGAGCTCAGGCTATGGATGGCTTGAACTGGAGTTGTGTGGCTGCAGAGGCTGCGGGAGCACTGGAGGCGAATCCACAGGCTCTCAGTGTCTCTGAGGGGATTCACCTTTGTTTCTCTTTCTCTCATTCTGTAAGGGGCTCCAGGCAACACTAATGGTGATTCTTTGTCTGCCTTGTGGCAGGCAGAAGGAAATTTCACGTAATATTACATTCTGTACTATTAAATGACAATAAAGGAATCTTGAATCTTGACTCTTGACTTTCCAGATGGTCAGATAAAGGATTATCAATTTTAGTGTGCTATACTAATCAAGTCCATTAAACCTCGTGCTTATCGGTGTAAATGTTGATGTAAATACATATTCAAATGAACACATTAATATTTATGTTAAAATAAGATGAACAATCTCATTTAAACAGATGCTTTTATCTGCTGATTTAAAAAATATATTGGTTAATATGAGAAACTCTCTCACACTCCTATAATTCGATGGATAAGATGAATTTTGGTGACACATCCAAGTCCATTACCTGCATGGTTTTATCATACCACCGATTTGCACCATTTTTTTGCCAACCATCACCATGCATTATCTGCAAGGCCATTGTTAAATCAGTGTGCTCGATATCAATTGGTTCATCTAAACAAAGCAGAAATATGCAGTGTTCGATGGCATCCAGAGAGGCCCGGTTCGTCGAATCTGTGAGAGAAAGTACCAAATATATTAACTTGGGCAATAGATATTCAGATATTTATTGAAATTGATGCAACTTTTAATATAATGCACTTGTTTCGGAAACATCCAAAGCCTGGAGTGAATGCCCTTCACCCAGTCCTTCAGCTACATATCTATGGAAACAATCTACGATTCCCTCGTTAGCTTCATTTGCCAACGCAGAGCCATAAGGCTGGAGCGGAGGACGTAAGTCATCCTTGATGCCAAGGGACTGACCAAGAAGAGAACAAATGATTGACTAAACCAAAGTAGTAGAAGGAAGGTTTTTTTTGCCTGAAGGTCAGTGACTAGTGGAGTTCTGTAGGGATCTGTTCTGGGACCCCTGCTCTTGGTGATTTTTAGAAATGACCTGGATGAAGAAGCAGAAGGGTGGGTCAGTAAGTTTGCAGATGAAATGAGGGATGGTGGAGCTGTGGATAGCACTGAAGGTTGTCATATATTAAAAAAGGATAGAGACAGGATGCAGAGTTAGGCAGAAAAGTGGCAGATGGAGTTCAATCCAGATTAGTGTGAAGTGGTACATTTTGGAAGGGCAAACCTGAAAGGTGAGTACAGGGTTAATGGTTGGATAATTAACAATGTGGAGGATCAGAGAGACCAAATCCCTGCATCTCATCAAGGTTGCCTCACAGGTTGACAGGATAGTGAAGAAGGCCATGCAGAATCTGGGCTTCATTAGTCGGGGGATGGAGTTCAAGAGTTGACGAGTCATGTTGCAACTCTACAAATCTCTGGTGAGACTACATAGAGTATTGTGTTCAGTTCTGGTCACCTCATTACAGGAAGGATGTGGAAGCTAAGGAAAGGGTGCAGAGGACATTTACCAGGATGTTGCCTGGATTGGAAAATAAGTCTTATGAGGCAAGGTTATGGGACTTTTCTCTTTGGAGCGAAGATGGATGAGAGGTGACTTAATTGAGGTTCACAAGATTCTGAAGAATCTTATCACAAGATAAGGTAGACAACCAGCTCCCTTTTTTTTGTATAACTAGGTCAGGAAAAGCAAACACCAGAGGACATCTATACAAAGTGAAGGGAGGAAAGTTTAGGAGAGACATCAGGGGTAAGTTTATTTACACAGAGAGCTGTGGTTGCCTGGAATGCATTGCCGGGGCTGGTGGTGGAGGCTGAAACTCTCAGACAGGCACATGGATGCAAGAAAATAGAGAGTTATAAGGAGGGAGGTTTAGTTTTTTTTGGTAGGACTATATAGGTTGGCACAACATCGAGGGCTGAATGGCCTATACTGTGTTGTAATGTTCTATGTTCAAAGGAATTTGGATACTGACCAGATGCTCTTCTCAAGGGGTCCAGGTGTCTCCGAGGTCATGTGGGGATTGTAAAGCTAATCAGTCAGCATCATGCTTTAGCTCAGTCATTCTCAACCGGGACAATACGTGCCCCCCACCACACCCGTCCCACACCCCTCATCCTGGCGGCTACAGCACATTTAAGGGGGGGGCCACAGACTGAAATCATAAAAGATTTTTTAATGTAGTCTTTAGAAGAGAAGTACAGAACAAACCAAAACTTGACTACTTTACAGGGAAGAATCCCCATAAACATTGAGCAGCGTCCTAAGGGCACCAAAGTCACAAAAAAAAATGGTTGAGAATGGCTGTTTGAGATTGATTAAGAGATGATAAGTAAATTTCACTACATTGTTTTGTGCTAGTTACCCTACCCCAAAATGTGAGTGGCATGGTTAGCGCAGAGGCTAGTGCAATGCAATTACAGCATTAGCGACCAGGGTTCGAATCCCACGCTGTCTGTAAGGTGTCCTCGTGGGTTTCCTCCGGGTGCTCTGGTTTCCTCCCACCCTTCAAAACGTACCGGAGTTGTAGGTCAATTAGGTGTAATTTCATGGGCCAAAAGGGCTTGTTGCCGTGCTATACGTCTAACTTCAACAATAGTCAAGTTCGAAGGAGACACGTCAGGCCGCTGTTAGTTTAATAAGCAGGAAATAACATTCACTTTCATTTTTTTGTTTTCGAGTCACACCACGCTTTGCACATTGAGGAAGTGTGTGTGAACTGGGCCTATAGGATGATCAGATTCTTTTCCCTCTACCAGAAGGGAAATTAATTGAATAAATACACTTCTTGAACACGGACCCAAGAATGGATATGTGTGAGTGATTCTCTTGCTCCACATTACCAGAGTGACCACTCACATTTTGTAATGCCCAGTCACACAACTTCCATTGGACAAGTCATTATTTCAGTTTTTCCATGACATATGGAATGGCACAATTGGCATAGAGATTAGCATAATGCTGTTAGAGCGCTGGTAATCAGGACTGGGGTTCAAATCCCGTGCTGTGTGTCAGGAATTTGTACGTTCTCCTCATGTCTGCGTGGGCTTCCACTGGGGGCTCTGGTTTCCTCCCACCCTTCAAAAAAGTATGGGGGTTGAAGGGCAATTGGGTGAATTAAGGCAGCATGGGTCTGTGGGCCAAATGGCCTGTTATCATGCTGTATCTATATTCTAGTTAGAACGTCCAAAGGCAACAGGACTTCTAAGAAAGATGCACTCAAAATAGACTGTTCAAAGATCTTATTTGAATGGTTACAAAAGATGCCCCAGAAAACAAATGCAAAGCTAACCATGTAGTTTGCATTCATATAAATTACAAATATGCATTTGCCTTGCTGATTTTGCGCTGCCAAATGTGTGCATGACAGTCACTGACCTCTCAGAAGCACTTTCCTTGCCTCTGCCCATTTTGGCCTGCTGTCCGATGTGAGCAATCCAATGGGTGGTGCCCTTTCTTCCTCATTCACCGCCATTTTCACAATCTTTCTCAGCTGGTTGGCTAACTCAGCTTCGTTCAAACGCCTGTGGTTTACGACAACATCCAAAACAAAGAACTGGCACAAAACAGGGAAATGAAGAAGGGGTTAGTGCAGTTTGGAATGAAATTAGCGCGAAATGTTGAGGAGCATGAGTTAATTGCTTTGGGGTCGTAGACTTCAACAGCATGGAAACACAGCCTTTGGCCAAACATTGACAAGGTAGTCCCATTTGCATGTGCTTGGCCCAGATTATTCAAAACCAGTGGTTCTCAACCCTTTTCCTTTCCACTCACATACCACTTTAGTATTCTCTTGGCCATAGGTGCTCTATGATTAGTAAGGGATTGCTTAAGGTGGGATGTGGGTGGAAAGAAAAAGTTTGAAAGCCACTATTTTAATTGTACCTAATTGACTCGTTATGTGGACAGTTTCATAACTCCAAAGGAAATGGACCAATGACAATTTTTCACAAGCAAAATATTTCAGTAACAATTGGGTCTAGAGCAGTGATTCTCAACCTTCCCTTCCCACAGGGTTACCCTTCCAGAAGGGACACTGCAACTGAAGAAGGCAACGGGAAACCACTTCTGTATTATTCACTTGTATAATCATGAACTCAACATCAACTACGGTCTTAGCTCAAAGATGGAGAATGGGGAGACAACACTTACAATTCAGAGGGTCAGAGGTCATGACCAATGGAGAGACATGATGATGTTGATGAGGCAGAGTGAATGTAGGTAGGTGTTTTCCACTGAGGGTAGATGAGATAAAAACCAGAGGATATGGGTTACGGTTGAAAGGGCAAACATTGAGGGGGAACATCAGGAGAACTTCTTCACACACAGAGTGTGGAATGAGCTGCCAGATGAAGTGGTGAAAGCAGGCACAATTTTTACATTTCGGAAGAATTTGGACAAGTCCATGAATGGGATGTGTATGGACTGAGTGCATGTCAGAGGGACTAGGTAGAATAATTGTCTGGCACAGACTGGATGGGCCAAACGGTCTGTTTTCTGTGCAGTAATATTTTGTGGTTTGATGGTTCCATTACAAATTTCTCAATTTCTACCACTTTGTTTGGCATCTTGTTCCATACACCCACCACCTCTCAAATTGCTTTTAAACCATCACACCTGAAACCTATCCTCTAGCTTTAGACTCCCCTACTCTGGGGCAAAGATTGTGTCCATTCTCCTTATTCAAGTCTCTCATGATGTTATAAACCTCTAGAAAGCTCCCCCCACTCCCCTCACCTCCTGCACTCTAGGAAGAAAAGTCCCAGCTTATTCAGCCTTCCTTGTAGTTCAAGGCCTCCAGTCTCAGTACATTAGTTTTTTTAACAATGTGGACACACAGCACAGTAACAGATCCATGCTGCTCCAATACCCCAATTAATCTACAATCCCCCCCATACATGGGAGTAAACTGGAGGAAACCCATGCAGACACTGGGAGAATATACAACCTGCAGATGAAGTGACAGTTAAATGTTTTCAAAGAATGTGTCTGAAAATAAAGTAAAATGCTTTAAGGTTCATATATTCATGCAAGTGACCTTTGTTCTGTATAAATACAGTATAGTATTTTTGTCTTTTGCCTCTTAATACAGGTAACTTAGTTAACCATTGGAAGAGCAAGTCTATCCAGCATCCAACAATCCCCATGGGTGCCGGGGTTTTTAGTTTATTGCTGTCTATCAAGTAGATAAATTGCCCAGAATTTATAGTCATTACGGGACAACTTCACCCATTCACTTCCTCTTCTGTTAGAGGACATTTGGTTGTTTGAAAACAAACATGAATACAGTTGCACAGACTTTGCAAAGCGTGAGGACTTCTTTACAGCAAGAAGCACTGCCATGACCAGCTAGTCTTGTTTCCAAGTCTCCTCGTGGCTTACAAATCATGTATCTTTATCCCTTCAGATTTCTGGGTGTCCAGAACATTTGACTGACTGCTCCATATAAATAAATGTTTCTTCAAATTCTCTTGGGATTTGTTAATCAGGGTTATGTCCCTTACCCAATGGTTAAGTCTTACCAAATAAGGAGGTTCTCATCAGACATCTTCTGCCTCCCAGTATTTTAAAACTTACATTCTCATTTCCACTCCAGGAACATTAGCCCACAGCCAATTTCCGACTTTTATCACCATGTTTCGTATGCAAACTAAATGCTGACCTGGTTTCGACAAGTCACGATAACATGCTGCAGCTCAGAGCTATTCTGGGAGACCAGTGTGTCCTTGTGTTGACCTGGGATACGATAAGATGAGAACAGCCTGTAGTATTGTTCCATGCACAAGGCATGTCCCGCCAATTGACCACGGGCAAAATCAACAGGTAAGGCACGACTGGAAAACAAGATGTGAAAACACACTGAATAATCATCATCTCCAAAGTTAGATATTGTCTGATTCAGAACATGATGTCAGCAATTTCTTTGATTAATAAACAATACCTGAACTAAATATTGTTTGAACTCCCAAAAAATTTATATGTAAACTATTATTGTGAGTGCTGAGTTACAGTTATTTATAAAGAAAAGAAAATTCCCAAGATCAGATTTCAGATTTATTGTCACATACAACCCTAATATTCTTTTACCTGGTGTTCTAATAATAATCAGGTACCAAACTGTTAAGATTTTGAAATCCATAATCTACAATCGATAAATTAAAACACTGACAATAATTAAAAGCGCTCACTTCTTTGTCTTACAATTTCATTGACCTCATACATTTTTCTCTTCGCAGGCACTGCCTGACCTGCTAAGTACTTCCACCATTTCTGAATGTAATTTTAATTATTGGTGTTTTTCTATTTCTTGCAAATTTCTACAGGTGTACTTGAACTTCTTAAACTTAGGCATACAACACAGTGCCGCCCAGTTTACACCCTTACATTCAAACTGGTTGCATCACTGGTATGGAGGTGCCAATACACGGGACAGGAAAAGGCTACAATGTAAACTCAGCCAGGGCCATCCCAGGCATTCATCTCCACTCCATCAAGGACATCTACCAGTGGCGGGTGTCATGAGAAAGCAGCCTCTATCATCAAGGACCCTCCCCACCAGGGGATGTCCTCTTCACCCTGCTACCATCAGGAAGGAGGTACTTGAAGACGAACACGCAACAGTTAAAAAAAAACAGCTTCTTCCCCTCTGCCTTCAGGTTTCTAAATGGACAATGAACCACGGGCGCGACCTCATTTTCTTTTCCTTTGTACTAATTTTTTTGGAAAAACATAATTTATGGCAATAATTACACCTCCAACACTGCTACAAAACAACGAATTTTGCGACAGATTCATGAAAATAAATTCTGATTCTACTTTAGTACCTATGTTTCTTGTTCATCTTTGCACCCATGTGAACTTTAAGTCCTTACACCAAGAAGGGGAAGAAACAAAACTCACGGCATTCTCTCCAATGCTCAGGCACTCTGTCAAAAGCTTAGAAGACCTTCACCACCTCATCTGTAAACCCCCCACAATTTATACACGCTACCTTATTACAACTAGTATTATTCCTAAATATCTTTTCCCCTTACTTAATAAAAGGAAACAAACCCCACAAATTTTTTTAATTATCTTCATTTCAAAAAGAGACATTAACCATTTATATTAAGATAAAAAAGATGTTATACGGTGAATATGTTTCACTGGAAGATCTTGAATTTATTAGAAAAATAAATTGAATCATTGATTATTTTAGCTTGTGGAATAGCTACCATGAGAAAAGAGGTATGGATGTCACAAGACTTGCACCACCAGGTTAGGGTGGCATGGTTGGCATAGCAGTTAACGATCTGGACCAGCGTTCAACTCCAAAGCTGTCTGTAAGGGGCTTCTATGTTCTTCCCATGTATGTGTGGGTTTTCCCCAGGAGCTCTGGCTTCCTCCCACCATTCGAGATGTACTGAGGGTTGTAAGGGTGTAAATTGGACGGCACGATCTCATAGGCCAAAATGGCCTGTTACTGTGCTGGATGTCTAAATTTAAGAAGTTCAGGAACAGCTGCTCCCCCTCCACCATCAGACTCGTCAATAACAAACTCAATCAGGGACCCATTTATGGACTCATGCACTTTATTGACTTTTTTTTCCTCTCTGTATTGAGAGCTTCTTTGCATTTCTTTCCATGTGTCTGCATCTTCTTGAGGACAGTTTTTTTGCACTTCCAGTAAGTGTTATTCTGCCTGAGCCAGAGAAAAAAGAAACTCAGGGTTGTATGTGATGTCATGTCTGTACTCTGACAGTAAATCTGAACTTTGAGCTGTTTGTTAATAACTTACGCATCCAATACAACTTTGTAATCCAGTATACCAGAAATGAGACGAGCAGCAAACCTGTAAAGAGAAAATTAATTTATAATGTGCTCATTCAGATGCAAAATATTATTATAGTAATTATGTCTGACATTGAGGATGAGAATCAGGTTCCACGAGGGAGCAACTAGCTGCCTCAGCAAGTAAAAGATGCCAAGATTTGCTTTGTATAAGTTTAAATGTTTGGATAAAGTTCACCAAAGTGTACAATAAGAAGCTGAACATGGTTTTGATGAGCCTTGGGTGCAATGTCATCAGCTGCAATGACCTTTGCTCAATGTGCAAATGCTCAAGAAAAGGTTATTCAAAAAAGACACTGCCTTTAAAAATTATTTTTTTGGGAACACACAAGGGCAACAAACAATGATAAGTTCATCCACATGTTCAAGGGCATGGACCTTGAAATGTTAAAAAGAAATAGTCCCAATATAATTCTGGAGAAACTCAACAGGTCATACTTTATGCAGCAAAGATAAAAATATATAATCAATGTTTCGACTCGACCCCTTCATCAAGGTATGAACAATATGTAGGCAGGTGCCTGAATCCTTGATAAAAGGCCCAAGCCTGAAATGTTGATTTGACCTGCTAAGTTTCTCCAGCATTGTGCTTTGACTTCAATCACTGCATCTGCAGACTTTCATGTTTTACCCAATATAATTCCATCGAGTTGCATTTTCAGTTTCAGCTCAAAGTATCTGAAAGCAGGGCATTTGCTGAATGCACAAATATGTCATTATCACCATGCACTTTGCAGCACCAAGTATTTCTGTTGTGCTACAGAAAACAGTACACATGAATAGTTGTACCTGAGCTGATCATCCTCATCCTGGAAGTTCTGACGAGGGAAGACCATTCCAGGACTGGAGTTTACTGGAAGGGCAATTGGATTGCTTAGATACATGTTGTCTATCCACCAATCGTAAATCTTGGGAAGAGAAGGAAAACCTGCTTATTGTCACTGCTAGTAAATGTTTCTTTAGAACAGTCTCTTTCGATTATCTAATTTATTTAGTAGTTTCAATTTAAACTTAAATAAAATTGAGTAGCCAGCATTGATTTATTAATGGTAAATCGTTCAGAAACTTGACAAATTCTACCAAGGGAAAAAATGAATGTTAACATGAATTAACATGAATGTTATTTTTTATATATATAAAAAAAGAGGAAAGAAAAGAAACCCCCCCTCCTTCAGCCAACTCTCCTAAGGAGATCCATAAAGAAAGAAAAAAGAAAAAATATTAAAGAAAAATTAAATATACATATTAAGATCTAATCAATGTAATTGAAATGTAAATATTCTGAATATAACGATGTAATGGAAGATTCTAACCTGTTTTTTTTAATTTGCTGCTCTTGGTTTTGCAAGGCTGAGAACCTGCTTGTGTTTTTAGAATCAGCAGACATAAACTAAATTCCACCAAGGGGCCAGAGATGCTGTTATCTGAAGAAAGGACATCTGTGTACCAAGAACATTTAATCTTCCTGCTTGTTTTGGTCACAGACTGTCAGAGGCCTTCCCTT
Source organism: Narcine bancroftii (assembly GCF_036971445.1). NCBI lineage: Eukaryota > Metazoa > Chordata > Chondrichthyes > Torpediniformes > Narcinidae > Narcine > Narcine bancroftii. The sequence goes on from NC_091474.1 coordinate 77,622,008, forward strand.
GATGCAAAATAAACCATTGTATTCAAAGTGATAAGCTGAAAATTATGTTATTCGTTAATAGCCTAGTATGCTAGCTTGCTTGCTTATCTTTCTTGCTGTGCTGGGAATAGGTGCTTGGGTAAGCAGTTTTTGGGTAATATAAGCCATGGTCCCGCTGCTGAAGAGAGAGACTCTCCGAGAGGTGGCAACATCTCTCAGCAAGAAGAAGAACTTCTAGGGTCCAGCCAATGTCCCGGACAGGGGAGGTGGAGAAACTGCTACTGGCGCCCTGACAACCTACTACAAGTGTGCAGTCGTTGCCTCGCTTCGGCAGTTGGGACCAGTCCAAGCGTTGATAAGTATAGTTGGGAAGAGCTTGCATATTCTAGTGTGAAATCAGCTTTTGAATTTGTAATAAACATTTGTATAAACTGAACTGCTCTCGGTGTGTGTGTGTCTATTTTCTTTCGGTAGCTCAAACACTGTGACCAATCTAAAACGATCAAAATGAGAGGTATAAGTTTACCCAAGATAAACGACCACTTATTAATAAAAAAATTATAATTATCACGTGAAACATACATAATTTTTTCCATTATTAAACAATATTTCATCTCATTATGCCATCTATGAATATCAATCATATTTGGATCTTTCCACATACTAGCAATACATTTTTTCACTACGGATAAAGCTAAATATACAAAAGCAAGCTGAAACTTATCTAATCCCAAGCCTTTCAAAGGTTGCAAACAACCCAATAAAAATACTGTTGGATCTAAAACTATTTTAATCTTATACAGATATTCTAAAAACGATTGAATTTTCTTCCAAAAAGATTGTCTATGCATACATGACCAAACGGCATGAAAAAAAGTTCCAACCGTATCACCACATCTAAAACACAAATCTGATTTATTAAAACCATACTTTTTAAATTTTTCAGGTGTTAAATATAATTGATGTAAAAATTATAGTTAATCATTGCATAACGTGCATTTATCAATCTAGTTACACTATCAAAGCAAATATCTAACCAATCATCTTCGGAAAAAATAAAACCAGTATCCGCTTCCCATTTACTTTTAGATCTATCCCAACCCTTTTTATCCATACCATCCTGTAATATTTGATACATAGATGAAATATAACCCTTCTCTGGTACCTTCAGAAGAAAAGTCTCAAATAATGTGCAAACTTCATGATGGAAATTTTTCATATACAGTATATGTCTGTATATTGAATATGTGTGCGTGTGTGTGCAGGTATTGCTGTTGTTTCCCACAGCCTGTCACTTGCCTGACTGGAAGCCTGAGCACTGTGATGGGCATATTTCTCTGTTCTGTTTCCTGCTACCTGCTCCTTGCATGTCTGGAAGCATCAACAGTGAGGTGATCTCTTGCTTTCTTTTGTCTATCTCTAAGGGGTTGTGTAGAGCTTCTACCAATGTTACTTTGGTTTTTTTGGGCCCACATTGAACTGGGTTTGGTTTCTGAATATATGTTGATGCACAGCGCACTGTAACTAATTGAGGTGTCCCTGGTGCAAGTTTAATTTCTTTTGAACTTCATATTACCTTAAATGTTAAATTCAATGTGGTCATGATATTCAACATCAAATGTTGCCATAATTATAGTGAACAGTAATATAAGAGAGTGCTAGTAAAAACTTGAAAAATAAATAGTAATGCAAGCTGGTGAGAAAACATTTTTGACCTTAAAGGTTAAATTCAATTCAATTCAATGTGGTCATGACATTCAGCATCAAATATTACCCTTCCTGAACCTCCTTGGTCATTTGTAGAGTGATCCATATTGATTTGCATGGAGAACAGATAAACAAACAGACACACATCTATACACACACATATATATCTTATCCATCTACATATTCCATCATGAAGTTTGTACATTGAGACAAAATGAAATCAGCCTCTCTGCCACAAATTCAGTCACAGCTGAACTGGTAAACTGATGTTTACTTGCTTAATAATTTTGTTAAGAGCACCACCATAGCTGCAGTGGTACATGTGATTTATTCAGGAAAAAAAGCTTGTTCAATTGGGAGAGTTTTAATTTTAAAAATGCACCATTATAATGTATTTACTAGAACCTATCTTCAAAATAGAAATTGTGGTGCTTATATTCTGTAAGTTTAAAAATAAACACATAATAAAAGCAAACAGATTGCAGCAGGATTTAGTCATGAAGTCCCTTTGCCTGCTCTTCAATGGAAAGGATCAGGGCTAGTCTTTTACCTCAACGCAGCTTCCACGCACATCACCCTTGACTCCCCTAATATCCCAAAAGCTACGTCTTGAAAATATTAAGAATCGGAGCCTCTGCAGATCTCTTGGATAGAATTTTGGAAAGGTTAATTTTATCTTGTTATTTTTGATTAGGCTGCGTTATATTTTGAGAACGTGTGAGAGAGAGTGCAAATGCTAGAACCTGCAGCTAAACACAATCTGTAGGAGGAACACAGCAGATCGAGAAAATGAATGATCAATGTTTCTGTCTTGAACCCTTCATCAAGATCAACTGCTCAACTTGCTGATTTCCTTCAACCTATTCTGTTTAACACCATATTTTTAAATCTGACCTCTTACTCAAGTAATACAGCCATGGGAAAAAACAGTCACATCTGTGCTGACAAATCCCATAAGAATGTTCTAAGTTTCAGTAAGATCATCCCTCAGTCTTCTCAACACTAGAGACCTGGTCTATTTAATTCTCCATATTGAGTCATCTCCATTTCTAGCAATCTTTGTTTCACTCCTTCTGACTTCATGTACTGTATATCGCTGCTTGGATAGAGAGACCAAACCAGTTTTCCTAAACAAGATCATTATGCAAACCTATTGCAAAAAGTAAATGGACTCCAATGCTTTTTTCTCTTGTAGGTTGTCATTCAATGTTTTCTTGCATAGCATAGTAAAGCAGGTTAAGTTAATTGAAGGAATTAAGTGTTTCCATTACCCAGTTAACTTTCTTTTCTCTTTGCTTCATCAGATGTTCCTGCAAATGTTCTCCGATCCCACCACAGGCGCCAAACCTTTCTACGATAACTTTGGTTACTTTGTACTGGTCCTCAGGGACCAGGTGTTTTACACACTTTAGGTAGGTGTCCAGTGTCTCCTGTAGAAGAGGGACAGGACACTTGGGCAACACCTACAGATTACAGAAAACAAAATGGATGTCAACCATTAAGTAGGAACCTGGGTGAACGGTGAAAACAATTAAATTGTACAGTATAGAACTCATTGGCTGGCAGGTTCTTCGTGGCAACACAGACAATCTATCTCTTCATTGCAAAATTTGTTTTGCATTTTAATAAATGTTCAGCATGTATTATTCATGGGACGTTGATAAGGCGTTATCTGTTTGTGAAAGGTATCTTCCAAATCTGAAACAACATTGCTTGTACTATTTGAATGCAGGTCGTATGAGTAAATGATTCAGAAGTATTTATCACTCATTCTTGGTTAGTAATGCTATGAGGGGTTGTTGAAAAGCAATGACCCTGCTGTATTGGACAATAGTTAGTTAAACTAACCAAGTCAGAGAGAGATACAGCATGCAGACAGGCCCTTGGACCCACTGGATCTATCCCAGTCATAATCCCATGTTACTCTCTCAGATTATCACTCATCCACACACTTGGGACGATTTGCAATGGTAATTTCATCTGCCAGCCAGCACGATTGGAACCCAGACTATCCAGAGGGAATCTATACATTCAGGGAGAATGTGCAAACTCCTCAGATGTGCAAGCTCAAGGTCGGGATAGAATCAGCGACTCCGTGCTACTGTGCGGTACTCACTAAATGATCAGTTTAAACGTGTGTGGGGGGGGGGGGTTGGGGGTGGGTGACATTCCTTAAACCAACTATATACCCGTTGCACTGAATAGGCCAGCAATGAGATTGCTCTCTCTCCAACCCTACCTGAGGGCATTAAATTGATTTGGACATGATTTTATTCGTCACCACACGGCGCTCAGGTAGCATTTGACTGTCAAATTCCAGTGACAGAGAAATATTTCTACACATCAAGATTAGAACTGTTACTTGCATTCCTGCCTTGGAACAAACACTGTGCATAAAAGTTGCCATACATAGCTGTTCCTGCGAGCTCTGGGTCGGACCGAATCCTGATTGGATTTATGCGGAACACTCATGGTTTCGTCAAGACCGCACGTACTCTCTGGAAGAATGATGGGCAGATGGAAATAACGCCTGGATTAAAGAGAGAATGCAAGGAGGTACAATTCGCCCCTTCCAACCAACGCACGTCTCCATCACAATTCTCTACCTGTTATCCGCGGCGTTGCATTCTGTAACATTGCTCCAACACCCCAATCTCCCTTTCTTCCAGAAGGTCTGCATTGAAGCCGACCTTGACGCTAAACTCACCTCCCCCCCCCCCCGGCTCCAAGTCCTTTCCTCAAAACTAGCATATAAAAAAAAATCGAAAGCATTTGAGAACACTCGTGGAAATAAACGAGGAGATCACAGAAGAAGAGTTTCTGGGGGAAAGAGCCGGAGAATCAACTTCCAAGCATTGTCCTTGGGCGCAACACAGAGCCAAGGCGCCAGGTTCAGCCAAACCTGCCCACTTCCCATCCAATATTCTGCAATTCTACCAATTAAAGGCAAACGATGAGATGCTGGAGTGAGGAAGCATCTCTGGGTAGAGATAATCGGTGCTACTAAAAGTCATAAAAAGGTGGAACTGGCGGCCACATCCCGTTTTCGAAGTGTTAACAAATAGCGGATCAATATTTGCACTTACCAATCTTCAGGATTCCACAGGACACGAAAGGGAAGCCTGCTTTACTGGAGAACCCATGACTGAAATGAGATACCGGGCAACAATGGTCAACTCTCTCCGTCCGCTGTCACCGCCAGTTCTATCGTGTTACCGATGGAGCTCGATTATACTCTTGCTCGGAATGCCAGAACCCTCCCCCTTTCCCTATTCGCCCAGCCTCACAACCGCGCACGGCCAGACGTCGACGACATCCACTCACTTTGAGCACGGAGGTTAGATATGAGCTCTGGGTTGGGAGGTGCAGGGGAGTGGGTGGCGGCGGCGGGGCTGGAAGGGGTGGGGGGGGGTAACAGGTTACTTTGGCATGGCGCATTTTCCATCCTCGGCAGGTCATTATTCAGCAAGAAATGTTCCTCAACTAACGTGTTCAGACTTGGCGTCGGTGACTCCTTCCCTCTCTCAGCAGAAGGTGCCCCCTGCCTCCGATGCACACCAGTGGTAGAAGTGAAGGAGTTCATCTGAGAATTTGGGCTGAGGCGCTTCCCATCACACCCCACCAGCCCCGGGACTGCTGCATTCCAACCCGTTCCGACTGATGCGGCCGTGAATGAGCATCGCCGAGCTGTTCCAGGTTCCGAATGAAACCCAACGCTGACCAATTCAGCCGAGAAGGCTCGTCCGTCAGTGGACGCCGTTCAAACAATACTCATCCACCCTCTTCTTCAGGGAAACAACCTGGCAAACAGGGCATTTCTCGATTAAGTGCAACCGAAACTTTTTTTCGTTTATTGCAAAATACTTTCCATTAATTGTAGTTAGAACTCTGGAAGGAGCATCGCTCCCAAATAGCAGTCTCATTATTTTAACAAGCCATTTGGCGGCGACATCCGGATGTCATTTCGGATTGAAACTCGATTTTAGGACTTGTAATGAGATCTATTTCCGAGTCTGACGCGGTTTGCCGATCATCTCCCAGACGCCGGGGGCTCGGCACCGCGCCGCTCCCGGGCTTCCCTGAGGATCCTGGCCGGGAGGAACGTTTGCTTTCATCGGGGAATCGGAGCGGTTCGAGTCGGAGGAAACTCGACCCCCGGCTCACACCTGCAACCCGAGTCCGAAACTTTTATTTTCACGTTGGAATGAAACCGGAGGCGTGGAGATGGGAGCCGATAAATGTCCGAAGCAAATCAGAAACCGTGACATGAAAAGTTTATGTTGCTGTGTTTTCAAGACAATTGTAATTCTCAATATAAGACCACAACAGTGGAAACGGGGGGGGGGGGGGGGGGTGTCCTGGTTTTACAAGCACTCGTTTCCAGACTTTTTCCTCCCGTCGCTGTTTTAATTTATCTTTCAAATTCCCCTTTGAAAGCTCTCATCGAATAAATTTCCAATCGACCTACTTCGGCATCACCCTGAGTTTTATTATGCCAACTCCATCCGTCTTGTTATTGAGATGAATGGAAAATGTAAGCGAGAACATTTTGGGGGTGGGTTTGCATTTTATTAAAGATTAAGAAGCGAGAGCGTTTATATTAGAGCGGATTTGTTGGGTCAAACAGGTTTCATGGGGGCAAGTGTGTGTATTCAAATGTTACATTATCTTTATGTGATCAGATGTAATCCAGCTCTCCCCTCGAGTAAATGTGTCCACAATATTTTCCGAGTATTCATCAGAAAAGTTTATTGGTGTGGGTAAGATTTCAAAACCGTGTGCACGGATAGATAACGTGAAAGCCCGACGATCTGAAAGCAACTTCGTTGCGCCGTTCTTGCACATGAAGCCGCTGCTTTGAAATGAAACCAATTTATTGAAACTCAAGTCATCATCTCTTGATCCAACTTTAATCTGAAACCAGGTTATAATGTAGCAGCACATACAGGTCGAAATAGCCCGCGACAGAGATCCATTCGCAGAGAAAAATACACCGTCGTTTCTTTTACAATTCGATTCCAAGACGCAATGTAAGGAGCATACATATTTATCTACAATATTTTTATTCCCATCATATCCCTGAAAATTTCGTACATTGAGCTCTTGTCATCAAGGTGTGCAACCTGGAACTCACACAAACAAATTCAATTAGTGGAAAAACTGCACTCGACATTATTTAAATAATGAAATGTAAAACACGAAAGTCTGCAAACCCCTGTTTGCATTATTTAAATCATGAAAAATTATTTAAACCCCTGTTTGCATTATTTAAATCATGAAAAATTATTTAAACCCCTGTTTGCATTATTTAAATCATGAAATGTAAAAGTCTGCAAACCCCTGTTTGAAGTAAAAAGACGATGCTGGAGAAACTCAATAGATCAAACAGTGGGCTTTATATTGTAAAGATCCATAACCAACCTTTCGGGCTTGAGCTCTTCACCAAGGGATGAGCCATAATGTTTGACCTTGGCTATATAAAGGGCACTGTTTGGCCACCTGAGTTAATCCAGCATTGTGTTTTTATTATTTAAATAATCTCGGGATAAATGTGATTTATTGTGGAAAAAGACGAATCCTGATTGAGCACACTCTCCCCACCTTTGTCAAAGTCGCCATTCCGGTAAGACCCACGAAATTAGCGTTTACGTAAATTATACAGAAGTATGGCACGGCAAATATGACCCCCCCCCCAAAAAAAAAAACCCGGATTATATTAGACATCTAGTACATCACAGAGTTAAATTGTATTGCATTCATGTAGATCCTGGGAAGGTTGGAGTGTTTCGGAGCTAATTGTAATCATTACTGGACGAATCGTCTTCAGACAGTCTATTCACTGTACCCCTCCTGGTCGGGGAGCACGGAGTGGTTACCTGGCCAGCTACCCTGAGGATCCTTAGCCGTCTTGCGTTCTTCCATGATAATGGTGTCATACAATCCCTTTGGCCCCTCCTCCAGTAGGATATTTCTCTCAGAGAGCGAGGGTTTCATTTGACACACTTTCCTGAGGAACAGCAGGGCTGGGGCATACAGGATGTTGACTAACCCCATGCCGAGGTTGAGCTGCACAAAACCCAAGTCGTGGACAATTTGCCCAGCCACAATCGGACCCAAGGCATAGGCCACAGAGTAGGAGATATCTGCTATGGCGTACACACTCCCGTACACGGACACGTAACGAATATCGACAAGGAAGGCGAGGGTGGGCAAGAGGGCCGTGTCCACCAAGGCGATCCCAAAACATAGGGCGCACAGGGGGATGATGAGTTCTTCGAAATTCCTACAGGCGGGGACTGTGCACGAACTGGCCCCGATGATAACCAAGCCCACGGCTCCGTAGAGCCATTGGTAACTGGGATATTTGGCGGCGAGCTTGACAGTGACATATACCCCTAGGACGTGCGGAAAGAATGCCGGTAACCACGTTAGACCCATTTGCCATTCGCTCGCATTCATTGTCTTTTTCATCCAGTTTGATATGGTGGGTTCGAGGAAGGCGAGGGGGATGTTGCAAGTGGTGAGAGCACCGGCCACCACAGCAATGTAAGGGTCGATCATAAGTTTGTAGATGGGGGTGCCTTGAGGCATGTTTTCACGTGTTCTGCTTGCAATTGGCGTCACGACCATGAGCAACAAAATACCGTCCAGCAGGCAGACGAAGGATAACACTAAGAAGGGGACCCACTTCCCCGCGAACTCGTACAACACGCCGCCGAAGGGAGGCGCCACCAGGCTGCCGAAGGAGATGAACGCCAAGGCGATGCCCAAGGCTCGGCTCCTCTCCGACTCCTCCGTGTACTTGTCGGCGATCATGGCGATCCCCGACGTGTCCGCGAACGCTGAGCCCAGTCCCTGCAGGCTTCTCGCGGCGAACAGCATGGCATAGCTTTCCCCGAAGGCGAAGGTGATGGTGGAGAAGAACATAATGGCGAGGCCGATCAGCAGCGGAATGTCGTAGCCCACTCGGTCAATGAAGGTCCCAGTCAATGGGTTGGAAAGCAACTGCAGGATGGCCTTGGACGCAAACAGCACCCCGATCTGGATGTCTTCGTTCGCATTGGGGTTCCTCTCCAACACCGCTGTCTGGGTAGAGTTGAGTAGGGAGCCATTGGTTCCGTTGGAAGGCGTTGTGATGTACACCAGTTTGTAAGTTCTTATCGTTTCAAGGTAGTTTGGGATAATGGGCACGATCACCATGTAGAGCATGTTGTCCAGTAACATGGCTATGCACACGATGACCAGCAGAATTTGGCGTTTCCGCAGCGGTTCATTCATGGCCCCGCTGATCCGTTGACATCTCTCTCCAATCGCGCCGGCAAATTTCCCCAGGGCTGCCTTCGCCATCGTCGCCCCACCACTTTCCTCCCGCAGCGGCCGCGCCGACTTCCCTCCGGATCCCTCGGGCGGCGACTGGACCCCCCCCCCCTCCCTGTGATTACCTGGACACAAAGCCCCGGGTGCGCCCCGGCGTCGCGGGCACGGGCATAGTCGCCGGGCGGCCAAGTCCGAGGGGAGCGAGGGAGGCGGAGAAGGGGAATGCACTCCTCCAACTCTTCAATCTTGCCCGGACGGCGGATGAACGGATTGTTGCGACGAGGCAGTGGTCACACCGCCGGATTGCGGGAGTCGCCACCTCCTCCACCTGTAACCCACCCGGCTCCTCCTTCCTCCGCGGAAGCCATTCACGCTTCCTTGCTCCTTGCTTTTTTTTTCTTGACGTTTATGACGGGACTTTGTTCCGCTTTCATCTGGTTGCACTGGAACACGCCCCTGATGCGAATTCGCCACGTGACTGGATCTTCTCCAATTCCAGACCGTCCACACTCTGATCCCGGGATGTGGATAGTTGGGAGAACTGCGACTGCTGTGGTCCCGAGCACAGAGGCACTGGGCGGACCTGGTGGCAGAAATGAGCCGGGACCGCTCCCTTCATGGACACCAAGTAAAAACACGCTGGAGAAACTCAGTTGGTCAAACCGTGTATTTCATGGAGCAAAGCTAACGGTACAGAACCAACATTAGGGCTCAAGCCCGAAAAGTCCGCTCTGTATCGTTATAAAGTCCACGGTTTGACCTGCTGAGTTTCTCCAGCGTTGTGTTTACTGCAATCACGGTGTCTGCAGACTTTCGTGCATTATCGAGACATATGGATCAACTGACCATTTCTCCCCCGGGAGGTTGCGTAACCAGCGCCTCATTGGCTGCGTTCAGTCCCGAGCTGGTCATCCGGCGAGCCCCACAGACCTGCCCGCCTCCTCTCCCTAGTTTGATGCTCAGCGCTTGACTGGACAATGTACGTTGGCCAGAAACTATTCGGAATCCACGAATAGCTTGGAACGGAACAGATCGATTTGCTTTTGGAGTTTGGGGAATCCCTCTGACCAGTTTGTCTTTGCTCAGGGTCTGACTTCTCGTGGGTACACTTGTTACGGCGTGGCAAGACTCTTTGAAACAGCACTTGCTTTTTCTCCACAGCAGATATTTCAGTGCGATTGAAGTCAGTCTGTCCGCAGTTTCCTTCCAGTGCTTGCGACGTGCAGAAGGACGCTGCTGGTCCACCGCAGCGGCCAACACCCCCGCAGTATTCTGGAGATCGGCGGTAACTCTCGATGACCGCCAGCTCTCAGCACTTGTTGCAAACAAAGAATTGTTGGACGAACTCGGTGGGTCGGCTAGAAATGGTCCGTCATCGTTTCAGGTCGAGAGCCCGAGACCTTGACAGACCATTTCTCCCCTTGCGCGCTGGGGCCCGGCCAACATTTCGTTTTTTACTCAAATTCCAAAATCTGCATTCTTTGTGATGCTGCCTTTGGACTTGTTGGTGGCCCAGGGCGATGGGGTCAGGAGGATTTGGATGCCGGGGGGAGATTGGATAGGCTGGGCTTTGATTCCCTGGAGGCTAAGGGGTGAGGCGAATGGTCAATTGCACAGATAGGGGAGATGGTGAGAGCCCCTTTCCCATCATAAAGGACCAAAAATTGGAGAGCATTTTTAAGGACTGTGTGAGCGAGTGGGGGGGGGGGCAGGCAAGGGGGATCTGAAGGGTACCTTTTATTCGGCTGGCAGAGAAGATGGTGGTATCAGATACAAACTGACGGGAAACACGTCCAGACAGAAGAGTCCGGTCCTGATGCAGGCAAATTGGATGTGTAGATGTGCCGAGGGTCCGTTTCTGCGCTATCGAACGAAGTGGCTCTGAGGATGTGTTCCAAAATTCACAGAAACGCAGACCATTCAGCCCATCGAGACAATGCATGCAACATATTAATTCCGTGCCCTCGTTATTTTTTTCCCTGTGACATTTAATTGTCGCCAGATTATTCCACAGACCTACACGTTAGGGGTCATTTACATTGGCTGATCAACTCAGCGAACAGCATGGCTTGGGAGGAGCCCATGCGGTCACAGAAATCTCCACACACACACACACACAAATTCCAGAGACCAAGATCGAATCCGGGTCTCTGGTAATGCGAAGTGATAGCAGCATTCGCTGCTCTTCGGCTCTTGTCCGGATGGGTTGCATCAATATTGTTGCGTTCGGATTCTGTCTTGGCCTCTATGTTGGAGTAGAACCACGATGTGGCAACAACAGCTTCTCGTTTTATATTCTAGTTGGCAGCGCTCGCTGTATCTGTCTGGGACGACAGGCGCTGGCCATAGTTTTCATGTATCGAAGGCCAACGAGGGGCAGTAAACTGGGGAAATCAACGCTATGGTCATCTCTCATCACCACAGAGCAAACGTTTGGCCAATGGACTGTACAGCATGGTCATGAGCATGCAGGGGGGCAGGACAGATGTTAGTAAGAGCGGTGCAGATGTTAGAAACGGGGTAAGGGGCATCTCATCCCCAACCACCCCAGAAACTGAAATAATTGACATTTGGCTGTAATGCAAGTCGATGAACTGGGTGCAAGACGTGCGGTGCACTGGGTGGGGTCGCTCCACACTGAGCAGGGTGTGCAAAGTCCAGTCCGCTCAATTTGATCCAACTTTGGATCTCGGGTCCCGCTTTGCAGGGACTACCATGTACCCGTTTCCCGGGACTGATTTTATACCCAACCACCGTATTGTAAAAGTTACCCCATGGACCCAGTCCTGAGCAGATGTTAATGAAAGGTTGAAATGGCCGGGGTCCAAAGGGTTAAACGCATGGCCACTTCATTCTCGTTCTCTCTGTTGTCTGCAGCACTTGACACCGAATGTCTTTGGTGATATCTTTCCGATTAGGAAAATGGCTTGAGAGCAGGCATTCTGTGTGGAAGGATGAGCTAGAGGCTTGCACACGGTTTGTTCGTTGGAGCAGCGCAGTACTGAGGGAGTGCCGTCGCCCTACCGTTCCAACAGATACAACAAGATCGAGGAGCAAGAACAAAAACTGGTCGCAGTCCCCTTGACCCCAACGAACACTCCCACGATGTGGTTCTCAGCTCTCTTTTTTTTTTAAAGAGTGAGGGTTAGAATTTCTGTGTGCCAATTGGGGGGGGCACGCGTGGGCACCAACCGCTTAAATAAAAAGATCTTCCAAAAATAAAACCTATTGACCACGTCGGTCTTCATTGCACTGAAAATACAATGGTCCCGTGATGGAAAGGGTGCAAATATTGATATCTGTGGGGTTCGCACCATATTCTGTAAACATAGGTATAAATCTACACCTTGTTTTGCTTTAACAAGAGCACCTTTAGAGGGCAAGTCAATGATAAACAACCGATGACTTTCTAATCTGTGAACGCGACCGCCTCACTTTCATCCCACACAGGTCTCAAAGCCCTCTTTCTTTCTTGACAAGAGACCAGGCACCCTCCAACACCATCCTCCTCTGCCTGGCAGAATTGTTCTCACTCTCCGTTAACTCATCTCACTTTCCTAAGGTTAGAACGCCTGCCGACATTTTTTCCGTATCTTGAAGGGCTCAAGCCCGAAACGCTGGTTCTGTATCTTTACCTTTAGTATCCAAAGGACACTGTTTGACCAGCTGGGGTTCTCCAGCATCGTGTTTTTCCGGAGTCTGGAGACTTTCGTGTTTTACATCCGCCTGTATCATGAGGGGGGGGGGGGGGGGGTCTGGGTGTCACTTCGGTGGAGGGCACTTTGCAAGGCTGCTCTGTGATGGGATCAATGTGACTTTTGTATGCTTTGATTTTCAACCGATTCAATACAAATGATATTCTGCCGGATTGCTATAAATTTTAATCAACGATAAGGCCAACGTAACTTTTCAAATGGACTTTATTGACGTGCACAGCTTGCCAGAAGTAAAGTAACTGGAGCTTTTAAATTTCTCTGAGGCCATCACATTATTCCTCCCACTCAGTAAGGTCAGGTACATGTGCATAATTAATAGAATTTTCCCCAGTGGTCATTACATTGACCCATTCATCTGCAAAATGAAACAAAAAGGGCTTGGCTTTGTGGAAAGCAAATATGACTCATTAATTGGTTGAAATGTATTTCCATTCTTCAAGTCATTGATAAAAGGTGATTAGATTATGACTAAGGGTTTATATCATTATGTTTTTGAATCTATAGGTCATTCTGCGGTTAAATTTGACCAAAATATGAGGCACCACTTGGCAAAATGTTGAGTTGCACAAATAGATAACGTGCTTGACCTTGAGTTTTACTTTCACAAGTATTATATTCTCTCATGAACACAAGCAAGGTGAATGGGGTGGAACTAAAACTGAGGGAAAAAATCTGCACTGTCTCTTTTAAAATGAGTTTCAGTGATTAGTGAATTAGAAATTTTTACCATGATTTAATTAAATTTGATTACTGAATAAATATTCCAGCCATTACTTACTCTTTTATCAACCCTTTCATCAGGCAACAGAAATTTTTGCTGTGGTAAGAATTGGCATAATCCTCTCCTATTATAACCTCTGCAACAGCCCATATATCTCAAGTGAGTTCTCCCTCAATTGTAGCTAATCCTATTTGATCTCTTTTAGAAATATTAATGGTGTCGATGCTATGGTGTTGGTGCTGCAAAAGGAGGGTTTTAAAGTGCTCCTTCCATCTGATAGCCTAATGGCAAGGTATCATACCAGTTTAGCCGCCCATCCAGGGACATGTGAAGCCATGGATTGCAGACGGTGGATGGTTTTTCAAGCAGATTCTACAAATTGGAATTGATGGTTGTAAAACTAAAAACGCTGGGCAGATTAATCTGCTGGATGGGTTACCCATCCACTGCAACTGAAGAAGGCAACAGGAAACCACTTCAGTATTTTTCCCCTTGTATAATCATTAACTTCACATTGACTACGGTCTCAGCTCAAAGATGGGGCCTTCACCGAAGGAGAACAAGGGAGGCAACAACTAGAATTTTGAGGGTTAGAGATCATGAAGGATATGATCGCCCATGTTGAACGGCAAGGCACCTGAATGAATGCCTCTACGATGTTACCCTGTTTGTTTTCTACAACCTCCAGTCATTGGTTTACACAGACACCTATTTCCTTTGGACATAGTTCCTCTATGTTGGAAATTCAGTTTACAAACCATATTTAAGGGTTAGAGCAAAATTTACCAAAGTAATACTTTGACTCAAAGGATTAAATGACACCAGTATTTTTTCTAAGAATTTAGAAGATTAACAAAAGATATTCTGGAGAAAGTAAGCCAAGAAAAGTAACTGATTGGCACCTGTAAAAATCTGGGCTCATAAATGAAAGTCAGCATAAAATTGTTCAAAACAAATGAGGTTTCCACTGAATTTCTTTCAAGATCTTATAACTGTAGAAATCCTCGCCTCACGCCTTGCCTTCCCTTGGGGCTACAACTCAAGCTGATTTTTCCACTCCCAAACTGCCCATGTCTGTTTTCCTGATTTTCCCTAGAGCTCCACACCTTGGGTTTCAGTCCTTCGTCCTGACCACTCAGTTTAATTCCATGCTGTCAGCTAATGTCTGAGGCCACACATTACTGTCTTACAAAAGCCGCTGGAAGGACTGGAAAAGGAATTGAAGTTAATTTGTGGGAGTAGAATGCATGGCTGAGAATGAATTAATATTTTGCATCAGCATTCCTGCAATAAAACAAAGCACATGAATCAAGAGAAAAGATATAAAATAGGTAAAGAATATGTAGCTAAAGGGTTATCCGAATAGAAAGAATATAACGACATTGCATCCCTGTTTAAAATCAGCAAGGATAATAATCTGACTGAGTGCAGTCCAGCCAGTCTAATGTCAGAGGCAAGAAACCTTGTGGACAATAACATGGAGAAAAATTAATTGGCATTTGAAGAAGTATAGTTTTATAACTAAAAGCTAGCATTGATTTGCTAAAAGGCAAATTGCATTAGACTAATTTGATCAAGTCCTTCAAGGACTACTGGAGAGGGTTGCTAAGGGTAGTGTGATTGATGAGTCTTTCTGGATTTTAAAATAATGATTTGACAGAGCACCACGCAATGGGCTTGTTTGCAAAGTTTAAATTTATGAGATTAAAGGGACAATGGCTCTATTGATATGAAACTGGCCAAGACAAAAAGCAGAGAGTCAGGTTTGTTTTCTTACTGGAGTGAAAGATTGAGTGGTGAATAAAAATACAAAACAGCAGAGAGATTGGAAATAAAGCCAAACATACTGGAGATATACCAATAGCATCCAAGGAAAGAGAAACAGGAAATGTTTCAAGTCAAAGGCCTTGACATTTTAACCATGGAAAGTGTAAAATGATGCATTTACACTACCCTGGAGTTTCAGGACCTGAGACATTCTGTCTCCTGTATTAAAATGGACACAGTTCTTATTTTCCTCATGATGTAATCTCAAGAAGGCATTTATTGTTATGCAGTGGTATAGTATATAAAACATTCACTTAAGAAGATTGGATAGGTGATTTCAATTCTAGATGGCCATCGATAAGCAGTCAAAAGTAGCAGGAGGCATGTCTTTCAGTTCCAAAATAAGATGTACCCAAGTAGAATAAATTTGCCAATACATGTGGTCAACCTGCTTCTGTATTTTGTCATGTTTCTTGTGACATTTGTGTGTCCTGTCCTATGAAGTAAGCCTTTTTTTTTGACAATGGATGTGCCAATCGAAGTACAGGCACACTCTTTATCAATTAACACTTCTAGTACAGGTTTGAAGATTGGTTTTTCCTTTAATTTGCAACTTTCCATCACACAGCCAAAATCTGGTAGACTAAAGCCGATGGGGAATTTATCCTTCCATCAATAATTGGGTACAGCCTTATTGTAACTGCATTCTTCCATCAATGAGTTGCAGAGAGTTAAGCATTATTTCTCATCATTTCAAAGACTGAATCACAAGTTACCCATTACTATACATCCTCCACAGTTGCCTTTACCTGAGTATTCAGACCAAACAATGTGCATGACATTTACACTTTTGCATTTGTATTGGTCCTTTTTGACTTCACCATTGCTGAGATTCTGGATGAATAATTTTGTTTTTAACCCAAATAAAATATTATTTATACTTCAGAAAATTCTGGTAATTCAAGCAGAATCCATGAAAAAGAAAAAAAAAAAATATTACAGTAGAATTTCCAACAATTTATGTTTTTCCTCAGATTTCAAGAATCTGCACCATTTTGTTTTGTCACGACTCTCTTCGTGGTCACATGATTAAATCATTTTATGTATGTATTCAAATTATGGAAGTTCAATTCATATGTGATAAAACAATGGAATATAGAGAGATGGGGCAGATTCAGTGTAATGTTCAATTCTACATTTCATAGCATCACCTATGACTTTCAGTGGATGTAATATTACTTCTTCAACTTTATCACCTTTCAGTTGGAAATATCCCTATTCCCTTCCCAATTATCTCTTCTATTCTCTTTTGCTTCTCTTTCTCCTATTGTTAGGAGCATCGAGCAATGCTCAGGATGACTTAGTCTGCTTTATGGCAGGCGAAAGTGTTACATTTTTAATCTGTTATTACATGACACTAAAAGGAACCTTGAACCTATTCTCTAATCTGCTGATGCTGCCTTTCCTTCCTTCTATTTATACAAGTCCACCTGCAACCAGAGATAAATGGCCTACAATGGCCTTTTCTCTCAATCTACCAGTAACATTCTCTGTCCTTCTCTGATTTTCTCTGTTGATATGGGGGCACATATGCACCACATTCCACAAACTGTTAATCCCCTTGTGTCAGATGGTTCACATTTATTTCCTGTCAGATGTGGGGAAGTGTTAACTCAGTGACCAAACAGCCATCTGAACACGTGCCGCTGATTCCATATTCTTTGATAATCACAGCTTTTGCAACACGGGTGCAGGAACACTACACCCTATCTACCATCGCAAAATACTCATTTCCATTTCACCCACAACCTACTTTCAACCACTTTGCTTTTGGAACCTAATTATTTTTTAGAGTTTATTTGACTGACCTCCAAACTTTAAGATTCATTAAATCAGCTCATTCAAACTTTTGCTGCCCATACCAAATACATCTGACCTTCCTCCTCTTCCTGATCTGTGCATTTCTCTATGAATCAGCCACCTTTTCATATTTCTTCTATATCTCTCACAGTTCTCCTTCCTTAAAAACCTACTGTTCCATCTCTGGGCAGTGGAATATCTCATATTCTTGGTTTGCCCTGGAATCTTCTCTCTAGGTAACTCTTAAATCTCTCATCCTTGAATCAATCTTTGATCAAACTCATTCTGAAGCGATGGTTCATACATATCTTCACCAATAGCCCCATTTAAATGTGATGTAAATATAAATGTATTTTGTTGCAAGTGGTTTCTGGTGTTCAAACCCTCGTTACAGGTTAATTGACAAACAACATAACCACAAGTTATCAACCATCTTGCCAAAAAGTTCAAGAAGACAAATTATTCAATGCTAAATAAATGAGACACTAACCTGCCTCTTTGTTGAATAGTTTCCATAGTTTTCTGGCCAGGATCTTTTCAAAAACTTGTAAAGCCACCAATCCACTTTACGATTTTGTACCCTCATGAATTGGAATGTTGCATACATAATGGTGAATCTGTGAGAATGTGAAAAATATTTACATGTGGTAAGAGCATAATGGGTCCCTTTGATCAAAATAATAATGGTTATTATTTCAAAAACATGGCATCATGGCTGTTACGGACAGCAGCAATAGAAATCCACCAAGACCATGGTATCTTCAAAACAATGATTTTTATTAATAACTAATGCATAATAACACTCCTTACTTAACTCTAACTTAACCCCACTATGTGTGTATGTGTGGGACAAAACCAAAACCATTATAGTTTAGGCACAATTGTTAAAAAGAATATATTTTTGAAGTTCAGTCAGCTTTTTGTTGAAATTCAGATCTTTAAATTGTTGCTAAAAATAATTATGGAGTTGGTGTGAGGCTTCAGACTACTCAAAACTCAGGAAATTCTTGTAGAGTTGTTGTCAGAGAAATATTTCTTCACATGAATGATTTCCCCTTCTTGCACTGCCAGAGGCAAGGGTTACACAAAGTGCCATATAGAAATGGACACAATGAATCTGTCCTCTTTTCAGAGATAGCTGAAGTGGTGTTTCCTTGCCACTGTATTTCTCATGTGAAGAGAATACAATCAGAGATCCTCTCCTGAGTGCGTCTCATTTCTGACCTCAGATTTGTTTTCGGTGCAATATTAAAACACAGATTTTCAAAAGGATTTAATCACATGACCATGACATCACTCCTGATTTCTGTTTGAAGTTTCTCTCTTCCAAAAGTTTTACGACCAAACTCTTCTGGATTGTCTGCCGAAGCAACAAACAAAACTTAAATGCTTCTGAGTTTTCATTCTAACAACATAGGTGGGCAAACAGTCTTCTTTTGAACCAGATGTTCTCCTTGAGCACACACCATTGTTCCAGCAAGTGAATGAACCATTCAATTCGAATTTCAATGAAGTTTTTGTGGTTGTTTACCCAGCTTCAACCAACAATGGTTTAACAGACATTTCCACTTTCAAAATGGTTTCCATGTCCATCCTTAAAACCTTACTAATAAATATTTATAATAACTAAAGATTAAATTATTAAAACGTAGTTTCCCATCTGTACTCCATCTACATAAAATATATGTAAACTCGGTCGGTGAAGGGATCTATATGTATGGAAGGGGAGAGGGAGGGACTGGTTTGCTTATGTTTTTGTTCTGTTTGTGAGGGAAAAGTTTAATATATTGTACATTTAAAATGTTATAATGCATATTTTTTTAAACACAATTAAACACAAGGCACAGACTTGCATTAAACCTAAGGACACGTGCCTACACGCCAAGAATTAATGCACTTTCACGGATGCTTTTGTGTTTATTGGCACACTTTTCCAGAAATATTTCGTCCAATTCGCTACTGTGGTGACGGGGAGACCCCACCCAGGACAAAAAAACATGATGAGAGGTTTGTAGAATGCCCATTAAAATGTTACTTGTCAGGTCCAAAGTTAAGGGAACGAGTTGACATCAGCAATATGAAACGGGGATGGCAAAAGACGCCGATTTAATGAATTGACAATCAGCAAATGAGCTAAACCAGGGAACTAGAAGCGATTTCAAAATCTGTCGGGTTATTAAATTCTTGATGAATATTGCGGGGCAGTTTGGATCACGGAAACCCACAACACAGCTTTGAAAATGAGAATCTCAACAATTCTTCTCTGCACATTAACGCTGTAGCTTCTTTTTAGTGGATGAATTATGTTCTACTTGTGCTTCCGCAGAACCACCTCAGAATCACCGAAACTTACGACGTAAAGGTCGGAAGTATAACCCCCCCACCGCTCTTCAGATTGAGTTTAGAGACCCCCCCCCCTCCTTCAGCATGAGTTTAGACTTTATAGCTCACTCCCGCTCCCCGTGGAGTCTCTCTTCCCCATCAGCTCTCGTACCGCGCTCCTGAATGGGACAACCGCAAGGCGCACCTTTGCTGTCACAGATCAATCGGTGTCCCATTTACAAGAGGTGATCTCGGCCGAGTGAAAAGGACAGCACAATTAAAATAATTAACCCGCATCGATGAGAGGGATGTGATTTGCCACTTCGTCTTTGTCGCATCGATCTCGCCTCCGCTGGGCTCTTTCGAAAACACGTCTCCTGCTCGGCTTTCTCACGACCCTTGCTCAGCGCTCGACGCTTGTTGACCTTCGGACCATCAACAGTGAGCGAGATCTCAAAACAAAGACAACACCAAACGGTGTTCACACCCTCCCGGCGAACGATGATGAAACGCGCGGCCCACAAGCATGTACACTTGCCTTTGTGCCTGCCGCCGCCTCTCCCGCGAACCACAATAAACAGAATCAAGCAGAAGGGATCAACGGGATTCATTCCCCACGTGTTGAGTCAGAAATCCTGCAGGCATTGCTAATTTTACCCATTCCACTAAAAAACAATGGATAGCACGCGGGAGCCTAATTTTAAAGACGAGAACCGTTTAAATTAGAATCGTTAACTACATCTGGAGATGTTGAAAGTTATCAATCGGTAGCTGAGGTCGGGGTTCCTTCGTTTACGCGAAACGTCGGCAAATGACGTGGAAATCTTAACTGGGCGGCTTTGACATGATCTCTCCAGGTCTTCATGCATTCACCCACTTCCTCGATTCTACTTGTCTCCTGTCCTCCGTTCCATTTCTTCCGTTTTCCTTGATCTAGATTCTCTGATGCATGGTCAATGAACTATGCCAAAGGTTCTCAACTTCCTTTCCCCATTCACATGCCACTTTAAGTCATCCCTTACTCACCACAGAGCACCCATGGCATCCTGTGGTGAGAGATGACTTGAGGTGATGTGTGGAGAAAAAGAAAGGTTGAGGACCACATAGCACGCAGTCTTGGAGTATTGGAAGGGGTCTCTGGCAACGGCTATTTGTGGGGCACACCATTAAAATGTTTTAATGGGAACTCAGAAGTTGACCCTGAAGTCAACGCGAATTGTTCTCTTTGGATTTAAATTAAGCTTTTTGCTTGAAATTCTTTCGATGAAACTATTTCTACATAAAAGCTATTTTAATAACTATGGATTTCTTGGCTCTGTTTTATTAGTGTCCAATTCAAATGAATTCCTGGGAAGGAAAGATTTGTAGCATTGATTTGAAACATATTTATTACCTGGTTCTATTCAGGACCACGGAGAGCGCTTGACAGCTCAGCGAGACTGGAGCGCCACTGCGCGGTGAACCGGGATAAATGCAACTTCATCGATTGGGTTCAATACACCTCCAGCTCCCTCCACCGGTTGATATTTGCAATTGTTTTTGAAATAATGATTCAATTAAATGTTATCCATTTGTTTTCAGAATTATCTTCTCAATTCCGCATAGTTTGCTGATGACACAAAGGGAGGAGGCCTCGTGGGCAGTGACGAAACTTTTCAAAGCTTGCAGAGGGATCTGGACCTACTCGGAGAATGAGCCAGAAAATGGATGTTGGGGTTCATTGCAGACAAGTGGGAGGTGTTGCAGTTTGGATGAGAAAATCAACAAAGGAAGTAACCTGTAAATTGTAGGGCACTGAGGAGTGCGGAGGAACAAAGAGACCTGGGGATACAGGTACATTGTTCCCTGAAAGTGGCGTCACAGGTGGACGAGGTTGTAAAGAAAACTTTTGGCATCATGGCCTTTATAAATCAAAGTATTGAATATAGGAGTTGGGATGTTATGATAAAGTTGTGTCAGACATTGATGAGACCAAATTTGAAGTCCTGCATGCAATTTCAGTCTCCGAACTACAGGAAAGATATCAATAAGATTGAAAGCGTTCAGAGAAGATTTACAAGGATGATGGCGGGACTTGAGGAACTGAGTTACAGGGAAAGATTAGAATTTTATTCCCTGGA
Organism: Narcine bancroftii; assembly: GCF_036971445.1. Classification (NCBI taxonomy): domain Eukaryota; kingdom Metazoa; phylum Chordata; class Chondrichthyes; order Torpediniformes; family Narcinidae; genus Narcine; species Narcine bancroftii. The sequence continues at coordinate 77,643,517 of NC_091474.1, forward strand.
TCTTCAGAGAATTAGAGGGGATTTGATGAAGGTATACAAAAATTATGATGGTTATAAGATAGACAAAATGCAAGCAGACTTTTTCCACTGAGGTTGGGTGAGATAAGAACATGAGTTAAAAGTGAAAGGCAAAATGTTTAAAGGGAACATTACAGGGAACTTCTTCACACAGAAAGTAGTGAGAGTGGAAACAAGTTGCCAGATGAAGTGATGAATACGGGCTTGATTTCAACATTGAGCTACAATTTGGATAGGTACGTATGGTAGGTGGGAGAGGCATGGATGCCTATGGTCAGTGCAGATCAGTAGGTCTGGGCAGAGTAATTATTTTTTACAGACCAGTTGGGCTGAAGGGCCAGTTTCTTTGCTGTAACGTTCAATGGTTCTATCACCTTAGTGGCTTGGTATCGGAATCCATATGGGAAACTCTCTGATTTTATTTTGTAAACCAACCAATTTATAAAATTTGTTTTAAATCTTACATTTGGACATACAGCACGGTAACAAACCCTTCCAGTTCTTGAGCCTGCGCTGCCCAATTACACTCAATTGACCTACAATCCCCGTACATTTTGAAAGGAGGGTGTTAACTGGAGCACCCAGAGGAAACCCATGCAGTCACGGGGAGAACGTGCAAACTCCTTCCAGAAAGTGTCGGATTTGAACCTGGGCCGCTGATGCTGTAACAGTGTTGTGCTAACTGTGTCACCTTTTCCAAAGATGCTTTTTTATTTTTAACTCAACACTGAGGGTTACCAGTTGATATTTGCATATAATCATAACCACGTTAAATCTGACTGGATGGAACATACTTTTTGCATTTGGATGGCACTCCTTCCCAAGGTTTAACCCCTCTGATGACATTCCTGGTTCAGCAATGAATTGGCTTTGAATTAATGCTAACTGTTTTCCCTAATGATGGTAATAGTTTATGATTAAGAATGTTAATACCTAACAATAGGCTTCGTGGTTAATGCAACTCTATTACAGCGCCAGTGACCTGGCTTCAAATCAGGACTGTATGGAAGGAGTTTGTACATTCTCCCCGTAACTTGCCTGGGTTTTCTCTGAATGCGCTGGTTTCCTCCCACCCTCCAAACCCTCAAGGTTTGCAATATAATTGGGCATAGTTGTTTTATGGCCAGAAAGGCCATGTTCATTCATTAAAACCTTTTTAAAAATCAACAATAAAATGCTGGAAACATAACCTTGTGCTCAGGCAGCATCTATGGGAAGGGAAATAAAGTTAAGGTTTCAGGTCAAAGACTTTTTGTCAGAATATGTAACAGAGAGATGAGGGTCCCACTGACTCCCACCAACATCTGCTGGCATTGAGCTCTCTTCACAAGAAACAGCTTGAGGAGAGAGTTTGTTATTCTTCTGCTAGAAGACAAAGGTTTCAAATAAGCTGCATCACAAGTCATCATCTTCTATACCTATACAATTTGTCAAGTCAAGATGGTCCTGGGTGCAGCACAACCATTTATAACATACATAATGACAAGCAATACATATGCAGGATAAGTATTCATCTATACAAATAAATAGTTTAATGAATATGAGAGTCTCGGGTGGTCAGCGTGAGCAGTTCCTTTGGTCGTTCAGCATTCTCACTGCCCGTGGGATGAAACTGTTCCTCAGCCTGGTGGTGCTGGCTCTGATCCTCCTGGATCACCTCCCCGACGGCAGCAGCTGAAAGATGCTGAAAGGTGGAAGGGGTCCTTGATGGTTTTGCGCGCCCTCTTCAGACAACGATCCTGGTGGATCATGTCGGTGGGTGGGAGGGTACCCCACTTAGACACATAGTTTCCAAATATAGTGGTGTATGCAAGAAGAATGAATTGAAATGCACTGCTGCCTGGTTTAAACATTCTGCTACCAAGCAATTGATAAAATGAACTCCCATAGTGATGAAAATGAGCAAGTATGATGTTGTTGAATTATATTAATCGGACCTTTTAGTTTCAGAATGATATGACACTAGATATTGCTGGCAGCTGCTTGAACGATTCTGGTACAGTACAATCTTGCAATTGACACATCAGGAATTTCATGAATATGTGCTCAATGAACTTCTTTCATACCCAAAGAATTACAACATTTTCTCACTTGTCACCTCTGTGATTAGTAAGGGATTACTGAAGGTGGTATGAGAGTGGAAAGAAAAAATTTGAAAACCACTACTCTGGAGTATGAAAACAGGCTTAAAGACAGATTTTCTTTGCAGCATCAGGCTCCTGAATGAACCCCATAACAATGCTCTCATGCTGCCTTTGGTTGGGGATAATTGATCTTCCTTTTCATTCTAATCCAATACTCTGAAAATTGTGTTCTTGACACAGATGTATGAGATAACCTGTTCGGCTGTTCACATAAGACCCCATCTCACTGTATGAGGTATTTAGCCTGGCCCGCAGGAAAAAGAATCTCAGGATTGTATGTGATGTCCAGTACGGACTCTGACAATACATCTGAACTTTGATCTTTGAATTTTGTAACAAACGTAAAAACTTAAATAAAGAGAGTAGATAAAATTCCAATTGTCGCAAAACACAGCTCGAAACACTTCATCAAGTTTTCTGGCGACACGATCGTGGTGGGCCTTCTTAGTGAGAATGAGGAGTCAGCGTTCAGAGATGAGGTGCAGTCGCTAATGGACTGGTACATGGCCAACGACCTGTATATGGATGATTATAAAACAAAAGAGATGGTTGTTGACTTCAGGAGGGCCCGGGGTAGGGGGAAATCACTCTCTGCTGACCATTGATGGCTCTACCATTGAAGTCATCATGAATATCAAGTTACTTGGAGTGCACTTGGTGGAGAATTACACCTGGTTCCTTAACACCAGGTCTGTAGCCAAGAAAGACCAGCAGCGCCTCTACTTCCTGTGAAGGCTGAGGAAAGTCCATCTCCCACCCTCCGTCCTCACTACATTCTACAGAGGATGTATCGAGAGCATCCTGTGCAACTGCATCACTGCCTGGTTTGGAAGCTGCACCTCCTCGGACCGCAAGACCCTGCAGAGGATAGTGAAGTCAGCGTATGGATATCTACAACACAATAAACATAGTGAGGGACTCATCACACCCTTCATGTAAACTGTTCTCCCTTCTGCCTTCTGGTAGGAGGTACTGTAGCACTTGGGCCCTTAAGTCCAGTTTCTTCCCGCAAGCCGTCAGGCTCCTGAATTCCCAGAACATATGTGGATAGTGTACTGTGGACCTTTGCTGTTTCATTAATATTTTAACTTATATTTATGTAAATCTGCTCCGTGGTCCTGGAGAAATGCTATCTTATCTTTACTAGGCGATGCATGGTATGAACAATAAATAAAATTGACTTGACTTGACGTGGAAGTTCCCTAAAGTCAATGATTATCTCTTTCACCTCATTGACCTCACCTAGAGAGAGGTGGTTATGTTGGCACTGTGCCATGAGACTTCCAAACTCCTTCTTAAATTCTCTTTTTGTCTTTAACAGCTCATTTTTTCACTCCCTTTTCTCAATCGCTTTATTGTCAAGTCAAGTTTATTGTCCTCTGATTGCACAAATACAGCCTTCTCTGGTCCTTGGTGCAAAACAGGCAGACATACAACTAGATGCTACACTCATACTGACAAACAATACATATACAGGACAAATATTCATCTCTAGAAATGCATAAATAAATATTGCTTTGTAAATATGAAAGTCTCAGATAGTTTGTGTGAGCACATTCTGAGGGATTTTAGTGCTGAGTTGTGATGCGATTTTGAGTGTGATTTAAGGACTTGAGAAACATAATTTTGTCTTGTCGATGAGTCCAAAGGAAGTAAGGTGTTAATCACATAATTTTCCAATGAAGATGTGTTAATGTAATTACAACCGTCCATTATTTGCTTTTGTGAGATAATTCTTTACACTGTCATCCAAGACCAACCTCTGCAGTGAAGCTAGAAGGTTACTGTGGTTTACCTTCGCAATCAATTAATTTGGTAATTAACAACTTCCCTTTAGATCTGCAAAATATATCACCATATATCCTAAAATGTCAAAGGAAAACAGTTTTATTATTCTCCATTCCAATGTCTAATTGGTGAATGAACAGAGAACCCATAAGATAGGCACAGATTGGGGAAGCAATCAACGGTATTTTGGTTTAACATGTCGACATCAGAGGACTACAATCCCTAGCTGCGTTTTCAATTGCTCAGATGTTGACATAAGTTTGAATAATCTTTTCTAAATTCCATCGGATACTTAGTCCATTTATCAAGGGATTTTTAAAAACAGTTTTATGAATGTTTACCAGGCTAAACCTTCTTCAGCTCGGTTAGAAAAAGGAAACACTGTGAAGTAAACTGCTCCCGCTCAAGAGCTCCCTTTATTCAAGATGGACTTAGTGACTGCTTGACAATGACTTAGAATTTTTTTGTCTCGTTTTATTTATATAATTATTTTTTCAATTAATTTCATTGATTCACTTCAAATTTTAATTCAATTTAATTTAGAGATGCAGCAAGGTAACAGGCCCTTCCAGCCTACGAATACACCAATTAACCAACAAACCCCATGTATTTGCTTTTGGAAATACAATAGATTATATTTTTGAAAATGGCATTGAGAAATCATTGTATCCCACCCCCACAGATGTAGAATTTAATCTGTGGGGTGGCACGGTTAGCGCAAACAATCATGGTGACACTATTGCAGCGCCAGCGATCGTGATTTCGAATCCCGCCAGGTTTGGATTAACCATTGAACCAAATAAGCACGTGCTTAGGCCACCGAGGGAAGGAGATTTTTCCAGTGCCGGATTGGCCATGATGCAGCTGAACTAGGGCCCCGCAATTTGCATTTTTTCCCTATTGCCCTAGTTATAAGTAAATAATTTGCTTTTACTGCTACTTAGTGTTAAATAATTTAGTGTTAAATAAAAAAGTTTAAATAGGTTATACACAATATAGTTGTGGGATCTGGCCTGGAAGAAAACTGAATTTTTAATCTATTATCAACTCTTATTGGGTCTTAATGTCTTGTCACTTGGACAATGGAAGGGTCGAGGGGGAACAGTGCTTAGGGCATCAATTGGACTTAATCTGACCCTGAATCTGGTGGTATCTGTAAGTAAGTGCTCCCTGTTTCTGTGTGAGTTTCCTCCAGGTGCTCCGGGTTCCTCCCACCATCTAAAATGTAGGGGGTTGCAGGTTAATTAGGGTGAAATTGGGCAAGCCGAGTTGAAATGGCTGGAACTGGGCTTCTTCTGAGTCTGTAATTCAAAAAAAATCTCAATTTAAACAGGAGCAAAAGCCATCTCTGATTGTAATATTCGAGCTCCACGGGGACTAAACAGTAGACGGGTACACCAAAGGACTCAAACACACAGAGAACAAAAATCATTTATTTGAAATATTTGTAATTCTTTGGGTTAAAGGAAGTTTGGAATTTAACGGCCGTGTTCATGTTTAGAACTACATTTATTCAGACATGTTACATGTTAAGATGTTGTGAAAGCTGCGTAACAAACAGGTCAGGTTAATAATTTTGCTCTCTGACTTTTAGTTCATTTTCCATTGGTTTTTCTATAACTAGTTGTATTTTGTTTCTTTAACTTTGCCATCAGCTTCAGCTGGCTCCATTTTTTGTCCCGTTAGGAAGGTCCAGATACCTCCTCTGTAATTCGGATTTCCTAATGCATAGACAAAAGCGTTGGCTATGGGGGAAGTCTTTGCAAGGATGGCAGGAAGCTGGAAGCACAGATGTAAGTTAGAAGAGAACGAACTTTTCATTAGGTTTGAACTAAACTAATAGGAACAGCAAATACCTAGAGACCCCGCAGGAGTCAGTGTTCCAAAGGTGTGACTGTTTCAAATCAAAAGTGAAGATTTAAAATTAAAAATTTTAAATTTATTTACTTTTAACAATAACTTAGATATAGACATACAGAGAGGGCCAATGAACCCCTCCTGCCCAATTACATCAAATTGACCTACAACCCCGGCTCGTTACGAACAGTGCGAGGAAACCGGAGCCCCCAGGAAAACCCATGCAGACCCGGGAAAACATACAAACTCCTACAGATCATACGGGATTGAAACCCCAGTCCCCATTGCTAGCACTGTAACAGCGTTATACTAACCCTGTGCCAGATTTCTTTGCAATTTTGCAGTTTGCTTGGCTGTAATCCGTACAATATTTCAAAAATAATTTCCAAAGGACTTGTAAACTTTTTTTTCAATCAGATGAGGACTTTGTTAACAAGCACTTGCTTCCAAATCTTAATTGCCCTCAAGAGAATGACCTTCTAGAGAAGGAATCACGTGATGGAGTAGTGGCCGGTCGGGAAAACCAGCCATCTCTAGGAAAATAGGAAAAAAGTTAGGAAAAAGCAAAGTATAATAAAAATAGAATATAAGAAATAGAAGATAAAGATGCAGAGAAGAGAAAGAAGATGGCTTCCAAGAAGGAGAAAGTAAGAACAACTGGAAAAAAAAGGTAAAAAAGTCGCCGGAGAAGAAAGAAGAAGGCCTTACCTGCAGGAAGGAACAGGACGCTGTACTGATGAGGAGTGCCCAACTCTCGAGATCAGTGCCTGCTCTGCGGATTCATGGCCCACCAGCCACTGCACTACAAAAATGGTTCTCGGAGCCAAACAAAGTGTGCAGTGCGCAATCAAAGGAGAAAGAGGACACTGGCGGGAGAGGGGCTCAGCAGAGGAGCGGGCTGTCACAGAGCGAGGAGCTGAGGGACGCCCGACACCAGGGCTCTCAGCTGGAGGTCAAGGAACAACAGACGAGCAGCACAGGAGGGAGGACCAGCAACAAGAGGCCCAGCAACAAGAGGCCCAGCAACAAGAGATACAAACAGCTCATCAGGAAAAACAGAAGAGACATCGACACAAAGAAGAGAAGAAGACACAAACACAGATACAGACACAGAAGAAGAGGAAGAAGAAGACCAAGATTTTCACAGAGAAATAAAAGGTAAAACTGATGAACAGAATATAGATAAAGTCATTTTTGAAGAACCAATGAGGTCACTAAAAGAATGGTTGTCATTAGAATTTAATGCAATTAAAAGGAAAATGAAAAGAACAGAAGATAAAATGCAAAGGTTAGAACTGGTAATGACAGAAATAGGGAAAAGAGTAGAGAATGTGGAAGAGCGGGAAACGGCTGTAGAAATGGAAGTGAATGACTTAAGAGAAAAATTGGAAGAAAGTGACAAAAAAAAATTAAAGAGACACAAGAGTTGTTATCTCAGAAAATTGATATGTTGGAAAATTATAGGAGGCGAAACAACATAAAAATAGTGGGCCTGAAGGAGGGTGAAGAAGGCACAGACATGAAGGAATTTATAAAAGGATGGATCCCAAAGGTCCTGGGAATGACAGAAATGCAGGAAGAAATGGAAATAGGAAGGGCACCCAGAGCATTAGCTCCGAAACCACAAGCACATCAAAAATCAAGATCCATCTTAGTAAAATTATTTGAGACACATGACAAGAGAAAATATACTGGAACGGGCAAGGAATAAAATTAGAGAAGATAATAAACCACTGGAATACAAGGGTCAAAAAATATTTTTTTACCCAGACATAAGTTTTAAACTCTTAAAGAGGAGGAAGGAATTTAATACAGTGAAATCAACTTTATGGAAAAAAGGTTACAAATTCATATTAAGACATCCAGCCGTGCTTAAAATATTTATACCCGGGGAGCAAAACAGACTGTTCTCAGATCCAGAGAAAGCGCAAGAATTCGCAGAACGTTTGCAGGACAGAAGAGATGTAACAAGAATGAAGAATGGCGATGAAGTATATTTAAAGATGTAAAAACAATGTATATGTAAAGAACTAAAGAGGGAAAAGAGAAGGGAAGGAAGGGAGTAAGGGTAAAAAAAAGAAGAGAGAGAGCTTTGTTATATATGTTAAAAAAGTGTTTTCTGGAGAGGGCTGGGTAGAGGGGGAATACACAACAGGATAACCGTCACTGCAAAATCAGTTGACACTGTGAACAAGATTGCAATCCAAATGAAAAGGGGAGTTGTGGTTGCCCGGAAAGGGATATGGGGAAACTCAGAGAGGGGGGATCTTTTGGGGTTAAGGTATTAGAGGATGTGGGAACTGCGGGGGTACTTTATGTCTTAAATGTGTTGTCATACATTAAGTGTAATAAGAGAAAACTAAGAGATGAAAATGGGGAAAAGAGGGATGGAGGTGGCGAAGAGGTGGAAAAGAGCTGTATGCAAGATATGATGGCCATGTTGAACTATATGATTATAAACATTAATGGAATACATAACCAAATTAAAAGGAAGAGTTTACCAAACTTATTGAAGAAGGAAAAAATAGATATAGCATTTGTGCAGGAAACGCATCTAACTGAAGCGGAACATAACAAACTAAAGAGAGACTGGGTAGGACAGGTAGCAGAAGCATCCTATAACTCAAAAGCTAGAGGTGTAGCCATACTAGTTAACAAAAATATACTAATCAAAATAGAGGAGGAAATAATAGATCTGGCAGGGAGGTATGCAATGATAAAGTGTCAGATATTCTCAGAATTTTGGAATTTGCTCAATATATATACGCCTAACGAGGAGGATCAAAAGTTTATGCAGGATATTTTTTTTTCTTGAAGATTGCAGTCACACAAGGAAATATATTGATAGGAGGGGATTTTAACCTTAATTTGGATCCAATGTTGGATAAAACTGGACAAAAGACAAGTCAAAAGAATAAAGTAGCCAAATTTATGGTTAAATCAATGCAGGAAATGGAAATGAATAAATGTATTCGATTGGAAAAAATAACATATCATTTAAAAAATAAAGTCACAATGTTTGAGCTAATTTGGGAACCATACATGGAACATATCAGAGAGAGCTTGCCTACGACCTCCATCCCCTAAAATGAGAATGAAAATGATAAGAAGACAAAACGACTAGATTCAATGTGTAATAAATAGATGACGCATTTTTCTTGTTAATTTTCCTTTGTGTGAAAATATTGTTTTATGGTCTTATTGTATTGTATATGTTGAATATTTATGGATTTTGGAGGGGGGTGGGTAGAGGGGAGGGATGGAAAGGGTGGGGGGGGGGAAAAGGGGAAAAAAACGGGAGAAAAGACCACTGTGTAAATTTAATGAGAAACATTTGAACATATTTTGGTTGATATGGTTCATAGTGTGAAAAATTAAAAAAAAATATAAAGAAATAAGGGAATGACCTTCTCGACCTGCTCCAATACCTTAAGTAAATACACTCTAACAGTGATGTTGGGAATTTTAGATTTAGACCCAGTGAGGATGGAGGAACAATAATATATTTACAAGTCAGACTTGGAGGAGGAGAGAAGATGCAGGTATAGTAATCCTGTCTGTCTTCTTGGAATGTGTTTAGAAATCTCAGTTAAAAAAGCTTTAATATTTAAAAAAAAAACTGCAATGCATTCTTTAGGTGGTACACACTGCAGCCCCAGTACATGAAGGTGTGAATGTTTAGGTTGATGAACTGTGCACCAATCAATCAAGCTACCAAAAGTAGTACTCAGCTAGACAACCAGAAGCTCACCAGAACTGTCAATGCCCAGGACAGGGCGAGACTACGCCCTGTGCACCATGGGTACCAGACCACTCCTACAAGGAGGGGTATCTCAAGAAAGCAGTCTCTATCCTCAAAGACCTCCACCACCCAGGCCATGTCCTCTGACACTGCTACCATTGGGAAGGAGGTACAGGAGCCTAAAGACAAATACCCTGTGGCACAGAAATAGCATCTTCCCCTCTGCCATTAGATTTCTAAATAGACAATAAACTATAGACACTACCTCACTTCCTCATCGTTTGCATTAATATATTTATTTTTAAAATGTAATTCACAGCAATATTTGCACTGCAATGCAATAAATCTCTTGACCTGTTCATGACAATAAATTCTGATTCAGAGTATTTCATCTGACAGGATTTTTTTCAAATATTTAAAAAAACTTCAAGGAATCACTTGGAAGTAAAACACGAAAGTCTGCAGACACCATGGTTGTAGTAAAGACACAGAGCAGGAGAAACTCAGCAGGTCAAACAGGTAATGTGGAATGGAAGTGAGTCTGGGTAAGTACATGGTACATAAGTTCCCTGATGAAGGGCTCAAACCCAAAACATTGGTTATGTATCTTTATCTTTGCTCCATAAAGTACACTGTTGAGTTTCTCAAGGAATCATTTGCTGAGACTTGTGTCACAGTACTTTCATTGTCTAGTGAAGGTTCTAGTCAATTATGGTTCATGGGATGTTACTGGTAGAAGTTCAGTGACTGATCATTAAGTATGGATAATTGGACTGTCTCATTGAAGGTCAGTGGTATTACTATCACTGAGTTCCCACCAGTAAGATCCCACGAACATTGCACTTCTGTCGGGCAATTCTCTTTAGAGATACAGAACGGTACAGGCCCTTCTGGCCCATGAGCCCATGCTGCTCAAATATACCAATTAACGTACAAACCCCTTATGTTTTTTGGAGGGTGGAAAGAAACACATGTGGTCCGAGGGAGAACATACAAACTCCTTACAGACAGCGAAAATTTGAACCTGGGTCGCTGGCGCTGCAATAACTGTTACAGAAAGAATTATTAAGATTCTGCTGCACCTTTACAGAGTATTAGTGAGACCACACCCAGCATGTAGTTCTGGTCTCCTTGAGAAAAGGTACACTGGCTTTGGAGGCAGTCCAGGGGAGGTTCATCGGGTTGATTCCAGAGTTGAGGGGTTAATCTATGAGGAGAGATTGTGCTGCCTGGAACTGTACTCACCGGAATTCAGAAAAATGACAGGGCATCTAATTGAAAGATTTAAGAGATAGATATGATCGAAGATTGAATATTGTTTCCACTGGTAGATGAGACCAGAATGAGGGACACAGCCTCAAGATTCAAAGGAGTAGGTTTTTAGAACATAAAACATTACAACACAGGCCGAAAATGTTGTGCTGACTCAACAGTCTAAACCGTCCCTACTTCACATCCATAATTGTCTATTTCATTTGCCTCCATGTGCCTGTCTGAGAGTCTTTTAACCCTTTGGACTCTGGCCATTTTTAACCTTCCATAATATATACTCTGGACTGGGACCATGGGTAAACTTCAGTAAGAACACCAGTATGAACTAGCTGGTGGTTGGATATAAAACCAGTCCTGGCAAATCAGGACACAGAACATATGCACATGTTGGTAGTCACTAAAAACTGGGACATGGAGTCCAGAGGGTTAAATGCCCCATTGTACCAGCCTTCACCACCACCACTGACAATGCATTCCAGGCATCTACTATTCTGTGTACAAAAAAATAACCTACCCCTGATGTCTCCCCTAAACTTTCTTCCCTTCACCTTAAACAGATGTCCTCTGGTATTGGCTGCTGTCACTCTGGGAAAAGGATGCTGACTGTCCACCCTATCTATGCCTCTCAGAAATTAAGTCCCCCCCTCATCCTGCTAACCTTGTACGTTTTTCATTCCAGAAAGCATCCTGGTAAATCTCCTCTGCACCCTCTCCATCCTTCCTGTAACGAAGACCTGAACACAATATTCCAAGTAAGAAAAGGGTGACCAATGTTTCAGACCTGGGCCCATGGGTAATGAAGGGGCCAGGCTCTGAATGTTGGTTACTCTTTACTTCCTAAAGATTCTCCAGCACCTTTGACCCCAGAATCAGCAAATGTTGTTGTTTAACTCTTTGGGGTGTTCCCTACTGCTCTGATGCAGTTACATTTTGGGCAGAGATAGCTAACTAACTAGCCCACCTTAATCTTGCCTTGCTCACGGCTTTCTCAAAATACCTATACACAATTTTACTTACCATTCTGAGTTTTGGAGATAAGACCGTCACATTCTCAATGACAGCATACATGCAGAGAAGGCTATATGGGCCCCAGCAAATGAGAAGGATTTTCATAGGCAGTGCTGTATTAAACTAACCAGAAACAAAAGAATTGAGTTAGCTTGGTTCAAATTATCAAACAATAGCATCAGATAAAACAAGAACCATATATTTTAAGTGCAGAACCAGTAAATCCCTATACTGCACGCTCCCTAACTTCACTCGGTTTTATTTAATACAGATATCATCATTTAAAGCTAACGCATTATTACTGGCTGATCTTTGAGCAGTTTTCTTTAGCTTTGCCACCTTTCTTTATGAGCCTTTCACCTCCTCTTTGATCACCAGATAAAGGAGCAGAAATAGGCCCATCGGCCAATTCTGATCATGAGCTGTCCCATCCTCCCACTGAGTCCCTCTCCCCATAATCCATGATGCCCTGACCAATCAAATACCTGTCAATCTCTACCTTAAATACACAACAGGATAACCGTCACTGCAAAATCACTTGATGCTGCGAACAAGATCGCAATCCAAATGAAAACGGGAGTTGTGGTTGCCCGGCAAGGAATATGGGGCAACTCAGAGAGGGGAGGGGATCTTTTGGGGTTAAGGTATTAGAGGATGTGGGAACTGCGGGGGTACTTTATGTCTTAAATGTGTTGTCATACATTAAGTGTAATAAGAGAAAACTAAGAGATGAAAATGGGGAAAAGGGGGATGGAGGTGGCGAAGAGGTGGAAAAGAGGTGTATGTAAGATATAAGATGGCCATGTTGAACTATATGACTATAAACCAAATTAAAAGGAAGAGGCTACCAAATTTATTGAAGAAGGAAAAAATAGATATAGCTGTGGTGCGCTGTTAGCTAGAATCAGACACACACAAGGTAAGACTGTACAACAGGCTTTAATCCACAAAGACTTCCACAGACCCAGGCTGGCTGTGGCTGGCCGGCGGATGCTTACATCCCAGAGGGTGATTGACACCCAACCGGGTGGGGCTTGATCCATTCTGGCCAACTGATTGACAGCCGGCCAGGTGTTGTCGTGTCCCCTTACACTCCTGCAGGTACACAGGTTGTTCCCTGCAGTAGGCCAGTGGTGTACCACAACAATAGCATTTGTGCAGGAAATGCATTTAACTGAAAAGGAACATAACAAACTAAAGAGAGACTGGGTAGGACACGTAATGGCAGCATCCTATAATTAAAAAGCTAGAGATGTAGCCATACTAGTCAACAAAAATGTACCAATCAAAATAGAGGAGGAAATAATAGATCCGGCAGGGAGGTATGCAATGATAAAGTGTCAGGTATACTCAGAATTTTGGAATTTGCTCAATATATACGCACCTAACGAGGAGGATCAAACGTTTATGCAGGATATTTTTTGGAAGATTGCAGACACACAAGGAAATATATTGATAGGAGGGGATTTTAACCTTAATTTGGACCCAATGTTGGATAAAACTGGAAAAAAGACAAGCAAAAAGAATAAAATAGCCAAATATATGGTTAAATCAATGCAGGAAATGAAACTTATGGATATATGGAGGAGGCAACACCCAAGAGAGAAGGAATTTTCATATTATTCGAGTAGGCACAAAATTTACCTAAGGATTGATATGTTTTTGTTGACTAGACTACTATCAGATCATTCACCCCTATTATTAGTAATAGAACTGGAGGACATCCCACCAAGAACATATAGATGGAGGTTAAACTCTGTGCTACTTAAAAGACAGGAATTTAGGGAGTTTATTGAATGCCAAATTAAAACATATTTTGAAATAAACACAGGATCAGTGAAAGACAAATTTATATTATGGGACACAATGAAAGCCTTCATTAGAGGGCAGATAATAATTTATGTGACTAAGATGAAAAGGGATTACAATCACGAAATAGAGCAGTTGGAAAGGGAGATAGTAAGTACAGAAAAGGAATTAGTAAAAAAGGATGATATAATGAAAAGGAGAGAATTGGCGGACAAAAAAATTAAATACGAAACATTACAAATGTACAAGGTGGAGAAGAATATAATGAAAACAAAGCAAAAGTATTACGAATTGGGAAAAAAACACATAAAATATTGGCCTGGCAACTTAAAACAGAACAAGCTAAAAGAACAATACTGGCATCAAGGAAAAAAGGACAAACAAATTACATATAATCCAACAGAGATTAATGAAAACTTCAAAGAATTTTATGAACAATTGTATCAAACTGAGAATGAGGGGAAAGATGATAAAATAGAGGAATTTTTAGCTAAAACTGAACTACCAAAATTGCAAGAAGAGGAACAAAACAAACTAATAAAACCATTTGAAATAGAGGAAGTACAGGATATATTAAAAAAGCTGCCGAACAATAAAACGTCTGGAGAGGATGGATTTCCAATCGAATTTTATAAAACATTTAAAGAGTTATTAATTCTTCCTCTCCTGGAAGTAATGAACCAGATAGAAGAAACACAAAACTTGCTAGATTCATGTAAGACAGCAATAATTACAGTAATACCAAAGACAGGGAAGGACCTATTAACACCAGCATCATATTGACCAATAACTCTACTTAACTCAGACTATAAGATAATAGCAAAATTATTAGCAAGCAGATTGGCCGATTGTGTACCTAAAATAGTAAAACTAGATCAAACTGGATTTATTAAGAAAAGACGAACAGCGGACAATGTCTGCAAGCTTATTAATCTAATCCACGTAGTTCAAGGAAATAAGAAACCAACAGTGGCTGTTGCTCTAGACGCAGAAAAATCCTTTGACAGAGTAGAGTGGAACTACTTATTTAAAGTATAACAGAAGTTCAATCGACCAGAAAAATATATAAATTGGATTAAAGCATTGTATAATGGACCATTGACGAAGGTAGCAGTAAATGGATATGTATCGAGTCACTTTAAATTAAGTAGGTCAACTAGACAGGGATGTCCACTATCCCCATCATTGTTCACCTTAGCAATAGAACCTTTGGCAGAACTGATAAGAATGGAAATTAAAATAAAAGGGATAAAAATAATCGAGGAGGAGTATAAAATCAGTTTATTTGCAGATGACATCATAGTATACCTAACCGAACCAGAGATATCAATAAAAGAATTACATAAGAAATTGAAGATCAATGCAAATAAAAGTGAAGTGATGCCAATAAGTAATGCAGACTATACAGAATTTAAAAAAAAATCACCTTTTAAATGGCAAACACAAGCAATCCGATACCTAGGGATCAGGTTAGATAATAACTTAAGCCACTCGAACAAACTAAATTATCAGCCTCTAATAAAGAAATTGCAGGAAGACTTAGAACATTGGAAAGAATTACCGCTAATGTTGATAGGGAGGGTAAACTGCATTAAAATGAACGTGTTCCCAAGGTTACAATACTTATTTCAAACATTACCAGTTCCCTTAACAGAAAAATTCTTCAAGGAACTAAAGAGAATAATAAGGAAATTCTTGTGGAAAGGGAGGAATCCAAGGGTAGCATTAGATAAATTAGCAGAGAGGTATAATCAAGGTGGTTTGCAGTTACCAAATTTTAGAAATTATTATAGAGCCGCACAATTAAGGTATTTATCAGATTTTTACCAGACAAGGGAAAAACCAGACTGGACTAAGATAGAACTAGATAAAATAGGGGAGAAGGTACCGGAACATAAACTTCATAAGTGGGATGAAAAGCTGGTGCAATATAAAACCTCACCAGTACTGCATCATTTACTTAACACATGGAAGAAGATCCACTTAGAAAGGAAAAAAACGAATAATCAAATACCAAAATTACTATTGATGCAAAATCCACTAATCCCTTTTACAATAGACAACCTTTCCTTTAGAGAATGGAAGAGAAAAGGAATCAAAAGAATAGAAAATTGTTTTTTGGGGAATAATTTATTAACATTTGAACAGTTGAAATACAAATATGGAATAACTCATGGTACAATGTTTGCATATCATCAATTGAAAGCTTATTTAAAGGATAAATTGGGAAACACATTGAGATTACCTGAAGGAAGCAGCTTTGAATATGTGATTACAGACACAATGATAATTAAAAGATTTATAACCAACATGTACATTAAGCTGCAAGATAAGGAAAATGAAATAAACTATAAACCTAAGCAGAAGTGGGAAAAGGATCTAAACAAAAAGATAAAAAATGAAGTATGGGATGTTATGTTCTGGAACTATGAAGAATACAATAAACACAAGGTTACACATGATACAGTATAATTGGTTACACAGGGTATATATCACTCCTCAAAAATTAAAAAAATGGGATTCAACATTATCGGATAGATGTTTTCGCTGTAAGAAGGAAATGGGAACAATATTATATGCCACTTGGGCATGAACAAAAGTGAATACGTTTTGGGAAGAATTAAATCAGATACTAAATAAAATTACAAAAAATAACATACCAAAAAAACCAGAGATATTTCTTTTAAGTAACATAAGAAGTAGAGAATTAGGCCTCAAAATGGATAAAGTGCAAAAAATATTCATTATGATATCCTTAGTGACAGCAAAAAAATTTATAATGTCAACTTGGAAAATGAAAGAGAGCCTGAGTATAAAGCAATGGTACATGGAGATAAATAAATATATTCGATTGGAAAAAAATAACATATAATTTAAAAAATAAAGTCACAATGTTTGAACAAATTTGGGAACCATACATGGAACATATCAGAGAGAGCTTGCCTATGACCTCCATCCCCTAGAATGAGAATGAAAATGATAAGGAGACAAAATGGCTAGATTCAGTGTGATGACACATTTTTCTTGTTTACTTTCCTTTGTGTGAAGATATTGTTTTATGGTTTTATTATATTGTCTATGTTGAATATTTATCAGTTTTGGAGGGGGGGTGGGTATAAGGGAGGGAGGGAAAGGGGAAAAAAGGGAGAAAAGACCACTGTGTAAATTTAATGAGAAATGTTTGAACATATTTTGGTTGATATGGTTCATAGTGTGAAAAATAAAAAAATATTTAAAAAAAATACACAATTGCTAGACTTAAGGGAATCTTCCTTCCTGTCAAGGTAAATTAACCGAGATTCCTAAACCCGCTCTTTCTTCTCCCCACTTCAACCAGTTGAGCTTGGGATCATGAAACTTCAAATTTAGGGGCAGTTTCTTTCCTGCTGTGATCAGATTCATAAATGAACCTCTCTTTGGTATAAGATGATAGTCTTGCCCTGC